>NW_003852499.1:6931610-6933852 GCF_000181295.1 Otolemur garnettii
TCATCCTTGGTAGAGTGCCATGGCATTATAGCTCACAGCAACCTTTGAACTCTTGGGTTAAGCGATTCTCTTGCCTCAGCCTCCCGAGTAGCTGGGACTACAGGTGCCCACCACAATTCCCGGCTATTTTTCAGAGACAAGGTCTCACTCTTACTTAGGCTGGTCTCAAACTCCTGAGCTCAAGCAATCCACCAGCCTTGGCCTCCCAGAGTGCTGGAATTGCAGGCATGAGCCACTGCACCTGGCCACTCTTCAATGTCTTTCAATGAAGTTTTACAATTTTCTGTGTACAGATAATGCATGTCTTACATTTTATTTAATTCTAGGTACTATATTGTATTTCTGTTATGGTAAATGAAGCTTTTGTATTTGTTTTAATTTTTGATTTTTAGAGACAGGGTCTCACTCTGTCACCCAGGCTAGTGTAGTGTCATGATCATGACTCACTGTAACCTCTAATTACTGAGCTCAAAAATCATCCTACCTCAGATGCCCAAAGTGCTGGGATTACAGGTATGAACCCTTTTACCTGGCCCAAATGGAATTATTTTTGTAGTAGCACAAACATATTTATTTATTAACCAAAGGGATGAACTTAATTAAACCAGCACTTTGAAATAGTTGCATGTAAAATATTTGTGATGAAGATAATTGAATGCAGAAATAAAAAATAAAAGCAGTATGGAGATTAAAAATAAATAAATAAATAAATAAATAAAATGAAGTTGCAGGCTGGGCACAGTGGCTCACACCTGTAATCCTAGTTCTCTGGGAGGCCAAGGCAGGTGGATTGCCCGAGCTCAGGAGCTTCAGACCAGCCTGAGCAAGAGCAAGACCCCATCTCTACTAAAAGTTTAAAAAAAGTAGCTGAGTTTTGTGGCAGCCGCCTGTAATCCTAGCTACTCAGGATGCTGGGGCAAGATGATCACTCAAACCAAGTAGTTTGAGGTTCCTGTGAGTTACGGCACCATGGCACTTTACCCAGGGCGACAAAGTGAGTCTCAAAAATAACTAAGTAACTAACTAATTAAATAAATAAATAGTCACAATAAGGATTCCATTAAAAGAAAAACAAACAAAAGTTTAAGAAAAGAAAAAACAGCAAAAGCAGAAGATAAACTAGTGATTCTGCAATGGGGAAGAATTTTTCAAATATAAAAAAGTTGTGGAATTCACAATGGAAAAGATTAATAGACATGTTAAACTTTTGGCACCTGAAAAACTTCCTAAAATTAACATGCACTAATTTATGCATGCCATAAATAGTACAAATTTATATTCTAAACAAAGCAATACACTTAACACTTCTAGTAACCCTGATGATCTCAGTTTTCTCAAATAAAACAAAATGCATTTACATACACCAGAAAAAAAAAGGAAGGTTAATCACTAAAATGTTAGCAGTTGTAGGTAGTGGGGATATGAGTGATGTCTAGTTCTACCATCTGTGTGCCCTTGGGCAAGTCAGTTAACATTTTTGTTGTTGTTTGTTTGTTTTTGAGACAGAGTCTCACTATGTTGCCCTGGGTAGAGTGTTGCAGCATCACAGCTCACAGCAACCTCAAACTCTTGGACTCAAGCAATTCTCTTGCCTCAGCCTCCCAAATAGCTGGGACTACAGGCACCCACCACAATGCCCGGCTATTTTTTGGTTGCAGTTGTCAATATTGTTTAGCAGGCCCAGGCTGGGCTGGAATGCACCAGCCATGGTGTTTGTGGCTAGTGCCCTACCCACTGAGCTAAGGGCACCAAGCCTCAAGGATTTTTATTCACATTTAGTACTCATGTCATTAATAATTTTATTTTGTTTTATTTTTAATTTATTAAAAAAAATTTTTTTTATTGTTGGGGATTCATTGAGGGTACAAGAAAGCAGGTTATACTGATTGCATTTGTTAGGTAAAGTCCCTCTGATAATTGTGCCTTGCCCCTAAAAGATGTGTCACACACCAAGACCCCCACCCCCCTACCTCCCTCTGCTCTTCCTTCTCCCACCTCTCCCTCCTTCCCTCTCTCTGTTCTCCCTCTCCCCCACCCCCATGTACTAAGTCATTAATTGTCCTTATATTAAAATTGAGTACACAGGATTCATACTTCTCTATTTTGGTGATGCTTCATTAAGAATAATGTGTTCCACTTCCATGCAGGTTAATACAAAGGATGTAAAGTCTCCATTTTTTAATGGCTGAATAGTATTCCATGGTATACATACACCACAGCTTGTTAATCCATTCCTGGGTTG
>NW_003852499.1:6934226-6935714 GCF_000181295.1 Otolemur garnettii
GGAAGAGAAAATTAAAATTCAGAACAAAGAGAAGGTCGGGAGTTTTCTCAAAAGGGGAAATGTTAGCTATTGCTCTTCCAGAAGGTCCACTGGCACTGGTAAGGGTTCAGAGTGCTGGCAAGTTCCACAGATAGCAGCAGTGGTGGGTGACCATCCTGGACAGAGCAGGTCATCTCAGAGGCTGAGAATCTTCTTCAGCTGGGTAACCAGTAATTGATAATTTTCACTGAATTGATACCAAGGCATGGATCACATTCCCGAATTATACACCAACTTGGCCCAACAGTATTTAAATTCCTTAAGGGACATGATGTGCACTTTGGCCCTTTCCTGAAACACCCTGCGAAGGCCCTGCTGTATTTCTGGGGGATATATGTAGTAGAGGCGGGCAGCAAAGATTGTCAGGCTTATGTTTGGGTTACTGGTCAGAAAGTTAACCATGTGCCATGCACAGTGAGTGCAGGGACTCTAGGATATGTACCAGGTGACCTCATAGTGGTGGTCAGGGGGCATCTCCTGGAACCAAGTCAGGAAGCCCACTTCTGCATGAGGAGGGGTCCTGGAAAAGACCTGGTTTTGGAAGACCCCCCATGGAGGGAGCCAGGTGAGTTGCTATTCTCGTTTCCTTTCACTGAGAAGCACAGCCAGGTGTCCTTCTGACCACGGAGGGCAGGTGTGCCGTTGAACTGCTTGTAGAACGTGTTTGGAAATATTCACTCCATCGGGTCACTGAGAATCTCATTCAGCTGGGTGACCAGGAACTCATAATTTTTCTTCAGTCTGTTCCAACGTGTGACCCAATGCGTTCCCCAGTGGTCCACAAAGTTTTCCCAACAGTGTTGAAATGCTTTAGAGGACATGAGGTACACCTGGGTCCCTTCCTGAATCATCCTGCGCAGCCCCCGGTGGTAAGAAATAGTAGATGTGCGCAGTGTAGATGGTCAGGCTCACATTTTCATGTGTGGCCAGAAAGGCAGTCACTTGCCATGCACAGTTGGTACAGGGACTCCAGGACACGTACCAGGTGTTCTGGTAGAAGTGGTGATGGGAGAACATGGGCCTGACCCAGGTCAGGAAGCACACTTCTGTGTACCAAGGACAATATCGAGGGCCCTGATTTCGAAAGACCCCACTGTAGAAGGAGCCAGGTGAGTTGCTGCTGTTTTCACCTCAAAGCACAGCCAAGTATCATTGCGGCGAGAGAGGAAGGGTCCGTTGTTAAAGTGGCAGTAGAATGTTTTCAGATATATTCGCTCCATCAGGCCTCTGATCTGTGGAATCATCCTGCAGCCTTGTCCCTGCCCTCCTCTTTGTCTGGGGCAGTAAGGTTACATTTTCTGGTTTGGTAGCCCTTGGGGTAAGACACCCCTTCCTACAGTGACCTCCTACAGGCCTGTGAGTGGTCTCAGGGTGGTTTTTGATGTGCCTTTCTCTAATAATTATGGATGATGAGTATTTTTTCATATATTTGCTAGCCATTCATCTGTC
>NW_003852499.1:6937782-6939414 GCF_000181295.1 Otolemur garnettii
CCGAGCCCAGATGGACTTCTGGGGTTTCTCTTGGGTTTACTGAGGAACACGGTGGTACATGAGAGTAATTCCTGACACTGATGGACTTCAAAGTTATAAGGAATGGGCAAGAGAAAACAGGCCAGGCAAATCAAAGAATGAAGGCAGCATATACTATTCACATTACATAAAGCCAGGGGGATGTTATATGCATATGATGGATTGAAGAAGTCTCAAAGATCTGGGTGCAGTGGCTCAGGCCTGTAATCCCAGCACTTGGGAGGCCAAGGCAGGTGGATTGTCTGAGCTCAAGAGTTTGAGACCAGCCTGAGCCAGATCGAGATCCTGTCTCTAAAGAATAGCCACGCTCTGTGGCAGGCCCCTGTAGTCCCAGCTACCTGGAAGGCTGAGGCTAGAGAATGGCTTGAGCCCAAGACTTTGAGGTTGCTGTGAGCTAAGATGCCACAGCACTTTCCCAAGGGTGACCAAATGAGACTCTGTCTCCAAAAAAAAAAAAAAAAAAATGATGAAGTCTTAAAGTAGGGCCAAGTGAAATTCCTACTTCTCTTGCCATTGGCCAAGAAGATTTCATTGAGGAGATGGGATCTTAGAGGTGGAAGAAGAGGAGAATCTATTGGCTGGAGTTACCACTAGCAATTAACATTAGGATGTGTTACTGGAGCCCCTGTCAAGAAAGTAGAGCTAACTCTGGATTGATCGTGTGAGTGACAGGGGTGCTGTTCATTTGGAGAGATGCTGGACTGTTATAGGCAGTGAGCCCGAAGGACTTTGCCTTGTTCAAGCCCTCTAGTATAATGTTGAACACTGCTTAGTATAAAGGACCTTTTACTACCACTAGTAAGAGTTTTCTCTGTAACTCTGGGCTCATTTATGTAGGTGAGAGGTCCTCTTCGGAGACAAGTTAGTCTCTCTTACATAACCACATTTCACAGCATCTGCAGATACGTTTCCTGTAAATAAATGAGCGTGTTAATGAACAGGAAGAGGAAAAGCCACTGGTACGTGGAATCTACGCACTGCTGCTGTGTGTGAGCCCACAGCTATAACTCGTTGTGCATGAAGATAGTACAGATTGTTCTTCCCCAGTGACCTGATTCCTAGTCTGCCCAAGGTGTTTTCATACTGGGCTACGTCTCAGGTGTTTTCACTCACCTCCCCGGGCATCAAGGGGGTTAATGGCAAAAGCTAGGTTAGCAGGTAGCTATGTCCGCAACTCTATTCTTCTCCCACCCCCACCCTGCTGATTCTCTGCCCAGGGAGGGAAACTGCCAGTGGATGCAAGAGGGCAGGAGGTGGCTGCCTGAGCTTGCCCGAGTTAGCTGACGGGCCATGCCAAAGGTGTGACTGCTGTGGGCTGGGCCACAGGCCACCTTCAAAGAAGGAAGTCACCCATGACTCAGCCTGGGCTGTGGGAAATGAGGAAAAAAGGAGGGAGACATCTAAGACACGACCCTCAATCGAATCTAGGTCTCTCATTAGAGTCCTTCCAGGTACTCCTAATAGACACCAAGCAGTTAATAACAGTTCTCTCCAGTGACAGTATTAAGGGAGATTTTAACTCCTTTTTAATATAAATTTCTACAATGCTTGAGAATGTTTTTGACAAGAAAATATGTATCCTTTTTTTTTTTT
>NW_003852499.1:6939983-6941220 GCF_000181295.1 Otolemur garnettii
GTCCTAGCTACTTGGGAGGCTGAGGCAAGAGAATTGCTTAAGCCCAAGAGTTTGAGGTTGCTGTGAGCTGTGATGCCACAGCACTCTACCCAGGGTGACATAGTGAGACTCTGTCTCAGACAAAAAAAAAAAAAGAGAGAGAGAGAGATTGAAATAAATAGATAATAGATAAGACATAAATTTAAAAGGTATTTCCCATTGGGAAATATTGGCTCATACCTGTAATCCCAGCACTTTGGAGGTCAAAGTAAGAGGATTGCTTGAGTTCAGGACGAGCCTGGGCAACACTGTAAGACCCAAATCTTCACAAAAAATTTAAAAATTAGCCATTTGTTGGCTCAGCAGCCATAGCTCAGTGGCTTAGGGCACCAGCTACATACACCAGAGCTGGCAGGTTCAAATTTGGCCTGGCCGTGCCAAACAATGACAGCTACAACCAAAAAATAGCTGGGCAGGTGCCTATAGACCCAGCTACTTGGGAGACTGAGGCAAGAGAATCACTCAAACCCAAGAGTTTGAGGTTGCTGTGAGCTGTGATGCCACGGTACTCTGCCCAGGGCAACAGCTTGAGACTCTGTCTCAAAAAAAAAAAAATAATAATTAGCCATGTGTGGTGGCTCATGCCTGTAGTCCCAGGTACTTGGGAGGCTGAGGTGGGAGGATCGCTTGAGCCCAGGAGTTCAAGGTTGCAGTGAGCTATTCTGATGCCTGTACACTCCTGCCTGGGTGACAGTGAGATCCTACCTCCAACAATACAATAAAAAATAAAAATAAAACAAAATTTACTCTTCCTATCCCCAGATAATTTGTCAGTGGAGCACAAAAGATTTAAAAATATGCTTACCATTTGAAATAGTAGTCCCATTTCAGAAATTTATCACAGGAAAATAATAAGAAATATATGCAAAGATTTAGCTTTAAGAATATTCATTCCACACTTTTATAACCTACACAAAACTAATCATGGGGCATTGGTTAAATAAATTATGGCATAATCACACTGTGGGATATTGCCTGGTTATTTTAAATGATATGAGGTAATACTTGTGATGATATGGGTAATGTCCCAGTAATTTTATTAGAATACAAAATAGGACACCAAATTCCTGTTCTTTATGATACTATGTACACAGAACAAAAGATTTTTTTTTTGATACAGAGTCTCACTATGTCACCCTGGGTAGAGTGCTGTCATGTCACAGCTCACAGCAACCTCCAATCTTGGGCTTAAATGATT
>NW_003852499.1:6942259-6943674 GCF_000181295.1 Otolemur garnettii
GTTGAGCTATAGGCGCCGAGCCATAGTGAAAATATTTAAAAATATTCCACACTAAATCCTAGAAGTTTTTTGGGATGACAGACCCTAAGAAAAGAGTAAGCTTCCTAGCCACCATGCATCAAGCGCTAGAGTTGTGCAGCACGATCTCTGACTCTTACAACATCCTGCCATGGTGGCAGGAGGGATTATTATCCCCATTTACAGATGAGTAAAAGAGAGGTTAAGAGACTTTTAAGATCCCACAGCATAGGCCTGGTGCAGTGGTTCACACCTATAATCCTAGCACTCTAGGAGACTGAGGCAGGAAGATCCCTTGAGCTCAGGAGTTTGAGACCAGCCTGAGCAAGAATGACAACCTGTCTCTACTAAAAATAGGAAAAATAAGCCAGGTGTGGTGTAGTTCCAGCTGCTCGGGAGGCTGAAGCAGGAGGATTGCTTGAACCTAGGAGTTTGAGGTTACTGTGAGCTGTGCTGATGTCATAGCACTCTAGCCTAGGCAACAGAGGGAGGTTCTGTCTCAAAAAGAAAAAAAACAAAGATCCCACAGCATGTTCTTGAACCCTGATTTGCCTCAACTGAGTTGGGGGCAAAGGATGACGCGGTCCCACCATAGTCTGGAGATGTGGATGGAGGTCTCCCATCCCCTCTGTTGGGGCTTGGCTTCCTGCCTCTCTCCTCAGCCCAGTCAGACCTGTACCCTAGCACTCGCAAGGTGGGGCTCACGTTCCTCTCCAAGTTGTCCCCCACTGACTTGCTGGCATCAGTGTTGGCAGTGCCCATCTTTGGGCACAAGCAGCTGCACACTCAGGATGCCTCCAACACCAAGGTTTGCTCTCCTCAGGCACCAGCCCACCTCCTGCCCAGATGGTGCCCAGACATTCAGCTCTCCCCTGCCTGCTTTCTTGGAGAATGTGCCCAGAGGCAAATTGGCACCAAGATTCACATTCACTGCTCTGTTCCCTTCAACCCCCTGAGCAACTGGGGGGTCTTGGCTACCACCCAGCTTCAATGCCTCAGGTCTGGATTTCTCAAAGGGAGTCTTGGGAGGTCCTCTGAGCTGGACCCTTCTGGGAGACATGCAACATCAAGGCTATAAAAAAAAAAGGTGGTCAGAGTCATGAGGGAAAGTGTGCTAGAGGCTTTTAAAAAATGGATGGAGCGGAGAAATGGTTTGAAATTAGACCGATGGCAAGGCAGGTGGCAGAATTGCTGTTAATTTTCTTTTCTCTTTTTCATTTGTTAGGGTTATTCTAATGTAGTATTTATGTAATTAAAAAAAATTGATCTTGAGGGCCAGGCACAGTATCTCATACCTGTAATCCCAGCACTTTAGGAGGCTGAGGTGAGGGAGTTGTTTGAGGTCAAGAGTTTAAGACCAGCCTTGGCAACATAGTGAGATCCTTTTTTTTTTTTTT
>NW_003852499.1:6943911-6945676 GCF_000181295.1 Otolemur garnettii
GCCTCCCAGAATGCTAGGATTATAGGCGTGAGCAACCTCTCCTGGCTTGAGATCCCATCTTAAACAATTTTTTTTTTTTGTAATTAGCTGGATGTGGTGGTATGTGCCTATAGTCCCAGCAACTTGGAAGTCTGAGGCAGGAGGATCATCTGAGCCCAGGAGTTCGAGGCAGTAGTAAGCCATGATCAAGTAGCACTACTGCACTTCAGCCTGGTTGGCAGAGTGAGACCTTGTCTGTAAAAATAAATAAAATAAACTTTGAGTTCTAACAGCATGAAACATAAAGATACGTAGAAATTTCTCTGAACCTCTAAATAGTTAAAACACCCACCTGCTCTGATAAGAGAGTAACGTCAGATTCAGCTTGTTTATCTGTCTATTTTAAGGTGCTGACATCCCCTAATGAAGCCAGTAGCAATCCTTTAAACAAACAACCATAAATTAAGAGAGGTGTGTCATTTAAGATACAATGTCCAAATGTGGTGACAAATGAGGAGCACTGTGTTTCAGACATACTGGAGGCTTCCACATTCAACAGGGATGACACTGAACACCTATAGGTAGACACGTGGGACGGCTCCAGAAATCCATTTGAACAGCTTTACTGAGATATAATTCACACGCTATACAATTCACCTGCTTAAAGTGTACAGTTCAGTGGCTTTCATTATATTCACAGAGTTGGGCAACCATAGCCACAATCAATTTTATTTATTTTTTTGAGACAGAGTTTCACTTTGTAACCCTCGGTAGAGTGCTATGCTGTCACAGCTCACAGCAACCTCAAACTCTTGGGCTTACGCCATTCTCTAGCCTCAGCCTCCCCAAGTAGCTGGGACTACAGGCACCTGTCGCACACAATCAATCTTAGACCACTTTCACCACCCCCAAAAGAAACCTGGTTCCCCTCCCTTCCTTACTCACCTCCCATCCTAGGCAACCATTAATCTATTTTCTGCCTGTGTGGATTTCCCCGTTCTGGACAGTCCACATCAGCAGGAGTGTACAACATGGAGTCCTTTGTGACTTTCATTTAGCATGATGTTTTCAAAGTTCATTTACGGTGTAGTGTATGTTAGCATTTCATTTATTTTTATCATCAAATAAATATTCCATTGACCAGATAAACCATGTTTTATTTGTACATTCTTCAGCCGATGGAAATTTGTCTCGTTTCTACTTTTTTTACTATTATGAATATTGCTGCTGTGAACATTCATTGTTGAATGCCTACACTTAGGAGTAGGATTGCCAGGTCAGATAGTAACTCTATATTTAACTTTTCGAGGAACTGCCAGACTGCTTTCCAAAGTGACTGCACCATTTTACATTCTAGCCAGTAACATATGAGGTTCCAATTTTCCCACATCCTCACCAACACTTGCTATTATATGTTTGTTTTTTTTTTATAACAGTTTCTTCTTGAGTGTGAAGTAGTATCTCATTGTGCTTTCCCATAGTATTTCCCACAGGCTAACAATGATGAATATCCTTTCATGGGCTTATCCTTTCATTGGTATATTCTTTGGAAAAATGTCTATTCAGCATATTTGCTCATTTAAAAATTGAGTTATGTATCTCTTTATTATAGAATTGTAAAAGTGCTTTATATGTTCTAGATATGAGTCCCTTATCATACATATGATTTATAAATATTTTCTCCCTTTGTGAGGATTCTCTTTTTTTTTTTTTTTTGAGAAAGAATCTCACTTTGTTACCCCCTGTAGAGCACTGTGGCGTCACAGCTCACAGCAACCTCAAACTC
>NW_003852499.1:6945875-6962507 GCF_000181295.1 Otolemur garnettii
AATTCTCTTGCCTCAGCTTCCCAAGTCGCTGGGACTACAGGTGCTCAGCACCATGCCTGGCTATTTTTTTTTGGTTGTAGTTGTCATTGTTGTTTGGCAGGCTCAGACTGGGTTCGAACCCACCAGCTCCAGTGTATGTGGCTTGTGCCCTAACTGCTGAGCTACAGGCACCAAACCCTGTTTTCACTTTCTTGATGGTGGCATTTGAAACACAATTGTTTTTGTTGTTGTTGCAGTTTGGCCAGGGCCGAGTTCAAACCCGCCATCCTTGGTATATGGGGCCAGTGTCCTATTCACTGAACTACAGGCACTGCCCTGAAACACAAAAATTTTTAATATTCATTATCCTGATTTATTTATTTTTGTTACTTGTACTTTTGGTGTCATGTCTAAGAAGGAAAAGCCTCATGAAGATTTACTCATACTCTTTTTTCTCAGACCTTTTAATTTTAGCTTTTACATTAGCTTTATGATCCATTTGGAGTTTAGTTTTGTGGATGTGTGATGTAGGAGTCTAACTTCATTCTTTGGCATGTGGATATCCAGCTGTTCCAGTACGACTTGCTAAAAAGACTATTTTTTCCCCCATTGAATTATCTGGGCACTCTTGTCAAAAATCAATTTATAATGAATATAAGAGTTTATTTTTGGACTTAATTCTATTCCATTGATCTATATGTCTATCTTTATGCCAGTATGACTCTGTGTGGATTGCTGTAGCTTTATGGTAAGTTTTGCAATTGGAACATGTGAGTCCTCCTACCTTCTTTTTCTTTTTTCTTTCTTTCTTTCTTTCTTTCTTTCTTTTTGGAGACAGAGTCTTACTCTGTTGCCCAGGCTAGAATGTGGCATCAGCCTAGCTCACAGCAACCTCAAACTCCTGGGCTCAAGTGACCCTCCTATCCCAGCCTCCCCAGTAGCTGAGACTACAGGCATCCACCACAACGTCCAACTAATTTTTCTATTCAGGCTGGTCTGGAACTCCTGAGCTCAAGTGATCCTCCCACCTCGTCCTCCGGGAGTGCTAGGAGTATAGGCGTGAGCCACTGTGCTCAGCCACTCCCACCTTCATTTCTAAGGTTATGTTAGCTAGTTTGTGTCCCTTGAAATTCTGTACAAATTTTAGGACAAACTTTTCCAAGAAGTCAGCTGGGATTTGGATAGGGATTACATTAAATCTGTAGATCAACTTGGAGAGTATCATCATCTTAAGAACCATAAAGGGATTTTGAAAAGTATAAATTGCGAGGACAAAGAGGTTGAGAGAGAGAAAGCAGAATAAGAAGGAGCAGATGTCTTGGCTGAGCAATAGAAGCTGCAGCCTCAGGCCTATAGAAAGGAACCAGCAGGGCACAAGTGAGTCAGGGAGGTGCTGGGTGTGGACACAGGGTGCCAAGGAAGGTAGGAGTCAGATGCAGAGCTGAGAGGGAGGATGGGCTGAAAGTCTATTACAGAGCAGCTGGGCCTTCCAGGGCCCCAGCCCCACCCCCTCAAGGCCTTGTTGACAGCTTTTCCCCAGGAAACCAGAGGTCTGCTCTTTTCTAGAGCAGCATTCTCAGTGTGGTCAGTGAACAACTGGGTGAGGTCTACGAACTGTTACTGACCCCAGTAAGATAAGAAGAAGGAGTAAGAATACATGTTCAGAATTTGTACAGAAATTTGACACCACTTCAACATTCAAGTGTGAGATCAGTGGATTCTTCTTGCTGAACCAGATATAAGCCAGGGTGAAGGTCTGAACTCCCAGGTGAGTCACGGGTGATATGTGATATGGACTACTCACGGGCAGTAGGTCCCTGACAGATTGGAAACAGGAAATTGGTCCTTCCCCTCGGACAGTCTCAGAAGTGCTGCTCTTGGGCTTGGCTGTGTGGGGTGGGGACAGGTGGAGGCACCTGGCTGAAAACCTCACTTAGAATTGTTTTTTCTCGGGCAGAGGACATAAAGTTTATACTGTTCACCCAGTGAGCAGTATAATAGATGAGGAACAATTCACCTACCCCAAGGCAAATCAGTGTGAACTTTCAGAACCAGAGTTCAGAGAGAAGAATCTAAAAACTTTCAGCCATAAGATTCAAAGGATGGGAAATTAAAATGGCATCAGCTATCAGCACAGCCACACTAGAAGCTAGAATTCTATACTCAACCATGTGATCAACCAAGTGGAAAGACGTTTTCAATTATGTTAGCACACAAAATTTCACTTCCTTCGTTCACTGTCTTAGGGAGTTGCTGGAAGATGGGCACCAAGCAAAACCCAGAGGAAAGAGAGACATGGACTCCATAGGACTGTGGGTGGACTTGCTTCAGTGCTAAGAACAGAAGGGAAAGGAAGAAAGAGACAGAGAGAGGGAAGGAGAATGAATTGAATTAAGTGGATGAGAGGACTATCCAGACATTTGAATCCCTGGCTCCAACACCTTCCGAGGCCCAGCTGCAATCTTGTCCTTTGGTTTTGGGAGACCCATGATATGTATGTAATACATTCCTCCTCCTGTTTAACGAGTTCACCAGGGATGTCAGTCATGTGCAACCAAAAGATTCCTCCTCATATCTTTGCTACTCGAGGAATCAGAACCAGAAGCCTCAGTATTATCTGGGAGCTTGTTAAAATGCAGACTCTCAGGCCTTTCCCAGCCCTACTTAACCAGAATGTGCATTTTAACAAGATGCTGAGGTGATTTAGATGCACGTTAAAGTCTAGGAACCGCTGTCCTGGCTGAGCACCCGTAGATCAATGCTTAGGTGCTGGCCCTGTGCACTGGAGGTGATGGGTTCGAACCAGCCCTGGGCCTGCTAAACAAATAAACAAACAACAACAAAAAGAACCGCCATTCTTATCTGGGATAACATGTAAGATACCCAGCAAGGGATGATGGCAATGATAATGATAATGACGATGATTACGATCGGACTAGAAATACTTTGGAATTACAATCTCAGGAACACTTCCTAGGACCATGGCAAATGGTGTCCCCAAACCAAATTGAAAAATAAGCACACAACTGAAAAGGCAGAAAGCACATTTATACCAGGAAACAGGTTCAGCTTTACTCCAAAAACCTGTCAGGTTAGTCAACCCAGGTGTCTACATTGGAAGCTTTTAAGAAAAGCCCCTCTTAGGTGTGGCAATTGGCTGTCAGCAGAGACAGACACTCAGGTTGGGATGACACTTGGCTGGGAGAATGCTGAGCTAATGTTACCTTTGCTGGCAGAGCAAGCATTCTGCCTCTGCTCTCAGGAAGTAGGTCAGGAGGAAATATCCTGTGTGAGCGGCTCCTAATTGCTTTTTCAGGCAGAAACCTGTGGCCGACAGGATTGGGGGTGGAAGGGGAAAGGGAATGAAAGGAGGCTGGGGGCCACTGAGGGGGCGGAGATAGGAAATCACATCCTCGTTCTTGGCACAACCAAGGCTGCCTCTCACGTAGTTTTCCTGGCTTCAGTCCTTTGGCATTCAGCCGCCACCTCTTCTGGGGGTTCCATTGACTTTCTTTTCTTTTTTTAAAATTAGCAGTTTTTTTTTTATTCTTTTGGCCAGGGCTGGGTTTGAACCCGTCACCTCCGGCATATGGGGCCGGCATCCTACTCTTTTAAGCCCCAGGTGCCGCCCTCCTTTTTTTTTTTTTTTTTTTTGAGACAGAGTCTCCTTCATTCATCCTCAGTGGAGTGCCATGGCATCATAGCTTGTAGCAACCTCCAAGTGCTGGGCTTAAATGATTCTCTTGCCTCGGCCTCCCCAGTAGCTGGTACTACAGGTGCCTGCCACAACACCTGGCTATTTTTTTTTTTTTTTTAAGAGACAAGGTCTCCCTCTTGCTCAGGCTGGTCTCAAACTCGTGAGCTCAGACAATCCACCTGCCTTGGCCTCCCAGAGTGCTAGGATTATAGGCATGAGCCACTCCCCCTGCCTCCCTTGACTTTCCAATGTGAGCAAATGTTAATGGAAGCTGAGATTTTAAAGGAAAGGGGAAATGTGCTTATAGAGAGCTGATGTCCTGACCCGGTCCATCCGGTGTGCTATGGATACAGTATGACCACCTACGGTCTGGGTCTTGCTTTCCGATTGCCTGCCAGCTGCATGGCACTGTGCTCAATCCTTAAGAGTCTTTATCAAAGACAGAAGCAAACCAGTCCTCCAAGAATTTACACATAGGCTTGGTGCCTGTAGCTTAGTGGCTAGGGCACCAGCCACATACACCGAAGCTGGCGGGTTTGAACCCAGCCTAGGACTGCCAAATAACAATGACAATTCTAACCAAAAAATAGTCGGGCATTGTGGCAGGCACACGTAGTCCCAGCTACTTGGGAGGCTAAGACAAGAGATTCTCTTAAGAAGACAAGAGTTTAAGGTTGCTGTGAGCTATGACACCATGGTACTCTATCCAGGGGACAGCTTGAGACTCTTGTCTCAAAAAAAAAAAAAAAGAAAGAAAGAAAAAAAGAAAAACAAGAATTGACATGTAGAATCCCCAGTCCTTTAGAATGCCTGGAGGAATCGTGTCCCAGTCAGTAATAACCAATTCTACCATCATCCAATGGCTGTCCTTAGGAAGGCCAACCATGGGTATCAACTTTTTAGTCACCACTGCAGCAATAAAAACCAATCATTAGCCTCAGATAATAGCAAACACTTGATAACATGCTTACTACCTGCCAGGCACTTTTTTTTTAAGAGACAGAGCCTCACTTTGTTGTCCTTGGTAGAGTGCTGTGGCATCACAGCTCACAGCAACCTCCAGCTCTTGGGCTTAGGCTATTCTCTTGCCTCACACAATTCAGTTGTAGCCAGAGTTTGACCCTCCAGAGTAGCTGGGACTACAGGCACCTGCCATAACGCCCGGCTATTTTTTTGTTGCAATTTGGCTGGGGCCAGGTTTGAACTCACCACCCTCCATATATGGGGCCAGCTCCTTACTCACTGAGCCACAGGCGCTGCCCTAGCACTTTGTTTTTTAGGCACTTTTCTAAGTACATTTTTTTTTTTTTGAGACAGAGTCTCACTATGTTGCCCTTGGTAGAGCCCCATGATGTCACAGCTCACAGCAACCTCACTCCAACTCTTGGGCTTAAGCGATTTTCTTGCCTTAGCCTCCCAAGTAACTAGGACTACAGGCACCCTCCACAATGCTCAGCTATTATTTGGTTGTAGTTGTCATTGCTGTTTGGCAGGCCCAGGCTGGTTTGAACTTGCCAGCCCTAGTATATGTGACTGGCGCCCTAGCTGCTGAGCAACAGGCACCGAGTCTTCTAAGTACATATTTCAATGCATTTAGTTCTCACAACAATTTCATGAAGTTTAATACAACTTCAACCCCCATTTTACAGATGAGAAGGCAGAGGCATAAAGAGAGTAAATAAGGCAGAATTGGGAATTGAATTCAGGTAGTCTGACTCCAGAGCTCCCACTCTGTAACTGTAGTTTATTCATTTATTTATTTGAGACAGGGTCTCACTCTGTTACCCTGGCTAGAGTGCAGTGGCGTCATCACAGCTCACTGCAACCTCCAACTCCTGGGCTCAAGTTATCCTCCCACTTACAGACACTTGTGTCCAAACCTGGCTAATTTTCTAATATTTTGTAGAGATGGGGTCTTGCTGTGTTGGTCAGGCTGATCTCAAACTCCTTATCTCAAGAGATTCTCCTGGCCTTAGCCTCCCCAAGTGCTTGGATTATAAGCATGAGTCACTGAACCTGGCCAACCATCGTGTTAAACTGTGGCACAGGGGCAGCTTGGTGGACAGATGTCAGCAGTAGCTTTCCTGCTAACTGATCCCAGTTCAAGCATAACAAGTTATCTGACTTTAGCTACATAACTCAAAGGTGACATGGTGAGGTGTAAGAACAGAGGTATCAGAGGTGAAAGATCTGGATTCTACTCCTGGTACCGCCAGCTAGAAAAGAAGGGCCCTGACGCTGACTGAATGCACAGCACTTGTCAGGTTGACGTTTAATCATTGCAGCCAGCCTGTTTAGGCAAGTCACCGTCCCTCACTGCATCTCTGTTTCCTTATATGTAAGGTGATTTCAGGATTTTTGTTCTTTTAAATTACATCTAGGAAAGGCTTTCTGAAGAGTTACTGCTATAATAGGTGCCAAGGGGGTCACAGAGATGAATAATGTGTAGACCTTGGCTTTGCAAGGCTCACAGTCCACTTCTCTTCTCCATTTTGTAAACCCTTGTGAGTTGAGCAAGACATTATTATTCCCCTTTTTTTACAAATTGGGGAAAATGATGTTTGAACGTGGAAGGTCACACAATTCAGTTGTAGCCAGAGTTTGACCCTAAATTGACCTCTACCCTGGAGCTCTTTCTGATCCCAGCTGTCCTACTTCTTTTTTTTGGGTGGGGGCGGGGAACAGAGTCTCACTTTCTTGCCACTGGCAGAGTGCTATGGCATCATAGCTCACAGCAACCTCAGACTCTTCGACTCAAGTGAGCTCTTGCCTCAGCCTTCTGAGTAGCTGGGACTACAGGTGCCTGCCACAATGCCCGGTTATTTTCAGAGACAAGGTCTCTCTCTTGCTCAGGCTGGTCTTAC
Organism: Otolemur garnettii; assembly: GCF_000181295.1. NCBI lineage: Eukaryota > Metazoa > Chordata > Mammalia > Primates > Galagidae > Otolemur > Otolemur garnettii. Next base: position 6,952,416 of record NW_003852499.1, read on the forward strand.
ACTAGCGAGCTCAAGTTATCCACCTGTCTTGGCCTCCTAGAGTGCTGGAATTACAGGCATGAACCACCCACAGCCGGCCCTATCCTACCTTATCTTGTGACCCAAAACTACCAAGTCTACTTTGAGTTCCCAACTTCCAATAGTTGTTTTGTACCACCCTTCTGCTATACCCATTTGACTAGCCCCTGCACACACATAGCACTGGACACCCCAAAGACATACTTCAATGCAGTCAAGTTAGGAAAATCAGCCCCCTCTGGAAGCCCTTCTCTCTTGCCCAAAGCTTGAAGCTCAGGGCTAGGATAGTGAAGGTACTATGAGCAAAGGCACACTTACCACAGCCACGAGGACGCACTGCCCCATTCGCTGACTTGGAACTAAGGCCTCCTGCCCCACCAAGCAATTACTGGTGAACAGGAAACCCTCAGCTAAAGATGAGGTCAGTCTGGGGACTGAGAGCACAGCTCACGCTGGTAGACGTACCTTCCACCTCTGTGAGCTCCCCCAGGGCAGCCAACCCAGTGCCCTGCACACAGCTGGCAGTTAATAGGACTTTGCTGGTTCAGCACAGCAGTAACATGGGGTTACTAGGCAGGGACATAATATGTGGATCTAGAGTCTGAAGGAAATGACTTCAACACCCCCTTGTTTAGCAGAACTGGGTTCTGACGAGGAGAACCACAACTCTGGAAGTCTGTTCTTTAAAGAACCCTGTGTTATCAAATTCACTTCTGCAATCTGTCCCAAGAACTTCCTTTTCTGTGCCCTAAATTAGAATAGAGGAAGAGGCATGCCATCCCAGGCCTTTCTTGAAGTGGTGTAAGGGTGCAAAAGGACTTTAGAAATCATTTAGTCTAAACTTCTCCTGGCCACACTTCAGAAGCGTTCCTGGGAGACACGCTTCCCATGGCAATCACATCTCTTCCTTGGCAACAACCTGCTCCCAAGGCAAAAGAAGAAACAAAAGCTCCTGTGAGTTTGCAGGAACCAAGGACACTGTTACTCATCAATATCTATTTGATGTTCTTTTAGGGTAGTAAAATTTTTGACTGGACACATGACCACCTAGCTAATGTCAACATTTTCCAGTCTCTCTTGTAATATGGCCATATGAATAAGGTCTTAGAACAATTGTGCCCCTAAAGGAAGGCATGCCCCTTCCCTATCCTCTCCTTCCTTTCTCTCCTGGCTGGACTATGGATGTTGTGGTAGGCCATGTGTAAAAGGCAAATATCCTAAGAGCAGAGTAACAAGCTAGAAGGAGCCTGGGTCCCTAACACTGTACAGCCACCATATTATCCTTGGACTGTTTGCACTAAGACTGTAACACACAGAAGAGAAATGAATGTTCTTTTTTTTTTTTTTTTTTGAGACAGAGCCTCAAGCTGTTGCCCTGGGCAGGAGAGTGCGAGGGCATCACAGCTCACGGCAACCTCCAACTCCTGGGCTTACGCGATTTTCTTGCCTCAGCCTCCCAAGTAGCTGGGATTACAGGCGCCTGGCACAATGCCCAGCCATTTTTTGGTTGTAGTTGTCATTGTTGTTTGGCAGGCCCAGGCTGGATTAGAACCTGCAAGCTCTGGTGTATGTGGCTGGCACCTTAGCCGCTTGAGCTACTGGCACCTTAGCCGCTTGAGCTACAGGCACCAAGCTGAGAAATAAATTTCTATCTTGTCCAAGCTGCTACTATTTGTCATAGCTGTCAAAGCCTGTATCCTAACACAAGAGACCTTCTTTGGGGTGTCAGGGCAACCTCCCCTTCTTTAAGATACCCCCAACCACACTCACCAGGAGGTAGCTCAGGGACAATATATTTGGTCTATAAATGCTTGGCTCATCTGGCTGTGGCTGAGCAGTCTAGGGGTAGGAGTCCCAAGTCTCATCCGAGCAGGGCTAATCAGATTCTCCCTCTCATGAATTTAGAAAGGAGATTCACTGTTGCTATTCAGCCTTCACTGATTACCTGAACCAAGATGCATGGGGTGGGGGGCGGGGGGAAGAGGAGGCAAAAATGAGAATGCAGGCAGCCCCAGAAAGGCAGAGGGAAATATGCTGCCCAGCTAGTATAGGCTCCCTGGGTTCTGCTCCAGGCCCTCGGGTGGCGTCCCTGATCTCCCTGCCTTGTGGTTCTTGGGAGAGACCCTGATACCTTATAATAAACACTCCCTTTTTGTCTTAGATGCTTTAGATTCACTTCTGCTACCTCAAAGTGCCTACGTCTCTTTTAATCCTTGTAAAGATCTGTGACCTCATAAGCCAGGTGACCTATGCCTCTCCAGCACACCTCTTGGCACACCAGATTGTTGTTGCATTGCAATGATAGGCAGATTTGAAGTGAACTAGAGAGACTGATAGATTGATTGCCTGATTCACTGATGGGTCAATTAATCCATGGATTTTCCAAAGGATGCTAAGCAGGCCTCCTGGAATCTCAGAATCAGGGGTGAAAGGGACAAAGGGCATCAGGCAGAATGTGACCAGAGAGGCTTAGTGACATGCCCAAAGCTACACAATTCAGTGGCAGAGCATGGACTAGACCCTGACCCAGGACCCCCAGGCTGATTCCTCCTCCCCTACCATTGTAGTTGGCCTGGTTTGGGGTTGCTCTGATACCCGCAAACAGCAAACTCCCTATGACAGCTATGTCACATCTAACATTTTTGTGGCTCTGAGGACAAATGCAAATGTGTCCTTTTCTTCTTTTTCCGAGTCTTTCTCTTTAATTCTAAACTTCACTATGTATCTTCTTCTTATTATTATTATTACTTTAGAGAAAGAGTCTCACTCTGTTCTCTAGGATGGAGTGCAGTGGCACAATCACAGCTCATAACAAGCCCCACCGATCCTCCCATCTCCACCTCCAAAGTAGCTGGGACTGTAGGCACCACCACACAGGCTCTCACCATGTGTTTTAAAGAATAATTGGCTTTTCTTCTCCAGAAGGAGTAATGATTGTCCCTTTGCTAGGCACTGTACTGGCGCCTTCCAGTTGCTATTTCATCTAAACCCAACAGAACCCATTTTCCAGAAGAGAGTGGGGTTGAGAAAGGCTAAGCAGCTTGCCCAAGACACACAGACAGTAGGAATGGTACCAGGGAAGGACTCAGGTGGCCTGGCTGGAAAGCTGGTGTCTTCTACCTCCTAGAGCAAATTCCCCTTACCCATCATTCTTGCCTTTATCTCTAGCCTTCTCCATAGCACTTGCTCAGCAGGGCTACATGAAGCTCCCACAGTGCTGATCCCTAAGGCCCCAAGACAAGGGGGGGAGGGGTGCCCTGGGGCACCCAGGGAGGCTCAGCAGATGGCACTCTTCCCTCACTGTCCTGCCTTTGTGCCTCCTCCCCTCCTGACCGCCCGCTCTCCCCCTCCTTCCTCCCACGTGGTCCTTCCTTCCCCATCCTCCCACATGGCCCTCCTTCACTGCTAGACTCTTTAGAGCTTATGCCTCAACGTGATTCCTGCCTCCCTCTCACCCTCAACAAAGGGCATCTTTGTTGCCCAAGTGCTACCTAGTCCAGAGAAGTCATCTATTTTTCTCAGAGAAGGGAACAAAGGCCTGATACCTCAGGGCTCAGCCTCCCTGTGTTTTGAGCTGTGTTTGCACCCAGAGCTGAGTGTCTAGCTCAGGTTCCCAGAGGCCTGAGGGCAGGACTGTGTCTTCACATGCCTGGTGGCGTGCATTGTCAGCGCTCTATGAAAAACAAACAGTTGTCATGCGAAGGTAAGGAAGCTGCCTGGCTCGAGGAGCCTGTGGTCCCAGGCTCCAAAGATACAGACTTGAGGTCTTGATCTCTTCTTTTAGCACACAGGCCTCTCCCCAGTGCCACCCCTGGGGGTTACACAGGGACTCCAGGGGGGTTCCACATTCCCATGGTCTCTCTGAAGAGTGATGAATGCTTTGTGTGAACAAGTAAAGGTGTGTGTGTAGGGGTGGAGTGGGGGAATGTGGACCTTCTCTGATTTCATTGTGGATTATAGAAGTAATAATCTACAGTTATCTCTGGCTTCTAATAAATGAGTAATTCTCAAAGGAGTGATGCTGGCCCCATTAGGAAGGCATATCCACATCTCAGAGATCTGGGTGCTAAATAGTAACATTTTATGTTTATCAAAAGGAACAAGATTTTTTCAAAAAGAACTGACTCAGCCCTTGCAAAGGCTCTAACTGTTTCCTGTTCCTTTCCCTACTTGAGAGAAGCTACTTACCCTGCAAAGCCCAGCACAATGTATCAGATAGCCCTTGGGAAGCCTTCCTCTGCCCCCAGGGGCTAAATTTATCCCTCTTTCTCAGTTCTCCCAAAGCATCAGGTTCATTCTGCTAATACAGTCTGTGCTATATGGGGCATTACAGAGGGCTATGTGGGGTGAGACTGTCACTCACAGGCTGCATGTCCCTCCACACACACATGAAATGTACCTCACATCACTTCACACTCCCCTTTCAGGGTTCTCTGACTGGCAAGGAAAGATCCTGTGACTGGCAGAGAGGTGGTATTGACATAGGAAGCCCAGGAGGAAAGGCTAGAAGGAAAAGTGAGGAGGACTTCCTGAGAGCCAGGGCATACGTTACGGGGATTTTAGGGGAAGGGTTATGGAAGGAAGTACTTCTAATAGGCCAGAGGTAAATTGGTTAGAAAAAGCTGATGAGAATTTGTTGGGATAGAGGAAGCTCTCAGGAAGGAGAGGACTGGGTCAAAGAATTTGTTCAGTATGAGAAACTAGGAGTGTGCTATATTCCCAGTGCTTGCCTAGACTAGATTTTGAGACCAAGTCCTACTATCATCAGGAAAACTCTAGGAGAAGACGTGGACCTCTCCAGGCATGGAGGCTGGAGGGGCACCGAAGGAAGCACAGGCAGTGATGATAACTGAGCATTGGAGTTCACCGTGGCCTCTGGAGTCCTGTGCCCCTGTGGGCTACATCACAGGACTGCTTGCCTTCTGCTGATTATTCTGGACTGCGTGAGAGACAAAGAGAGGAGTGTGAATGGGTCCTGAGGCTTGGTCCTGGGAGGACACAAGATCCTTGCGAGGTGACAGTACAAAATGTTCAGGGATGGAATACCAGATGATCAGCTGTATGGGTGCTTTTCATTACAGTGAAAAATGTGATTGTCCTGGTCCCAGGGGCAATGACAGAAACAGTGTCACAAGTTGCACAACATTACTCCTTTCCAAATAGGAAAGAGGCCAAGGCAGCAAGCACGGGGACTTCTTGCCTATGAAATGGGCCTGGCTACCAACTCATAAAGTAGAAGTGGTGTAAGTGCCCTTCCTTTGTATCTTTAACATGTGCTCCAAATGGAAAACTCTTCCATATCGTAGCCTCTCAGATGACCTAATCTGGAGATAGGATTCCCTAGTGAAGCCAATGAAGGCTTTAAAGTCCTTGGTTACCAACCTGGGTGCCTCAGACCTTGCAAAGTTAAAATCACCTCCATTGCCTTTCTCTCCTTCCTTCCTACCTTCCTTCCTTTCTTTTTTTCTCTCTCTCTCTTTCAACAGTCTCACTAAAGTGCCTTGGCATCATAACTCACAGCAACCTCAGAATCCTAGGCTCAAGTGATCCTCTTACCTCAGCTTCCCAATTAGCTGGGACCACAGGTATCCACCACAATACCCAGAAAGTTTTTCTATTTTTAGTAGAGACAGGGTCTCACTCTTGCTCAGGCTGGTCTCAAACTCCTGAGCTCAAGCAATCCACCTACCTTGGCCTCCTAGAGTGTTAGGATTACAGCCACGAGCCACTGCACCTGGTCACATTGCCTCCATTTCATTAAAAGAGTGTGGTCATCCCCATTCTTGTCCTGGGTCCCTTGCCTAAGCAAGCCTGGTATGTACTATAAGGACATAGAAGGAGACACTGGGGGAAGAGCCCACAGCAGCCAGATCATCTTGTCCCATAAAGGCTTCCTGGGTTTCTCCTCTCCCGGTTAGAGCCCTGGTCCCATGCTGAGAAACCCTCTGCCTAACCCTGCTTCTCCACACCCACTGCCGAGCCTTCCTTCTTCCTCTAGACCTGTCTCCACAGTAGCTGATGAGGTGAGTGTGCTGGCCACAGCACAACAGTCTACCTCCCCTTTCTTCCTGGGCTTGTAATTAGGTGATGTCTGTGAAGCTGTCAAACTCCCAGGGATAAAAGGCTCAGCCTGGTCCTGTGCATTTTCTCACGGATCCCTGAGTTCCCAGGGCAGTTGCGAAGCGAAGGCTCACTCAGCCAAGAGCTCCCACTCTGGCCCCTGGAGTCGGCGTGTTTTCTGTCCTCTGTGCTCACTCCCAGGATGTTCTGATTTCCTCACCTCAGCCTCTTTGTTTAGCCACAGAGATTGGGCAACTAGCATTGGGCAGCGAGGTCAGGGCCTGCCTCCTAGGAATGGGCTTATCCTTCACAAGTCAACCCAAAGTCACTTGCTCTCCAGAGACCTTGCTCACCCAGAGCCTAGGCTGTTGCCCTGATACTCTGGTCCCATCCAACAAAAGCTTCCTCTTTCTCTGGGCATTGCCTGTCCACACCCAGCTACCCTGTGGAGGCTGTGCTGTCCTTGGTCAGGTGGGGTCTGGCAGGCAGGCTCTGGGTTACCCTCCCTGACCTGCCCCTGCTAGCTATGTGACCTTAACCAGCTACCTGTAGACTTAAGTTCAGATAGCTTCTCACAGAGATGTGAGGATTACATGCGACAATTGTGTCTGGCATTTGGTAAGTGTGAGTGAAGTGGCCCACTATAGCCTTGCTGTCAACCATGGATTCAGATCAGCAAGATTGACTTGGGTGACCCAAACAAATTGCTCTTCAGGCCACATCCAGGACCTTCCTGCCTCTGGGCAGTTGTGCTTTCTGAGGGTGCTTGAGGACAGTATATAAAGTCACAGAAGAGGGGCCTGGAGTTCACCTGATTGATCTTTCCAGACAGGACCGTGCTATGGTAGGAAGATCCTGCTATTCCTCTTCAGGATCACTTCGTCTGCCTTCAGTTTAGTGGGATTATATAGTTTACCTTGGCTGTCATTTCCAAAGTGTTTTCCTTTCTAGGGCCAGGCGTGGTGGCTCACACCTGTAATCCTAGCACTCTGGGAGGCTCACTGTTGTTTTCACATATAGGCTGGTGTATGTGGCTGGCGCATGTTCTTTCTTTTATTTTTTTGGAGACAGAATCTCACTTTGTTGCCCTCAGTACAGTGCTATGGCATGATAACTCACAGCAACCTCAAACTCTTGGGTTCAAGTGATCTTCTTGCCTCACCCTCCCAAGTAACTGGGACTACAGGCACTTGCCACAATGCCTGGCTATTTTTTGTTATTATTGTTGCAGTTTTCATTGTTGTTTTAGCTGGCCTGGGTGGGATTCAAACCTGTTAGCCTCAGTGTATGTGGCCAGTGCCCTACCCACTGAGCTATGGGTGCCGCCTAAAGTAAGCATATTTAAAAGAACACGCATTTAGGCAGGCCTCAGTGGCTCATGCCTATGGCCGGGGCTGGGTGAATTACTTGAGCTCAGGAGCTGGAGACCAGCCTCAGTGGCTCATGCTTTTTGGCTGGGGCTGGGTTCGAACCTCCAACATATGGGGCTGGCGCCCTACTCCTTTGAACCACAGGTGCCAGGTGGGTGAATTACTTGAGCTCAGGAGCTGGAGACCAGCCTGAGCAAGAGCAAGACCCCATCTTAGCCGGGTGTTGTGGCTGGCACCTATAGCTCCAGCTACAGTGACAATTGCAACCAAAAAAAAAAAAAAAAATAGCCGGGCATTGTGGCGGGTGCCTATAGTCCCAGTTACTTGGAAGGCTGAGGCAAGAGAATCACTTAAGCCCAAGAGACTGAGGTTACTGTGAGCTGTGACACCACATCACTCTACTGAGGGCAACATAGTGAGACTCTGTCTTAAAAAAAAAGAAAAGAAAAGAACTTGCATTTGCTCCTGGTTTCTAGATGCCTATGGTTTCTGCTTATAACATAGTGCAATAGCTTTTAGCCTTATCTTTCTGGTTGAGTAACTTAGGCAAGTCAGTTCACCTGGTCTGTAAAATAGAAATAACAATTCTTATTGTCTAAATGGCATTGTCATAGGGGTTTAAAATAAGATAATAGGGGGTGGCACCTGTGGCTCAATAGAGTAGGGTGCTACCCAGCCCTGGCCAAAAACTGCAAAAAAAAAAAAAAAAAGAGAGAGAAATAATAGAGGTAAAATTATTTCACAAAGTATAAACAACAGGCAAAATGTTCTGATATTATTATTGTTTTTAACATTATTCAGTGAATAACAGTGCTCTGGTGGTCTGAAAGGGATAAAGCATTTTCCAAAGGTGATTGGGGGAATCTGATTTATTGATCTAATCTCAAACTGCATAAAAGGCCCCACTGCCCCCTTCTGAAACTTTCTGGGATGGTACATGGCAGCAGCTCTGTCTTTTTTTTTTTTTTTTTGAGACAAAGCCTCAAGCTGTCCCCCTCGGTAGAGTGCTGTCGCATCACAGCTCACAGCAACCTCCAACTCCTGGGCTCAAGCGAGTCTCCTGCCTCCACCTCCCAAGTAGCTGGGACCACAGGTGCCCGCCACAACGCCCGGCTATTTTTTGGTTGCAGCCGTCACTGTTGTTTGGTGGGTCCGGGCTGGGGATTCGAACCCGCTACCTTAGGTGTATGTGGTTGGCACCTTAGCTGCTTGAGCCACAGGCGCCGAGCCAGCTCTGTCTTTTAATAGGACTATTGGAATGTGTAGGAACTGCTGGCTGGACAAGGCCAAGGCCCAGTCCTGACTGGAGTGTGTGGTTAAAAAGTCTTATGAGACCAGGCATGGTGGCTTATATTTATAGTCCTAGAACTTTGGGAGGCTGAGGCAGAAAGATCTCTTGAGGCTAGGGGTTCAAGACAAGCCTACGCAACATAGCGAGACCACGTTTTTACCAAAAAAATTTTTAAAAATTAGCCAGGTATGGTGATACATTTGTAATACCAGCTACTTGGGAGGCTGAGGTAGGAGGATCGCTTGAGCTCGGGAGTTTAAGTCTACAGGAAGCTATGATTGGGCCACTGCACTCTAGTCTGGGCAATAGAGCAAGACCCTGTCTCAAAAAAAAGTCCTATGGGAGGGCAGCACCTGTGGCTCAAAGGAGTAGGGTGCCGGCCCCATATACTGGAGGTGGCAGGTTCAAACCCGGCTCCGGCCAAAAAAAAAAAAGTCCTGTGGGAAGTTGGTAGAGATGTTGGGATGTGGCAGTGCTTTTAAGAAGGTAGTGTGTGGTTTGGAAACCCAGAGGAGTTTTAGGACTACAAGAGTGTAAGTGCAGGAGGGATTTAGTGGTCAATTGTGTCCAATACTTCCATTTAACAGAGGAAGAAACTGAGGTTCAGAGAGGTGGATAACTTCCTCAAGACTCCCAGTAGGCTGTGATTTAGAAATCTGGGTTGACCCAATCTGGGAAGGTCAGTGGGACAGCACGGTAGCCTGAAGTCCTGTTCAGTCACATGCCAGGGCAGTGGGCTCTGGGGAGACTGTGATGTTGAATCAGGAGCTGAATTGCCTCTTACCCTAGACGTTCTGTCTCAGTCTGTAGAAAAAAGGGCCTCTCCACCTCCCAGGGCAGCAAAAGGCAAACATATCTGGTTAGCAGGAGCCCTTGAGAAAGTGACAAGAATGGAAAAGAACCCTGCAAACACCTTCCTCCTTCTCTTGCCTTAAACCCACTGCTTGGACTTGAATATCCTCTTGGAGCTCTCTGAGAGCCGCACTCAGGTACAGAAATGCTGGTGGCCAGTGTTCCATACAGAGGCCCATGGGGGCTGTCACAGACAAAGGATTCTTAGAAAGGTCAGGCTTCTTTCTGACAGGGTAACAAAACCAAATCCCAGTATGTTTAAAGGTCAGGAGCCTCGCAGAGCATTAGGTAGGGAGTTGTGGGCTTAGCAATTTCTTTTGAGAGGAGCAGTAGCTGGAATGAATGGTCCAGGAGGGAGGTAATTTGTTGTCAGGACCACTGAATTGAATTCAGTTAAATGTTTATTAGAAGTTGATGGTATTGGCTTGGCGCCTGTGGCTCAAGTGGCTAAGGCGCCAGCCACATACACCTAAGGTGGTGGGTTCGAATCCAGCCTGGGCC
>NW_003852499.1:6962709-6974759 GCF_000181295.1 Otolemur garnettii
AAAAAAAAAAAAAAAGAAGTTGATGGTGTATCCAGCTTAGGGCAGGGGATAAAGAATATGTTTAAGACTTGGTCCCTGCTTTCAGAGAGCCTGCTGGGATAAGACTTTAATAAATGCATCAAAAAAGAGAAAAGGCTGAAGCTATGTTAGAACCAAAGAGAAAATGCTCCAAAAGTAGTGAGAAAAATCAGTGTGGACTTATCTAGTTCTGAAGGGCTTCATGCAGAGGAAAATCTTTATCTAGGCCTATATATTCTTCAGCTGATAGGTAAGCTGGGGAGGGAGCATTTTCAGAACAGAGAACAGCTTGAGTAGAGGTGGGAGTGAGCATGGGAACTCACCTGTTCTAGCCTCCTTTGTGCATAGGCTGTGAGCTAGAACCCAAGGGCAGGGTATTAGCTGCAGACTCCTCCTGGACCCCTGGAAGGTATGGCAGCTTTGTGCTGCAGGTATCCCCTGGCAGAGAGGTGCTCACATATCACTGATAAGCTGTGGCTGAGTTTAGAATGACTCCTTGAGTAAAGGGGTAGCAAAGTCACTTCATCCTACAGAAGCTCTGAAATCTTGAACCCAGTCAGCTTTGCATAAAGTAGTTTTGCATAGCGGTTGCCATCTTGGTCCAATTTCAACTTGGCTTTGAATCCTTCCTTGGAAACCTTTAGTAACTATGTGGCACTGTCATCAAACTCTCTAAGCTTCAGTTTCCTCATCTGGAGAGTGATGATTATAGTAAGGACTAAATGAGGTAGGACTTAACCCCTGGCTTGGCACCCTCACCCCATGGCAGCCATGCCGTAGCTTTGTGTCCCAGTTGACAAGGCCTGGTGTTATATGGTTGATTCTTTTGTCTGATTACTTCTCAGATAAGGCAAGACCTAGAGAGTCTTTTCCTTTTATCTTTTCTAATTTAATTATTATTTTTTAAAGTTTATTTATTTATTTGTTTGAGACAGAGTCTGGCTCTGGCACACTGACTAGAGTGCCATGGCATTATAGTTCACAGCAACCTCAAGTTCTTGGGCTCAAGTGATCCTCTTGCCTCAATTTTCTATTTTTAAGAGAGACAGGGCCCTGCTATTGCTCAGGCTGGTCTTGAACTCCTGAACTCAATTGATCCACCTGCCTCCGCCTCCCAGAGTGCTAGGTTTATAGGTATGAGCTATCATACCTGCCCTTAATTTTTCTTTTTTTGACACAGAGTCTCATCCCACTCTGTCACCCTGGTATTGAGTGCCATGGCATCATCCTAACTCATAGCAACCTTAAACTCTTAGGCTCAAGCAATCTTCCTGCCTCAGTCTCCCAAGTAGCTGGGACTGCAGGCACCTGCCACAATGCCCAGCTAATTTTTTTTTCTATTTTAGTAGAGGTGGGGTCTCACTCTTGTTCAGGCTGGTCTCAAACTCCTGAGCTCAGGTGATCCACCCACCTTGGCCTCCCAGAGTGGTAGGATCACAGGTGTGAGCCACCGCGCCCAGCCTTGGGTGGCCTTTGGACACCTCTTTGTGAATGTGGGAGAAAAATCAGTGTGGACTCACCTAGTTCTGAAGGACTTGGACATCCACTCTAGCTGCAGGGGCATTGTGCAGAGGCCCAGGGCATCCTGAGAGACCTGGAATGGGCTTCACTTGACCTCATCAGAAACTTTATCTAGACCCGTTTCAGTTTCTTCATAAATTAGACCTGAGCAGAGTGCTGTGGCATCATAGCTCACAGCAACCTCAAACTCTTGGGCTTAAGTGATTCTCTTGCCCAAGATACTTGTCCCAAGTAGCTGGGACTACAGGTGCCCACAATACCCAGCTATATGACAATGTAGTTGTCATTGTTGTTTGGCAGGCCGGGCCAGGTTCGAGCCTGTGGGCTCTGGTGTATGTGGCTGGTGCCCAAGCCGCTGATCTACAGGCGCTGAGCCCTGTGATTCTTACTTTCTGAGAAGGGGAGGGGTCTTCTGTTACAGTGTGAGGGTCCCTGAATCCAGATGCACAGTGAATGTGGCCTATGGACCAATACCAATGGGTGGACATCCCACCCATTGGTACTGTGTTGTGTTTCAAACACAGAGATGCTGCTATGATTTTTTTTTTTGAGACAGAGTCTCATTATGTCGCCCTCAGTAGAGTGCTATGGTGTCACAGCTCACAGCAACCTCAAACTGTTGGGCTTAAGCAATTCTCTTGCTCTTGCCTCCCAAGTAGCTGGGACTATAGATGTCTGCCACAATACCTGGATATTTTTTGGTTGCAGTTGTCATTGTTGTTTTAGCAGGTCCGGGCTGGGTTCAAACCCACCAGCCTCAGTGTATGTGGCTGGCACCCTACCTACTGAAATATGGGCACTGAGCTGCTGCTTTGATTTTTAAGATACATACTGGGATTATTGAACATGCTGTAGCTTTTTATCAGCATGTAGTTTTTCATTTATAGATACTAAAAGTACAAGTACTTAGAAACATCCCAAAGTGGTTTTGAAGTTTGAGAGAAGTACTCAGGCTTGAAAAGTCTGGCTCCTACAGGATTATATGAAGGATACACTTGACTTTTTCAGGACATGGCTCCTAATTCCACCCTCACATACAAGCACTCCTCTCCTCCTAGCCTCAATCCCTTCCTGAACAAACAGCAGCTACTAGAATAAGACCCCTGTAGCAGCGAAGGTGAAATGGAGGAGGAGGGACAGGTAAGAAAGAGCAGTGTTATCTAGAGAGAGGAAAACAACTTATATAAGAAAATCTGGGAAATCCTCAGAATTCCATCCATTTAAAAGCCTTTTTTAAAAAGCAACCCGTCACTTCCCTGTATTTGTCATTGTTTCCCACTATACACATGTTTGCAGCACATGGGAAGTGGGAGGAGTTGGAATGTCCTCCAAACTTGCCTGACACGCAGTTCCTACCTCCATCCTCTAGAAAAATGTGTTTTGTTTTACCTTTTCAGGAGGTTACAGACCTTTTCAGAATCTAATAAAGGTTATGGGCCCCCCACCCCCACCCCAAATGCAGCCATACATACACATACACACATAATTTCCCACACAATTTCAGCAGGATCATCACCCTGTGATTCACAGGGACCTCCCTGGGAACTTATGGACCCTATCTTAGGAAATCCTATTTACTCTTGTGTGGGTTGCTTCCATTAAGTTTAAATTTACCTTCTCTTAGTTTTCCATAGATCTGAAGTCTTAAAGTCCCACGGGGCTGGTAATGGGACCTCTAAGTGTTTCCCAAACTGCTATGGTGAGCTTCTCAGATTTTGGAAGACCAGACCAGTGAGAGGCTGCCTGCTCTTAGGAGGAGCAGTGCAAAGGCCGACACCACCTCAAATTTTACTTCTCTGGGGAGCTGGTGCAAGACAAAGGGAACCAACATGGGGGCTCAGGACTAGAGTCTGTCTGGGAGTTAAGAATCCCTCCGCATAGTGCCATTTCTGTAAGAGTCTATCCTGGGAGCTGTGAACCTGCAGACTTGAAGTGGAGAGCTGCTCCCTTCTCTGGGAAGGGTGTCCCAGCTCCTACCCCCACTGCAGCTTGCCTTTTCCTTCAGATCCTGGGATCCTGCCATGGAGATACCTTTCTCAGGGTATCCTCCTGTTGAGGTAGCCTGCTCATCAGAGCTGTGTGTTTCTGAATGTAGCAGCCCAAATCAGGAAAGGTTTCTTCCCATCCGCCCTAACTTCACTTTCTTGTCATCTGAACTCTGAATCTAAAAGCTCAGTTTTCATTTACTAACTCGAGCCTAAGCTCAGTAGGACTAAGAGCATCTGCTGTTGGATTTAGCTCTTATCCAGCACACGTCCTGGAATGAGTGAGAGGGCGCTAGGCCGGAAGGGGCCCAGGGGAAAACCAGCAGGTTCACCAGTGGAGTGACAGTCCAGGCTGCCAGGCTGGGTTGCGGTGCCACAATTTGCACCAGGCAGGGGAGGTAAATTCCCCAAATACCAGGATATTGGGCAACATTTCAAAGAATGAAATTCATTGCTATTACAGCCCTTCCTCTACCCCCACCCTGAACTCTGTGTCCCATCCTTTTCCTCTACAATGTACTATGTAAATGACCCATTGTTCTCTATAATCTTACCGTGCTCTGTTCAATTTTATCTCCACTTTCTAGGATCCTAAAGCTAAAGTTGGCTAGACATTATTATAGGTTGTGTAAAGGTGTAAAAGTCTGAGCATTCCAGAGGAAGGTTGTCAGGAAGGACCCTGCACATTCTAATCCCTCTGATTAAGTATTTTGTTCTTTGATTTAAAAAATTAATTTATCCAAGGCGAGGCACGGTGCCTCATGTCTGCAGTCCTACCATTCTGGGAGGCTGAGGCCAGTGGATTGCCTGAGCTCAGGAGTTTGAGACCAGCCTGAGCAAGAGTGAGATCTCGTCTCTAAAAAATAGCTAGGCATTGTGGTAGATGCCTGTAGTCCTAGCTACTTGGGAGGCTGAGACAAGAGGATAACTTGAACCCAAGAATTTGAAGTTGCTGTGAGCTATGACAACACGGAACTGTACTAAGGTGACAAAGTGAGACTATATCTCCAAAAATAAAATAAAATAAAATAAAGATAAATAAATAGGCTCAGTGCCCATAGCACAGTGGTTATGACTCCAAACACATGCATTGAGGCTGGTGGGTTCAAGCCCAGCCTGGGCCAGCTAAATAACAATGACAACTATAATAAGAAAATAGCCACGCTTGTGGTGGGCGCCTGTAGTCTGCTACTTGGCTGAGACAAGAGAATCACTTAAGCCCAAGAGTAGCCGTGGCACTCTACTGAGGGCAACATAATGAGACTCTGTGTCAAAATAAAATAAAATAAAATAAAATAATAAATAAATAAATAAAAATAATTGGCTTGGCGCCTACAGCTCAGCAGCTAGGGCACCAGCCACATACACTAGGGATGGCGGGTTCTAACCCAGCCCGGGCCTGCCAAACAACAATGGCAACTGCAACAAAAATATAGCTGAGCATTGTAGTGGGTGCCTGTAGTCCCAGCTACTTGGGAGGCTGAGGCAAGAGAACTGGTTGAGCCCAAGAGTTTGAAGTTGCTGTGAGCACTCTACCAAGGGTGACATAGTGAGACTCTGTCTCCAATAAATAAATAAATAAATAAAATAAAATTAAAATTAAAAAAAAATCTATTCAATAAAGACTCATGGCACTCTAATTGAGTTAGGATACTAGGACCTGAGGGATATGGAGAAATGTAAAGATGTACTAGGATATCAGGATATGGGAAAATACAGGCAGGACATAAAGTTCATATGCAGTTTCCTATGTTAAACTACTTTAAATTGTACATGAACCTTATGTCCATCCTGTATATGAGGAGCTTGCTATCTAGTAAATAGGACATAAATAAAGCACAATATATGGTAAAAAAAAATGTATATATATATACACACATATATTTGCTTTAACTTAGTCACTGCCTATCATGCAGCAAGTGATATTTAAGCTGGATATTGAAGGACAGGTAAGAATTAGAAAGACAAATGAGGCCAAAGCATTCCAGGTAGAAGGAATGGCATGCAAAGAGCCCTGGAAGCAATGGGTGTAGACCTCTGTGCAAAATAGCAAATAGTTTTTGCCAAGGTGTAGGGAAGGGGAGTAGAGAGACAAAAGTTTGGAAAACCAAGGTGAGATCACCAGTGGAGGACCTTAAATATCAGACTTAAGATTAGTTTGGGATTTTTAGGGGGATCACTGAGGGTTTATGAGCAGAGGTGTTCATGATGATCACAGCTGTATCTTAAAAAGATTAATTTGGTAGTTTTGTGGAAGCTAAATTGGAGAAAAAGTACAAAAGTAAAAAGAAAGGCTAGCAGGTAACAGTGGGCATTGGAAGAGGGGACTTCGGCTCGGCGCCTGTGGCTCAGCTGGCTAGGGCGCCAGCCACATACACCAAAGGTGGTGGGTTTGAATCCAGCCTGGACCCACCAAACAACAATGACAGCTGCAACCAAAAAAAATAGCCAGGCGTTGTGGCGGGCGCCTGTGGTCCCAGCTACTTGGGAGGCGGAGGCAGGAGACTCGCTTGAGCCCAGGAGTTGCAGGTTGCTGTGAGCTGTAGTGCCACGGCACACTACTCAAGGGGGACAGCTTGAGGCTCTGTCTCAAAAAAAAAAAAGGAAGAGGGGACTTCTGTAGGAGCCTTGGCCAGCAAGCTGCTTCCGGTCAACAAGCCAAGAGTGACCTTGCACTCTTTTCTCAAAGGTCCTCACTGGACCTGTCATAGGGAGCAGCACAGTATAATTGTTAGGAGCAGACTTTTAGGTCAAATGAAGCTTTAGGACTTTAGGTCAAAAGAATTATCTATCTGCTACAAACTAGTGTCTCAGAGCTTGATCCATCATCTGTAAAACCGGATAGTTCTATCCTGATTTGCTATAAAGATTAAATGAGATAGAATCTATTAAAACACTTATTAGCACGCAAGGCAACAGGGTAAGCAATTAATAAACAGTTCATATGATAGTTATTATCCTATGACTCCTGTCATAGATATGTGTGTATAGAACTAGAATCATGTTCGTTATTATGACTGGATTATAAACTGCTGGAGGGCAGGGAGCCACAGTTGCTACACCCAGTAGGAAATCAATGAATATGAGAGAAATAAATAACATGGTAGGTGAGTGATTAGGCTGTAAGATTTTCATTAAATTTAGGAGAATCTGTCCCTTTAAATGAGAACTGATATTTTCCTGCTTGAAGTGCTTCCTGTTCTCAGAAGTATAATCACTATAATTTGCCAGATATAATGGGAAGTACTGAGGAATGGGATGAGTCTGTCCTTAAGATAGGACATCAAGTCCCTGGTCTAAGCAGTGTTTTGGGCTCAGAAGTCCTGGTAAGCATTCATCTGAAGTCACTAGGCCTCTGGGCCTATTCCTAATGGGCCTGTGTCCACCTTAGAACTCTCCTAAAGTCTAGCTGGCTGCTTTTGTGATAATGTTGGCCTGGGCCTAGAGAAGGAGCCAGGTTAGCAAGGAGGCAGTGTGAGCTAAGCGTTAGTGCAGAGCACTACCTGGGCCCTGGGCTCCTCTTCTCTTTCCCAATTCTACTGCCCATAACTAAGAAATCTTGGACTAAGCCAGGATGATAAATGCTACCACATGATGATTCTCAAAAACATTGTTTACGCTAAGTGAAAAATGCCACACACAAAGGTCACATCATATACTTTATGATTCTATTTATATGAATTAACCTGATTAGATAAATTCATAGAGACCGCAAACAAGGGCTGGGATAGGAGAAAATAGTCATTTCTGGCAGGGGTGTCCAACCTCTCGCCTCATAGGCCTGCATGCTGAGTTTGCAAGGACTTTTTTTGCTGATCTGTGGTGTCAGATGTGGTGAGAAGTATGCATAGATTGTTTTGCTAATCAGATTTTGTTAGTGTTTGTGTATTTAATGTGTGGCCCAAGACAACTCTTATTCTTCCAACATGACACAGAAAAGAAAAACGGCTGGACACCACAACGCCTTCTCTCTGCTGCAGAGCCTGCTTAGCAAGACGTCCCTGAATACTGAGTACCTCCCACCTCCCAGGGCCTCCCACCTACCAAGGCAATGACGCACTGTAGGGGCCTCCAGGAAGGAGGGGATGATGTGTATACCTTCCAAGAGTTTCACTCTAGTTGTACAAAAAACATGAAACACAAGTGAAATACACACTATGGGCAGGAATAGGAACACTGGGGTCAGGGTGCCTGGTTCACACACTGACTTCCTCACTAGCCAACACTGAGCAATTACTTAACCTCCCCGCACCTTAGTATCCTATCTCTAAAGTAGGAATGATAATAGTAATCATAATATGGGGTACTATCAAGGGCTAAATAAAATATTTTATATAAAATTATCAATACAGTAGGGGCCTCTGGTAAGTGCCCAGTAACTGTTAACTGTTTGTGATTATTGAGTTAAATAATAACATCTCAACTGAAAAGCAACATATGACAATAGAGAATTTTCTAGCCCATCCCTTTAACATTTTACTCATCCCTGTAGATTTTAAGCTTTTTTTTTTTTTTTAAGAGACAGAGTCTCACTTTATCACCCTCGGTAGAGTGCCATGGCAGAATAGCTGGGGCTACAGGTGCCTGCCACAACGCCCAGCTATTTTTTTGTTGTTATTGTAGTTTGGCCGGGGCCAGGTTTGAACCCACCAACTTCAGTATATGGGGACAGAGCCCTAACCAATAGGTGCTGCCCAGATTTTAAGCTTTTTAATAAAAGATCCTGTCCTTTATTTTAATAGCTCCCCCAACACCCACCTCCAGTGCCTTGCAATCAAACATGCGCTCAAATATTTTTTGAGAATGTAAGTAAGTACATTTCTAATTTCTAAATGAATGGAACAGATAACTAGGAAACTTAGGACAGTGAAACTGGTGTGAGCTGAGCTGTCAGGGAAGGCTTCATGGAGGAGGTGAGGTGGAGGTAGAATTGGGATAGACAAAGCAAAGCAAGCAGGATTCTGATTATAAAAGCCTAGAATAGATTGGAAGTTCAAGAGAGGCAGGGGCAGATTTGATGGGTATAGCCACCGTACACCACACACACACTGAGGATGGTACCAGTGTGCCCAGAGCCTGGACCCTGACTGTGGGCCAGGAAGACAGGGCATAGGTGGAGCCAGAATTCCCTGGGACAGACTTTGAGTCCAGGGATAGGAGCCCATCAGCTGCTGGAGAGAATAGTAAGCAGCTGTGCCAAGTCCTGCCTGTTTCCCCAGCACCTTTGCCGCACCCTATGCCAGACAGGAGGCCTTGGAGGAGAGGATTGGCCCCAGGGAGCGGCTGGTGGCTAAGCTAGGGAGCTGGTAGCCAAGATCAAGGCTGAGTATGTCAGAGCCCACATGATCCCACAGTTTCATTTGATCCCCAGATTGACCAGAGACACTGCCACAGGTGAGAAGTGGCCACGTGTCCCAGAGCCTCTGACAGGCCTCTGTGTCATGACACCTTTCCACAAGGGAAAATGGTGTACAGATTTCCCTCTTTTTGCATTCTGTCTGAGCAGGAGAGTCTCCCTTCCCCTCCCAGAGGGTAGGAACTGGGTCTCTCCTCACAGCTTCACTTAGAGGGAGTGCCTAGCACACAGTGGATACCCTTCCTGCCTCTGGTGCAGGAGTTGACAGCATCTCCTCAGCTTACAGACAGGGAAGCAAAAATCATCATGCTCATTTATTTATTCCTACTCCTCTTTGACATACACGCTTTTCATGTATTAGCTTATTTAATCCTCACAATAACTCTTTGAGGTAGGTACTGTTATTATCCTCATCCTACTTGGGACTGCACAGTCTGGGCAATGAAAATGAGAATCTTCAGTGGCCACTGTCCCCAAAGCCCCACCTCGGCTTCTGTCCTCAGGTAACACCAAGATAGCAGAATGGAATTTTACCAAAGGCTCCCAGGTTCCTTCCCCAGGAGACTGAGAATGCACTGGGGCCTGCCTGCTTCTCAGGCAACTTTTTTTTTCTTTTTAAAGAAAGTGGTAAACACCTGAAAATAGAGTTTGAAAGAAAGTGATTCTTCAGTCATAATTATAGCCAGAGTGGGCCACTACTTTCTATACCCAGGAAAATGGCTTCTAAATATAGCCTGCAAAACGTGAATACCCAAGGGGCACAGGCTTCCCACCATCCCCTCTGGCTGGCTGGGGCCGCAGTCCTCCTCCCCAGGGTCCCAGCTCGGCTGCCCCTCCTCCATGCCCTTCTGCGGGCCTGGGTTTACGTGAGAAGAGGAAGGGGCCACCTTAGGAGCTGCTTCTCAACCACATGCAAGACCCAAAGTTACATTTGAAACATTTTAAAATGCCTTAACTGCTGATGAGTTCAGCCCTCAGGATCTGGATGGGGAAAAAGGAAAGGCCAGAAACAGCAGAAAGGCTCGTGGGGGAAGATCAGCAGTAGTCCCTGTCATAGCCATGTGACTGGGGCTCCCAGCCCAACGCCAGGCACTTGCATGTTATACTCCACCCAGCAATTTGGAGACAGCAGTGGGTATGTGTGTAACAGAACAGGATGCTCTCTGGACAAAGTCCTGAAAGAAAACCAAAACGGAAGTCTATCCCTCACGCCTCCGCTGGGCAGTCTCTAATGACACTTGGGGAATGTTTTGGACATGCTTGGGCATCTGTGGACTTACTCACCTGAGAGTTGTCTCCACCTCCTAACCCAAGATCAGAAGAGGAGAATTCAGAGACTGTGTGTGTGTGTTGTTTGTAATCACTCAGAGTCACAATCCCTTTTCTTGCTCCTCACTCCATTTTCAGTTAGGGGAGAAAGAAGATGAAAAACAGAAATAAAACACAGCACAAAGCAGTTCCAGGAAACTTTATCTGAAACTCTTGGAAGGCTAGGGTTAGGAGCAAACAGGGTAGCACTCCAGATTTCTGCAATGCTGCATAGGGGCCTGGGCTTGCTGCATGCCCCTGGAAATTAGAGATTTTTCTTTTTTACCACTTCAAGATTATTCCAGAAAGGCATACAGTTGAGAGGATAACCGTATTGTGAGGAAGCCCAGGATATTTGGAAAGGATGCTCAAGTTTTGGAGCGGTTCAGCTGAAATAGCAATCTGTAGGTGGACTATTATTAGCAGGGAGTTGGCTGCAGAATCAATCACAAATTGAAGGGACATTGGGGGACAGAGGAAGATGAAGTTTGAACTCAGCCTCCGGATGTGGAAAAGGATCCAGGAAAGCTGGGAGTCCTGTGTGCTCAGGGTTTAAAGCCCTTACCAGGCTCAGGGTGTCTAAGGCACGACTGGTAAGTAGAATCAGAGATTCCATTCAGCAAAAGCAGACAGGAAAACAAATCTCTTTTCTTTGTTTGTCCTGGTTGAAAACCAAACACGGTAGCCATTTGATGAAATTCCAATGTCAGGAGAGTTTGGGCAGGGAAGGGAGGGTAAAAATGCAATCACCCTCTGACCACAGGGAAATCAGCCTGATGGCGCCTTAAATGCCATCCTCCAGCCCTGCACTCCGGAATGTTCACAGGCTGTGCATCTTCCCTGACTCTAGCCCCCAGGACACTTCCTGCTTGCTCTCTTTCCTATGACCCCAAAATGTCAACTGGCAAAGCTCAACATTCCTGTCTGGGCTGGAGCAGCTTGAACCACTTGTGTGAGTCACAGGTAATTTTCAGTTGTTGTGGGAAAGTGCTAAATGAAGAGAAAGTACTAGGTCTTGATGAGGCTTAGCTCTAGGGGAATGCAGATGGGGGTGGAGAGTGGGGAGAAGGCCCTGATGGTCAACTGCAGTGTCCCCCAGTTTTCATGCACCTTCATCAACATAGACAAACTCCAGTCAATCCAATAAAAGCTATTGCTTTAGAAAACTTGACCTTTTGTAAAAATGAGAAAACTGAAATTACAGCCCTGCCTGTATCTTGGAAGCTTTGGAAACACCGCACCACAGTGAGGCAAGCTGGGGAGAGTGCCAACTCAAACCAGAACCAACGTGGAAATGTCATGCCATTAGCACAAAAGGTTAGTGGGACGGCTTGAACTTGGGTAAGATCTCACAGGATCTTAGATCCACTGCATTTTCTCTTAGTGGATTTCAATCAGAGAGGCTGTGAAATACACCTCAGTCTGGCAGTGGGTTTGGTTCAAAAGTCTAGTTCTCTCCTTTCCTGGGAAGCCCTATGAGGACTGAATCAACTCCTGACCTCTATCTTACATCCCCTCCTCGACCAACCTACCTAAAACAGTGCCCCACTCCTCCATTACAAAATAACAATAATAATGTCATTTAAAAAATGTAAAGGGTTTACTACTATCTACTAAATCAAGGACACATTCCTTTGCCTGGTTATTTTTAAATCCTCCACAATTTAGCCCCACCCCACCTATCCACAAATGCTGTCCCACACACACCCTTTGAGCTAGTCTCACTGCCCCCAAGGAGCTTACTCATTCCTGCCTGTTTAATCTCTTTTCTTCATGTCTATCCCAGAATCTGAATTTATTTTATTTTCTTTCTTTCTTTCTTTCTTTTCCTTCCTTCCTTCCTTCCTTCCTTCCTTCCTTCC
>NW_003852499.1:6974950-6976219 GCF_000181295.1 Otolemur garnettii
GCCTCCCAAGTAGCTGGGACTACAGGCGCCTGCCACAATGAACAACTATTTTTTGGTTGCAGCTGTCATTGTTGTTTGGCGGGCCCAGGCTAGATTCGAACCCACCAGCTCAGGATGTATATGGCTGGCCCCTTAGCCGCTCGTGCTACAGGGACTGACCCTATTTATTTACTTTTTGAGACAGAGTCTCACTCTGTTGCTCAGGCTAGAATGCCATGGTGTCAGTCAAGCTCAAAGCAACCTCGCACTCCTGGGTTCAAGCAATTCTCCTGCCTTAGCCTCCTGAGTAGCTGAGACTACAGGTGTCCACCACAATGCCCAGCGCCCTTGCTCAGGCTGGTCTCGCTCTTGCTCAGGCTGGTCTCAAACTTCTGAATTCAAGTGATCCTCCTGCCCCAGCCTCCCAGAATTCAAGGATTACAGGTGTGAGTCATTGTGTGCAGCCTTGAATTTATTCTTTTTTAACAACCCCCAACCACCCACCATTGGAGATATTGCCAACTATTTCAATTTTCATCTCTCCAACTCCAAGTAATTATCAAGTCACTTCTTGATATATATGCCTCCCCAACTAATCTATAAATCCCCATGAATTTCATGTTATAGCAACTCAATAAATAGTGCTCAGTAATAACTGTTAGTTATCTTTTTCTTCTACAAGTTAAAGAATAAACACACACACACACCCCAAATCAGTTTCCTTCCAGTCCTGAAGTTTAGTAGCACAGGGAGAAATGCAGAGAATAAAGTACTAAAGATAGTAAGGGGGTGAGTCCAAGATAGAGTATAATGCTTGCCCAACCCCAGCATTTTGTTTTTTATTTCTTATTTTTTTTATTTCAAATTCATATGAGAGTACAAATAATTAGGTTACAATGTTTGCATTTGTTAGGTAGAGTCCCTGTTGTAGTTGTGTCCCGAACCCAGAAAGTGTGCCATGTATCCTTATATTAACCCTGGCATTTTAAATGTTTATTGAAAATTGAGCACTTTTGGCAGCGCCTATGGTTCAAAGGGGTAGGGTGCTAGCCCCATATGACCCAGAGGTGGTGGGTTCAAACCCAGCCCCAGCCAAAAAAAAAAAGGAAAATTGAGCACTTTGGCTCAGCGCCTGTGGCTCAAGTGGCTAAGGCACCAGCCACATACACCTAAGGTGGCAGGTTCAAATCCAGCCTGGACTGCCAAACAACAATGATGGCTGCAACCAAAAAATAGCCAGGCGTTGTGGCGGGCGGCTGTGGTCCCAGCTACTTGGGAGGCAGAGGCAGG
>NW_003852499.1:6977705-6992616 GCF_000181295.1 Otolemur garnettii
TTAAAAATAAATAAATAAATAAATAAAATAAAAATAAATAAAAATGGGCAAATGAATTGAGTAGACATTTCTTCAAAGAAGTTACACAAATGGCCTGAGCATCTGAACCTTATTAGTCATTAGGAAAACACAAATCAAAACCATAATAAGATACCACTTTTCACCTATTACAATGATTATTCTACAAAAGAAAAAAATAAGAAAGGAAAAAAATAAGATTTGGCAAGGATGTGGAGAAATTGGAATCCTCCTGCACTGCTAGCGAGAATGTAAATAATACAGCCATTGTGTTGTGAAAAAACAATTTGGCAGTTCCTCATTTATTGAAAAGTTAAATATAGAATTACCATATGATTCAGCAATTTCATTCCTAGGTATATGCCCAAAAGAACTCAGACAGATCCCTGTATACCAATGTTCATAGTAGCATTATTCACAATAGCCACAAGTCAGGAATGACTCAAGTTTCCATTGACAGATGAATGGATAAACAAAATGTGCTATATGTGAACAACAGAATATTATTCAGCCTTAGAAAGGAATAAAATTCAGATCCATGCTACGACATGGATGAACATTGAAAACATTAGGCCAAGTGAAATGAGCCAGACACAGAAAGCCAAATACTGTATGAGTCTACTTATATAAGGTACCTAGAATAGACAAATTCATAGAGTCAGTAGAATAGAGATTACCAGGGGCTGGAGAGAGGGGACATGGGAAGTTATTGTTTAATGGATACTTTTACAATGTTTGGGATGATAAAAAAGTTCTGGATGTGGATATTGGGGATGGCTGTATGACATTGCTAATGTACTTGATGCCACAGAGTTATACACTTAAAAGTGGTAATTTTTATTTTACTATATTTTGCTACAATTTTTTTTTAAAGGAACAGAACCTGAATCCAATCATGAGGGGAAAAAAAAACAGACAAATCCAAAATAGTGAGTCATTCTCCAGAATGACCTATAACCTTTAAAAATGTCAAGTTGATGAAAGGATAAAAAGGGGAGCAGGGTGCTGTGACAGATTAAAGGAGACTTACAAGACAGGACAAGCAAATGTAGTAACTAATCCTAGATTATACTTAAATCTTTTTTTATTATTATTATTTTTATTTGAGACAGAGTCTCACTTTGTAGCCCTGGGTAGAGTGCCTTGGTGTCACAGCTCAAACTCTTGGGCTTAAGCAATTCTCTTGCCTCAGACTCCCATGTGGCTGAGACTACATGCACCTACCACAACCTCTAGCTATTTTTTAGAGACGGGGTCTCTTGCTAGGCTTCTCTCGAATCTGTGAGCTCAGGCAATCCACCCACCTCCCCCTCCCAGGTGCTGGGATTACAGGGGAGAGCCACCATGCCTTATATTTAAGTCTTTAAAAAAAAAGCTGTAAAGGGGATGGTTATGTGAACAATTGGGAAAAGTGAATATGTTAATTTTTTCAGAGTGATAGTGATAGATATGGGCATATGTAGGAAAATAACCCTTTTTTAGGACATACTTTTTTTTTTTTTGAGACAGAGCCTCCAGCTGTCACCCTGGGTAGAGTGCCATGGCATCACAGCAACCTAGAAGATACTTTTTGAAGATTTTAGAGATGATAGCTGCAACTTACTTTTTAGGAGATACTTTTTGAAGATTTTAGAGATGATAGCTGGAAAAAAATGTGTAGCTCTAAAAGAAATAAAGTAAATACGGCACAATTGGTGAATGTAGGGGAAGTGTCTGATGATATCCACAGTACTAGTCTATTTTTCTGCATGGGAAAATAAAAAGAGGATGGAATGGGTAGTCATTCTGATTCCCAAATGATCAGGGAAACACCAACTTTCTGTGAATCTGTAGGCAAAATACTGATTCAGTTGCCACACAGGATCATCTTATTTCATTGAACTCACTCCCTGTGAAGCTAGAAGGGGCTGACGTGGACTAATTGGGAGGTAGGAACTGATGTTCTACCTGTCCCACACGACTCCTCACCAGGAGTCCTCCAACCCTTTGCAGGGCTTGCTTCTCTGCTCTCCCACAGGGCGTCCTGTCTCTGCCACCCATCTTGACCACCTCAGGATCTATTGTGCTGTGTTCTTGTGTATAACAAGATTGTTAAGTTCCAGGGGCAGGGCCATGTCTCACTTTTCTCATAGCCCTTTCCCCAAACCCCATGCTTTGTGCAGAGCTAAGTATATAGCAGCTGCCTAGTAAATATTTTCCTATTAATTGATTATAAGTATCCCATCAGTAGAGAGAGAAAGGCAGGCATGGCAGTATAAGTGGACAAGGTTGAGGTCAAAAGGTTTACCCCAATTAAGATATTAAAATTCTATCGTTGGGTAGGGCCGTAAGGAAGGAATGTCAGGTGTGGGCCTTGACCCAACCTAATTCTCATACAACCAGGTGCTACTGGCTTAGGTAGTGATTAGTTCTTAGGGGTGGGGTAAAAGAAATGCAGCCTTGGCAAAAGCTCATGAATGCCCAAGCACAGAATGTCCCCAGCCTAGCCCTATGGGGCAACTGTTCTCACAACCCTTTGAGTTCTTCCCAAGGTATCAGGGCCAAAAGATTAAGGACCTCAATAAAAAGGAAGTTCTCATTCTAGCTCCTTGAGCAGAGTCCTTGTGTGTTGAGGGACATGTACCATTTTCGATTAAGGAGAATAGCACAATCGTCTCTCAGCAGGTGGGAGTGAGAACTAGCCCTGCGCTGGGGCTGCTGTAGGAGGAAGGTGCTGCCCACATGCTGAACAAGTCGCAGGAGCCTCCTAGGCCTGCTGCATCCTGCCTCTAACCGTGCACTACGCTACTGTGTCTCAGCTTGCTAAGGGAGTGTGGACTTGTCCTTCTTGTCTTGAGCAACTTTTTTAGAAGGCTGGAAAAAATAAAGGGTAAAATTTCCTCTCTACTCCAACCAGGGTTTTCAGGGGGCAGGCCTTCAGCTTTGATAGATACGTGCCAATGCGTTGTTATTTCCTATTAAACTGGATCTTTTTAGCAACTATGGAGTATTACACTTATTTTTAAATACAAGTTAAGATTTTTACACAGCGTCTGGTATCAGTCTCTGATTATCTCATGGAAGTCTTAAATTTCCCTACGAAATTACAAACTTCTCAGGGAAATCATGCACTGTAATACTTTACCATTCATGTTCCCCCTGCTCAGCCAGTCCACAGTTGACACTAGGTTCACAATCAATAAATGGGAATATATAAATAACCCACTGAATATCCATAGATTGCAACACTCTGCAACAGTTCAAAATAACAAGGTAGGGTGGCACCCATAGCTCAGTGGGTAGGACACTAGCCACATACACTGAGGCTGGTGGGTTTGAATCCAGCCCGGGCCAGCTAAAGCAACAATAACTGCAACACAAAAATAGTCAGGCATTGTGGCAGGTGCCTGTAGTCCCAGCTACTTAGGAGGCTAAGGCAAGAGAATCGCCTAAGCCCTAGAGTTTGAGGTTATTGTGAGCTGAGACACCAGGGCACTCTATCCAGGGCGACAACTTGAAACTCTGTCTCAAATAATAATAATAATAATAATAATAAAGTAGATCTACATATTCTGATATGGAGAGATTTACAATTCATTTAATTGTGTCAAGAAAATAAAAGGAGTTGGGCACACTATGAAACCCTTTATGTAGAAGGAACCAGTGGAAGAAACAAAGGCCTGCTCCATCCGTTTATTTCCTTCCTTCCTCCTACATACCTCTAGTCACAGACATTTGTTACAATCAAGTGTAGCAGAACTCAGCAATTTCCTGCATTTTCCCTTTCAAAAGCAATTGTAGTTAATGCTAAGTAATATGTATAAGTCAGTTACCTAGGACTTGCCACAATAAAAGTCACACTTATATGGCACTTATATGGAGCAGGCATTGCTATCAGTGCTTTATATGCATTAACTCATTTAACCCTCCCAATAGTCTTTGAAAAAAGTGAGGTGGCTGGGCATGGTGGCTCAGGCCTATTAATCCTAGCACTCTGAGAGGCCGACCGAGGCTGGTGGATTGCTTGAGTTCCAGATTAAGACCAGCCTGAACGACAGCGAGACCTTGTCGCTACTAAAAAGATGAAAAACTAGTTGGGCATTGTGGCACATGCCTGTAATCCCAGCTACTTGGGAGGCTGAAGCAAAAGGGTTACTTGAGCCCAGGCATTTGATGTTGCTATGAGCCATATATGATGCCATGGCACTCTACCCAGGGTGACAGAGTGAAACTCTTGTCTCAAAGATAAATAAATAAACAAATCCAAGGGACAGAGAGGTTAAGTAATTTGTCCTAGGTCAGACAGCATAGCAAGGAAGGGGCAGACCCAGGATTCAAGCCCAAGCAGTCTAGCTCCAGAGTCTGTGCCCTTAACCTCTATGCTCAAGATGTATTTCTTTATTTCTACATTTTGTGCACACCTCAATGATGGCCCCCAGAACACTGTGAGACTCTTTAACAGAAAAGAAAAAAAGAATATTTTCCACCTTAACCTATGGCTCCAACTATGGATCTGAAGTATGTGAAGTATCTGTAAGGAGTTACTGATGCCTTCTTGAAACTATATGTAGATTGCTACAGAGAGAACATGATCATTAGCTATGACTGTATTTACTCAAGTGATACACATATACACATAGATCTCCCCAACAAGTGCTTCCTGATTTTAGCCCCAATCCAGATCTTATTGAGTAGAACCCTTAGCTTAATAGACAAGGCTGTGATGGTCCAGATGCAATAAATCCTGCTGATTAAAGCTGGAGGGTAGACCCGATAACTCTCTGAGGAACAGATAGAAGGTTTCTAGGACTCTGATTCTTGATTCTTCAAAGTCCTCAGATATTAAGAGTGTTGCTACCTGAAAGCAAATTAGGAGGCTTTGCCTAAGTCTGAGAATAGTATGTTGGAAATGACACTGTGTTTAGTGCTGTTTCAGATTAAATCAGCATCCTTCAAATTTGCCAGACTTATTGTCCCAGTGATATGTATCCCCAGTTCACACATGGAATGTTTGCTCTCTGGCAGCCAGACGCACTTGGAATTGGCAGTGATGATCTCATAAAGAAGGAAAGCTGAGCAGTTAGTCAGATGATTAATGCTTTATTGACACAGAGGAATTGAGCATTACTTAATGAATACAATAGAACCTCCATAGTTGACCCCTCCCTACACTGACCACCTCCTTAAGTTGCCCTAATTTTTGTAGACCAAACATGCACCACATGTTCGTTTCAGTACCATAGGTCTAGTTCCTTATTTTGACCACATCCATATGTTGACCAGTTTACTACAGTGCCTTGGGTGGTCAACTTCCAGAGGTTCTATTGTATCTGAGTATTGTGGCCCGTCATGGTGGCTCACACCTGTGACCCTAGCACTCTGAGAGGCCAAGGCTGGAGGATCACTTGAGCTCAGGAGTTCCACACTAGCCTGAGAAAGAGCGAGATCCTATCTGTACTAAAATCAGAAGTAAGTAAGCACTGTGGTGTGCCTTTAGTCCCCCAGCTACTCAGGAGGCTGAAGC
The DNA here is from genome assembly GCF_000181295.1 of Otolemur garnettii. Classification (NCBI taxonomy): domain Eukaryota; kingdom Metazoa; phylum Chordata; class Mammalia; order Primates; family Galagidae; genus Otolemur; species Otolemur garnettii. Next base: position 6,983,227 of record NW_003852499.1, read on the forward strand.
AGGAGAATCGCGTGAGCCCAGGATTTTGAAGCTGCAATGAGCTACGATGAACCTTTACCAGTGGCTAGAATAAGACTGTCTTAAGAAAAAAGAAATCTGGGGTGGCACCTGTGGCTTAGTGGGTAGGGCACCAGCCAGGGGTGGGGGTTGGGGGTGGGGTGGCGGGTTGAACCCAGCCCTGGCCAAACTGCAACAAAAAAAATAGCTGGGTGTTGTGACGGGCGCCTGTAGTCCCAGCTACTCAGGAGGCTGAGGCAAGAGAACTGCCTAAGCCCAAGAGCTGGAGGTTGCTCTGAGCTGTGATGCCACAGCACTCTACCGAGGATGACAAAGTGAGACTCTGTCTCTGAAAAAAAGAGAAAAAGAAATCTGGTTATTGTAGAATCAGGAGTTTCCAAACTTGGGGGCAGTTAGGGACCATCATATCCAAAGTCCTTGTTTTACAAATATGGAAATTGAAACTTGAGAAAAAGGTAAGTCTCAGGGTTTATGGCCTGAGAAAAGTTAAAGTGTAGTTATTCCAATAGAATTCACCCTGGAGCAATGACTCCATGGACCTTAGCCTCCAAGATAGTCATTAATTCTTTTTTTTTGAGACAGAGACTCAAGCTGTCCTCCTGGGTAGAGTGCTGTGGCATCACAGCTCACAGCAGCCTCCAACTCCTGGGCTCAAGCAAGTCTCCTGCCTCAGCCTCCCAAATAGCTGGGACCACAGGCGCCTGCTACAATGCCCGGCTATTTTTTTTTGGTTGCAGCCGTCATTGTTGTTTAGCGGCCTGGGCTGGATTCGAACCCACCACCCTTGAGCCACAGGCACCAAGCCGACAGTCATTAATTCATCCCATGAGCCTGGTGACTTCTCTTCCTCCCCTTCCTTTAACAGTTCCATTTTTATTTTTCATTGTCCTGTTTGTATTGTGTTTTCTCAGACATAAAAGGAGAATCTTACCGCCATTCCACCCCACCCACAGTGACTCCAGTACCACAGACTTCTCCCAACTTCAGTTACCAGAAGAACAGAGAGCTGCAGCTTGGGGACACAGGTGTGGTTGGGGACACAGGCATGCTCTTCATAAATCGTTCACATACCGGTGTCCAGAAACCTGAAGGTATGGGTGGTTTTCAGACTTTTCTCTCTTTTTTTCACAATCATTCCCAATCTTTTCCTCAGGCTGTTCTTTTGCTTATGTAACCATGTTTACGAGGTGAAATTATTTGACAATTTGCTTGTACTATTTTCAAATAATAAAAACCAGCTATTGCCCTACTGAAGTCTCATCAAAACAAAAGTCCTGCGGTCTCTGTGTACAATGCCCTCTGGCCTTCAAAACCATTGCCTGCACCTTCTTCTCAAACAAACCTACCTTCTTGGGGAACATGGAGCATTTCTGTTCTGTGGGGACAGAAACGATAAGAAGGGGCCTTCTGTCCTTGCAGACTCTGAGCCCTGACTGACTGCTGGGGGGCTGCTCCTCCAGCCTCCCTTCTCACCCCTCGCTTTCCTGAGTCTCTAGGTTGACATCTGCTGATTTGCAGGTGGGTTTCAATCAGAGAGCCTCTGGACGAGGCAAAGCCTAGTTTTCTCCACAGGGCCAACACAGCGGAGAAAGGCCATGAGGGCCCTAAGTCAGGATGCTTCTTTTGAAAGTCAGGAAAGAATTCCAGATCACTGGCATTGATCAGACCCTTATGCTGAAGAAACAAGCTGCAGGGAAAATCTTTTCTAATATTTCCCTGGTGCCAGGTTATTTCCTAGTCTGACCCAGTAAATATCTGTCTTAGAAGACAATGGGACATTTCGGGTAGAAAGGAGATGAGAACCACCAGTCTTGGACTGGGGCCTGTCACTGACTGGCTGAGGAAGCGTGGCAGGCTCAGCTCAGCCACTCTCTAGCTGTGATCTTCAGCAAATGAGTTCCCTGGGTTTTCTCATCTGTAAATCAGGTTTAATGATACTTACACTGTTGCCCTGAAAACTCATAAGGGGGTAAAAATCTATGTAAAATGCCTGCTTTTCATACAAAGTGCCCAGAAAGTGGTAGCTGTTATTATTAATAACCTAAGGGAAGCCTAGGGGGAAGTCAGCAGGAAATCAAGGGCTCTTCTGAGAAAAAAAGGAACTGAAATAGCCCAGTCTGGCTCTCCCCAGCCCACCGGCCAGCGCTGCGGGCTCTCCGAGGAGGGGCCAGGCAGCGCCGGGAAGGGCGGCCTGGCCCGGGAGTGCGGGGAACCTGGGGGAGGGGTTGTTTGCGTTAGAGGAGGGCGCAGGCTGCCCTCGGCCTTCTGCGGGGGAAGGAAGAGATAAACTCACGAAGCCGAAAGCTCAAGGCCGAGTTCCGAGCAGGCCGCAGGGCCGGATGCGGGAAGTGAGCCCTGCCGCCACAGTCCGGCCGCGCGCCCGCCGCTGCCACCGCGGCCCCGGCCCCGCGCCCGCGTCCTCTGGGAGGCGCGTGGTCACCTTCCCTCCAGGCCTCAGCCCCGGAAGGCGGCGGGCGGGCTGCCCGGGCTCACCGCAGGCCGCACGGTGCGGCCTGGTCGCCTGGGGTCTGGGGAGACTCTCCTAAGCTGTGCAGAGGGGTGGGGGAGACAGCGGCCTTTTCTTCTCTTCAGGACCACCCCCACCTCTGACCCTATTGACCTTTGCTTTCTACCCACCTTCCCTGCTGGCTGTGACCTCTCAGTCTCCAGGCCCAGGCTTAGGACCCGGGTGGGTGAGATATGGAATACCCAGAGGAAATTTTCACGTTCCCAAACGCCCCAGCCTGCAGCCCTAAATCCAGCCAGCTGCTGCAGAACTCGCCACTAGGCAATAGAAGAAGAGAAGAAACACTTGGTTCAGGCTACTCCGTGCCTGGAACTTTACATAATGTCCTCTCACTTAATCCTCAGAAGAACCCTGTACGGGTGTATCATCAGTCTAAACCCTAAAATGAGGTAACCCAGGCTCTGAGATACTAGGAATTCTACAGCTCCTGGGGGGGTGGTTTGCAATGAAGCCAAGGCAAGATTTTTTCTTAGCAACTCAGCTTTCCACCAGGACGCCAAGTGGTGTCCAGACTCAACCCCCCATGGGTCCCCTTGTTTGCAGAGAGCAAAGTTAAAGCCCTTTCCGGGAGAGAGTGGGTGGGGAAGTGGGAGGTCTTTGGATACTCCCCCTCCACTCAAAAAGTCCCTCATAGGTGACGGTAGTTTGAACTACCCTTTCCACAGCTCCTCCTTGCCATCAGCCAAAAGGAGTCACCCTCCTCCCCCCTCCCTCACGCCTGTTCTGGATCCCTTTCCCTCCCCACCTCCTGAGATCAATCAGTCCATTGTCTAAGTACAGACTACTTTGCCACTTTGGGGGGTTGATCTTAAGTTACAGTTCATCTTTCAAGCTCTTAGATAACACTTTCCTTGGCTCCACAATCTTCTGCAGCACCTCTACTTCCTTTTTTGATAGTCCTTATCACACCACCTATTGCAATTGCTTATTTCCTTATCTGTCTCCCTGTACAGATGGGGGGAAGTCACCTGAGTGCAGGAACCATATCTTGACCGTCACCTCAGTGTTTAACCAGGGCCCGGGTCCCAGGTGCCAGTGTTCCCCGGGAACACATTTAAAACCTCTGAGCTAGCGTGTGCAAGTTGATGTGAGGCAATAAGGGAAACAACTGTAGAAACCTGACCTTTAATAATCATGGCAGTAATCATGCTTAATGGCTATCATTTATTGAGTGCCTGTAATGTAATGGGAATTGTTCTAAGCATGTGAGTGCAGCATTTCTCAGACTTCAATGTGCACCCTGTCACCTGGGGATGTTGTCAAAATGTAGATTCTGACTCCATACATCTGGAGTGGTGCCTGAGATTCTCCATTTCCAACAAGCTTCCAGGTGATAACTCGTGGATCATACTTTGTGTCGCAAGGCTTTAGTATATTAACTCATTTTATCCTCTTACTAGCCCTATGAAGTAAGTACCATTGTTATTCCCATTTTACAGATGAGGAAACTAAGAAGTTACGCATATATGAACTCACATCAAAATAAATAGGCTACAGGGCAATGGGGGAGGAAAGAATAGTGTGGGCAGTGTATAGTTACAGAAGAAGGAGAAACAAAGCTCTAGGCAGAGGAAACAGTATTTACAAAAAGGCTGGCATTGCAGGGAAGTAGACAAGAGCCACACACAGGGCTGTTTCACTCACCAGGTACTGTGTGCACAGGACTTGGGGCTGTGAGCTTTCCAAAGGTTTCAAGTATTTTTTTTTTTTGCACTTTTTGTCCGGGGCTGGGTTTGAACCCGCCACCTCTGGCATATGGGGCCGGCACCCTACCCTTTTGAGCCATAGGTGCCGCCCAGGTTTCAAGTGTTTTAAGGCCTGAAAAAAAAATCATTGGCACCTACATGGGAAAACTGGATATTTAAATTAATAATTCCCAAAGTCAAATTTTTAAAAATCATTACAGGCCTGGCGCAGTGGCTCACACCTGTAATCCTAGCATTCTGGGAGACCGAGGCAGTTGGAACCTGAGCTCAGGAGTTCAAGACTGGCCTGAGCAATAGCGAGACCCCATCTCTACTAAAAATAGAAAAACTAGCTGGGTGTTGTGGTGGGTGCCTGTATTCCCAGCTATTCAGGAGGCTGACACAGGAGGATCACTTGAGCCCAAGAGTTTGAGGTTGCTGTGAGCTATAATGCCACAGCACTGTAGCCTGTGGAAACCGAGTAAGATTCTGTATCAAAAAAACATCATTTCAGAATTTTTACATGAAACAATTCACATTTAGTGAGTGATAATGGGTATGTTTTAATACATTTGATAAAAAAAAAAAAATGGCACAGGGCCTCAAGGCCAAAGGCTACTAAGGACAGTCCAAGCCCTGGCCACATGGGTTTGGATATAATCCTGAGGGCTTCTGGGAACAACTGATAGAAGCAGGGAAATGTTCTCTGTGGCTACAGTGAGAAGAATAGATTGGAGGGAGGCCAGACTGGCCCAGCAGCTAGAGACCAGATAGGCAGTTACCGTCTTCCAGACTGTGAGACAATCTCTCCTCAGTGCCAAGATTAGCATAAAATGATAGCATTATATAACCCAATTATTCTTTGATCCCTCTGGCCCAATCTGACTCAGCATTCTAAATTTACTTAAGATTTGGGGACAAGGATTTTGCTAAATCCTTTCTCATGAAGGCCATGATGTTAAAGTCGATCTAATAGAGCTATTTAAGAGCACAAGCCTTGAGGCAGATAGATGCAGGTGTGAACCTCCTCAGCTCTGCTGCTTGGCAAAAGTGATTAAGCTTCTCTAAGCCTTGGATCCTTATCAGTAAACATGAGGATGGTATATTCCTTACAGAATTAAGTGAGGTTGGGTCAGGTGAGGTGGGTCACGCCTATATTCTCAGAACTTTCAGAAACTGAGGTTAAGGGGTTGCTTAAAGCCAGGGGTTCAAGATCAGTCTGAGCAACATATTAAGACTCCAGTTCTACAGAAATTTTTTAAAAAATTAGCCAGACATGGTGCGCTCCATTAGTCCCAGCTGTTCCAGAGGCTGAGGCAGAAGGATGGTTTGAACCCGGGAGTGTGAGGTGGCAGTGAGCTATGATCACACCACTACACTCTAGCCTGGGCAACCGTGAGGCCTTGTCTCTAAATAAAACCAAATAAAACAACAGAATTAAGTGAGATAAACTATATACACAGGGCCTCCCACAGAGTAGGTACTTAAAAAAAAAAAAAACGGTAGTGGACAGTGCCTGTGGCTCAAAGTAGTAGGGCAACGGCTCCATATGCCGGAGGTGGTGGGTTCAAACCCAGCCCCAGCCAAAAACTGCAAAAAAAGAAAAAAAAAAGGTAGCTATTATCGTATATGAGGACCCAGTTGAGTTTTCTCTAAGAGAGAAGAGGGGGAAGGGTGAATAATTTAGTCTGTTCATCAATCTTCTGGGGTTAAAATTATTATCCCCATTGTTCAGATAAGGAAGAGAGCTCAGAGATTAGAGAACAGCTCAGAAATCTGGGGGCAGAAAGTTGTCCTCCTGCAAGAGCTGGAATCTAATTTTGTTTTCACTTTGCACTCTCCCCAGCAGTGGACATGGGCCGTTTCCACCACTCCTAGAGGACCCCACACCTCTTCACCTTATGGCATGAATCAGCCATGAGGGTCCATGGCACACCAGCCTCTATTTCTCTTCTTCCTCAACTTGTCCTGACCTCCCTATTCTCTTGCACCCCAATTTTATAGCTTCTGGATTTGTCTTACTAAAGAGCTTGTCTCTTTGAGACTCAGACAGAGCCGCCCCAGACTGGGATGCTGTCCAGGGTACCTCCCTTTAAAGGGAGCAGATAAGTAGGTCACATCAGGATGGTGGAGGAGGAAAAATACAGCAGGTCACATGGAGACTGGAAAACAAAATAACAGGGTTTCTCTCTTTCCTCAGTCTCTGTCTCACAAGCTCAGAGACAGCCCCTGCTGGCCACTATTAATGTGGGCAGCATTTTGGAGACAGCACAAGCAAAAACTCTTGGGGTTTGGGGACATTAGTGGAAACCGTATTGAACAGAGAGCTCCCCTACCCTGTCCTCTCCTGTGACCAGCCTGCCTCCCCTTCAGGCTACCCCCACAAGCCCCAGGTAGGTTTTTTTCCTATATGGTGTAAAGAAATCTCAGCTTTTACCGGACTTTGCACTCTGTTGACTGTTCTTTAAGGCCCTGAAAGTACAGAGCTCTGCAACTTGGAGGCTCTGTGGGCTGGGAAGGTGCTGGCCATGACTGCCAGGAGAGCCAGGATCTCACAGAGACAGAGACGCTGCTGTGGCAACCAGGACAAGCGGTGGGCTTTGCAAGATTACTGTTCCCCATTTCAACCCTCCGGAAGACAGTTCACAACCAGGGGTGTGGATGAGTATTAAGTTACAGAGATCACTGTGAAAAGCAGAGAGAAACAGAAAGAGACAAGGAGAGAGGCAGGGTGCGGCATTGAAGATCCAGCACTGCCAACCCCACCCTGCCCCACTATCCCTGGGGACTGAGCCCTGTTTGAATCATAACACTGGGCGGTCACATTTCTAGGAAACTACAGCTAGGGGGGAAAGGTCCTGGCTGTGTGAGTAAGGCTGTGTACAGATTAGGACTGAAAGTATGTATCCGGGTAGACAATTGGTCCCTGGACTCCATGCCCAGGGCACAAGGCAAGCACAAAAAAACAAAAAGACCAAAGCCTGACCCCTTGAACCTTGGGGGTAAACAAACCTGCTTCCCTGGATGGGAGTTGTGGAAACAGGGAGTTCACCTTTGGAGAGGCCGAGGGGTTTTCCATTCTCCTGGCAGGGAGCCCAGTGAACTTCTAGGCTCACCCTTCCAGGACACTGGGAGCTCTTTTGCAGAGGCTCAGAGCTAACACTCCAGATTAGGGATGTAACTTTCTCCCACTTGACTTCCACGCTGTCCCCAAGGCCCTGGCAGATTGTTCAGGGACACTAGGCCCCTCTGTTCTTTTTCCGTTGTCCTCCCTTTTGTGAGGGGCAGGGCTGGATGGCAAGAGATAGATATCTGTCTTCACCTGTGCCCTTCATTATACCAATCTCCTTTTTTACCAGGTTGGAGTCATGCCAGACAGTCTTTCATCAAAGTGAGTGTAAAGGGCATGCCAAATAGTAGCAGTGACAGTGTGGTGGTGCTCCATATCAAAACAGTAAGTTTGGACATGTGTGCCTTAGATTCTTTGTCTTCTCAGAAAGTGACTGGCAGTGGCAGCTCCTCCTCCCTTCAAACTGGGCTCCTTGATTTGCCAACATCTGTGCCTGACCCTGAGAGGGCTGCCTTACCCCAGGTCTAGAGCAAATGCTATAGGACTGCACAGGAGAAAGGGGCGGGTCCTGAAGTCTCCATGTATATAAACAGGGTTTCTAAAAGTGTGGCGTGCATCTACATCACCAGGGCACTTGTTAAAATACAGATTGCTGGGCCTCATTCCCTGGATGCCATTTCCACTCCAGACCTACCAAATCAGAAATTCCCAAGCAATGGGATGCTGCTATTCCAGGAATCACATCTGAAAACCACTGAGTGAGAGTAAAGAGAAAATCTAGGTTTGAGTCCTGGCCCTGACACTCCCAAGCTCTGTGATCTTGTACTCTCTGAGCTTCAGTTCTGCATCCATTAAAGGCGCAGTAATGATCACTGAGCAGTTAGAAGTTCTGACTGCCTCATGTATTTGAAAGACCTTTCCACTGTGCATGGAAAATTGTATATATAAATTAGTCAACAAATACATTATTTATTGAGCAGTTTGTCTGCTATTCATCAGATACTCTGCCTAATGCTGTGGTCAACTTTGGGCAAGTCATATGTGAGGATTGTTAAGTTAAATGCCTCATATCTCTGAATCTCAGTTTTTTCTCCTTTATAAAATACTAGACCAGTTCCTTGGAGATGACCTGACCCATCACTCTTGCTCTGAAGAGGCACCTGGGCTTTTGGGGGTGGGTCCTAGAAAGAGATGGGCAAGGAAAACAAATTGTGGTACCCCTCACTTCTCCAAATTTAACCACCTCATCCCAGAGTTGGACTTCTATCCAGGAGCTCGAGGGGCTCATAATCTAATAGACCAAACTGGGCTTTCAGGATCCACCAGGATCTCTTTCCAACCAGCCTTTATAAACTTTGTAATCCTATTTCCTACTCCCTCATTTAGCCTTTTTTTTTTTTTTAATTTTAAAAACAGAGTCTCCCTGGGTAGAGTGCTGTGGCAAACAACCTCAAACTCTTGGGCTCAAGCAATTCTCTTCTCTCAGTGTCTAGGGTACCTAGGAGGGGTGCACTCTACCACACCTGGCTAGTTTTTCTATTTTAAATAGAGATGGGACCTCACTCTTGCTCAGGCTGGTCTTAAATTCCTGAGCTCAAGCAATCCACTGGCCCTCGGCCTCCCAGAGTGCTAGGATTATAGGCCACCACATCCAGCCCCTCCTCCATTTGCCTTACAGTCTAGACTCTAGAGACAAATTAGATGACTCATCCTCCCCAGATGTGCCCTGAGTTTTCCTGCCTCCAGCCTTAGTTCACATTCTTCTTGCCACTAGAACACCTTGCACTAGTCAAAATCCTATTCACTCTTTTTGTTTGTTTGTTTGTTTGAAATTTTGGAATGTTATAAGGACATAAATGTTTTGGTTGCCTGAATTGCTTTTGTATAGTTTGAGTCAGAGTTAAAAGTGGGCCCTTCAGTGGAGAATGTGCATTGTTCTTCTTAGGTATGAATTTACCCCTCCCTTCTTGGCCCCTCCCACAGGCTTGCTTTCTGTTGAGTTTTATTACCAAATGTGCATATAGGTGTTGATCAATTAGTTCTTATTTAATAGTGTGTTTGTTTTTTCTTTTTCTTTTTTTTTTTTTTTT
>NW_003852499.1:6993381-6993714 GCF_000181295.1 Otolemur garnettii
CTACTTGGGAAGCTGAGGCAAAAGCATCACTTGAGCTCCGGAGTTTGAGGTTTCTGAAGCTGTGATGCCATAGCACTCAACTGAGGGTGACAAAGAGACACTCTGTCTCAAAAAAATAAATAATAAATAAATAAAAAATAAAAGCCTTTCTTACTGGAGTTAGATGATACCTCATTATGGTTTTGCTTTTCATTTCCCTGATGATTAGAGATGTTGAGAATTTTTTCATACATTTATTGGCCATTCATCTACCTTCTTTTGAAAAGCTTCTATTTGGCTTGGTGGCTAGGACGCCAGCCACCTACAACGGACCTGACAGGTTCAAATCCAACC
>NW_003852499.1:6994338-6997814 GCF_000181295.1 Otolemur garnettii
AGCCCTTTATCACATGGATAGCATGCAAATATTTTCTCTCATTCTGTAAGTTGTCTGTTCCTCCTATTGATCATTTCCTTGACTGTGCTAAAGCTTTTTAATTTAATTGGGTCCCATTTGTGAATTTTCGTTGTTGCTCTGATTGCCTTTGGGGTCTTTTTCATGAATTATCTGCATGGGCCGATATCTATGAGAGTTTTTCTTCTAGAATTCTTATTTTTCATGCCTTGGGTTTAAGTCTATTATCCATTGTGAATTGTTTTCTTTTTTTTAACACAGAGTCTATGTTTACCTCAGTAGAGGGCCGCAGCATTGTAGCTCAAAGCAGCCTCAAACTCTTGGACTTAAGCAATTCTCCTGCCTCAGCCTCACGAGTAACTGGGACTACAGATGCCTGCCACAAAGCCTGGTTACTTTTTAGAGACAGGGTCTTGCTCTTGCTCAGGCTGGTCCATGAGCTCAAGCAATTCACTGCCTCAGCCTCCCAGAGTGCTAGGATTACAGGTGTGAGCCACCTCGCCTGGCCTCAACTGTTTATTTTCTATGGTAATCAGGGACAGGGGATAAATATAAATATATACGTACATGTATGCTATGGCCCATATTTAGAAATCTGCTCATTTGCATATAGGCACACCTGCTTTTCTGATTTTCTTTTTTAAACTACAGGACTTTTTTCTATTCTAAATATAATATATGGGTTGGTAGAAAATGTGCAAAGGAAATAAAAATAAAAGTAGACAAGTCATTTATAAACTCATAATCTAGAAATAACTAGTATTACACTTTGGCATATTTTCTGCTAATACTTTTCTTAGCATATTAATTCTACATGATTTTTAAAGGAAATGGAGATGAAATGTTTATATAATTTTCTGAATCTTTGTCTCATGTGTTAGCACTTTAATATTCCTTTATATATATATATATATATCCTTCCAAAATATAGTGTAAAAATTATTCTGTGATATCCATTTATAGACACATCAATTTTTTTAACCACCCATTCATTATTGGATACTCCACTTTTTTTGGTTATAAATAATATTTTGATAAGCATTCTTACATATCTGAACACATCTCTGATTATTTTCTTAGACTAAGAGAATATTACTATTTTTTTGTTTTCATAGTACCAAATTGTTTTGTGGCACTTCCATTTGAAAGTACTTCCAGGCCAGGTGTGGTGGCTCATGTCTATAATCCCAGCATTCTGGGAGGCCAGGGCTGGTACATTGCTTGAGTTCAGGAGTTTGAGACCAGCCTGACCAAGAGTGAAACCCCAACTCTACTAAAAATACAAAAACTAGCCGGGCACAGAGGTGCACACTTATAGTCCCAGCTATTCAGGAGGCTGGGGCAAGAGGATTGAGCTATGATGCCATGGTAGTCTTCTCCCCCACAAAAAGAGAAAGAAAGAGAGAGAGAGAGAGAACAAAAGAAAGAAAAGGGTGGCACCTGTGGCTCAAAGGAGTAGGGTGCCAGCCCCATATATGAATGTGATGGGTTCAAACCTGGCCCCAGCCAAAAAAAAAAGAAAAGAAAAGAAATAAAGAGAAAGAAAATACTTCCAGAGGATATTTGCTGGTTTATGGTTCTGCATATAAGGAGTTTGGAAGTAGGCACTGTACTACCTCTGTCCTAACTTGTAAAAATCTGAAGAAACTGAAAAATCAACCACTCTCTTAGAGCCCAAAGAGAGGTAGAACACAGGACAAACCACTGCCCCCAAGACTAAAGAGACAGGTGGACTCTGGGAGTCATGGCTTACACATGCGGTTCTGCAAAGGAAATAGCACCAGGAAGGAAACCTGAACTATAATTGATGAATTGTTGGAGTCTCAAAGTGGACAAGTCCAAACAAGTTAAAAACTCCAGGTCTGAGGGCATGGGAAAAATGCCTTTGTGATTTACACCTCTAGGACCTCCACCCCAAGTGCTCACAGTAAATGAAGAAAAATCTCCCCATGCTTCTGGCAGGGGAGGGGAAAAGGAACCATTTTGAAATAGGCCACAGCACTGTTCTTTTTCTTCTTTTGTTTGTTTCTTTCCCTTTTCTTTTTGAATCAGGGTCTCTCTGTCACCCTGGCTAGAGTGCAGTGGCAACTCGAACTCCTGGGCTCCAGAGATTCTTCTGTGTCAGACTCCCCAGTAGCTGGGAGTACACACCACCACAGCAGCTAATTTGTCTATTTCTTGTAGCGATGGGATCTTGCTCCTATTCAGGCTGGTTTCAAACTTCTGACCTCAAGTGATTCTCTCACCTTGGCTTCCTGGAGTACTAAGATTATAGGCATGAGCCACTACCCAGCCACTCTGTTCTTACTGAAGTCTGACCTCAGGGGAAACTACAATAGTTAACCAGAGTCTAATCTGCTGGGGGTTTATCAGAGTCTAACTGACCTGGGGAAATGAAAATCACCAATTTCACCCCCACTGCAGCCATTCTGACCCGTGTAAAGGGGGGACTGAGAAGCACTTGTGAGGTTGAATCCAGAAGCACAGTCTCCCTGAAAGACTGAAGCCTAATCAAAAGTGTAGACTGCTTCCCCTCCCCCCACACCTCACCACTGCTTACTAAAGACCTATTACAACAGTTCCTTTTGCCTGAGACATCACGTCTGGCTATCAGGAAAACATTACAAGTCTTACTAAAAGGCAAAAAAACAATTTGAAAAGAGAGTTCAAACATCAGAACCAGACATGGCAGGGATGTTGGATTTATCAGACTAAGAATTTCTAACAGCTATGATTAATCTGCTGAGGCTGCTAACGAATAAAGTAGATAGCATGCAAGAACATGGACGATGTAAGTGGAGAAATGGAAATACTAAGAAAGCACCAAAAAGAAATGGTAGAAATCAAAACACTGCGACAGAAATGAAAAATGCCCCCAGGTAAGGGGCTCACACCTGTAATCCTATCATTCTGGGAGGCCAAGGCGGGTGGATTGCTTGAGCTCAGGAGTTCAAGATCAGCCTAAACAAGAGCGAGATCCCCATCTCTGCCAAAAATAGAAAAACTATACTTGGGAGGGTGAGGCAAGAAGGCAAGAAGGATCGTTTGAGCCTAAGAGTTTGTTTGAGGTTGCTGTGAGCTATGATGCCACAGCACTCTACCCAGAACGACAGAGTGAGACTCTGTCTCAAAACAAAAAAGAAGGAGGAGGAGACAGAGAAGAAGGATCCCTTTCATGGGCTTATTAGTAGACTGGACATGGCTGAAAAAAGAATCTCTGAGCTTGAGCATATCTCAGAAGAAATATCCCCAACTGGAAAGCAAAGAAAACAAAGACTGAGAAAAACAGAACAGAATATTCAAGAACTGTGAGACATAATAGGTATGATGAGCCAGGAGTTGTGGCAGGTGCCTGTAGTCCCAGATACTTGGGAGGCTGAGGCAAGAGAATTGCTTAAGCCCAAGAGCTTGAGGTTGCTGTGAGCGGTGACGCAACAGCATTCTACCGAGGGCAACAT
>NW_003852499.1:6997876-6999634 GCF_000181295.1 Otolemur garnettii
CTGTAGCTCAGTGGGCAGGGCGCCGGCCACATACACCAAGGGTGGTAGTAGGTTCGAACTCCGCCCAGGGCAGCTAAAAAAATAGAAAAACTGAGGCAAGAAGATCGCTTGAGTCTAAGAGTTAGAGGTTGCTGTGGGTGATGATGCCACAGCACTCTACCCAGGGATGCAGCTTGAGACTCTGCCTCAAAAAAAAAAAAAAAAAAGAAAAGAAAAAAAGAAATAGGTATGATGTATGTGTAATAGAAATACCTAAAGAAAGAGAGAGAATGGAATAAAAAACATATTTGAAGTAACAATGACTGAGCGGTTCCCCCAAATAAATGTCAGACACCAAACAATAAATCCAGAAACTCAGAGAAAACCAAGCAAATGCACCAAAAGCTATAGAAAATCCTGAAAAGTAAGAGGGAAAAAAACACCTTACCTACTGAGGAACAAAGGTAAGAATTACATCTGATTTCTCCTCAGAAACATCCAAAGAAAAGAGTGGAATGAAATATTTAAAGTATCAAGAGAAAAAAATCTACTAACCTAAATTCTGACCCTGCAAAATTATCCTTCAAAAGTGAAGGAGATGGCTCATGCCTGTAATCCCAGCACTTGGGAGGCTGAGGCAGGTGGATTGCCTGAGCTCACAGGTTTGAGACCAGCCTGAGCAAGAGCAAGGCCCCATGTCTAAAAAATAGCTGGTCACTGTGGCAGGTACCTGTAGACCCAGCCATTAGGGAGCTGAGGCAAAAGAATCACTTAAGCCCAAAAGTTTGAGGTTGCTATGAGCTTGACATCATGGCACTCTACTAAGGGCTATAAACTGAGACTCTGTCTTAAAAAAAAACTAAAGTGAACGAGAAATTGACTCTCAGATAAACAAAACTGAGAGAATTTGTTGCCAGTAGACCTGCCTTGCAAGAAATGTTAAAAAGTAGTTCTTTAGAGAAAAGGAAAATTTATAGATCAGAAACAGATTTGCATAAAGGAGAGGCATCCAAGAAGAAATAAATGAAGATAAAATAAAAATGTTTTCCTTTCTTTAAATTGAAAAATAAAAATTGTATGTATTTATGGTGTTCAAAGTGATGTTTTGTTTCCTATTCTTAATCTAAGATTGTCTGTTTTTGTTTTTGCTTTTTGAGCCAGAGTCTCACTATGTTGCCCTTGGTAGATTGCCATGATGTCATAGCTCACAGCAACCTCAAACTCTTGGGCTTAAGTGATTCTCTTGCCTCAGTCACCCAGATAGCTAGGATTACAGTTGCAGTTGTCATTGTTGTTTAGCTGGCCCAGGCCAGGTTTGAACCTCCAGTCTTGGTGCATGTGGCGGGCACCATAACCACTGTGCTACGGGCACTGAGCCAGTCGAAGAGCATTTTGATGATAATAGCAACAATGCCTTGGATTATGTATGCTTATATATAGGTTTTGTATATAAATATATACATTCGTACTTAGGTAAAATGAATGACATCAATGATACAAGGAACGGGAGGGGGAAATTAAGATTGTTTTGTTAACAAGACGTACTCACACTGCCCCTGAAACAATATAGGGTTTTTTTGTTTGTTTTTGTTTTTGAGACAGAGTCTCACTTTGTCACCCTTGGTAGAATGCTATGGCTTCACAGCTCACAGCAACCTCAAACTCTTGGGCTTAAGTGATTCTCTTGCCTCAGCCTCCCAAGTAGCTGGGATTGTATACAGGTGCTCACTGCAACACCCAGCTATTTTTAGAGACAGGGTCTCGCTCCTGCTCAAGCTG
>NW_003852499.1:7000860-7011956 GCF_000181295.1 Otolemur garnettii
AGTTATAGTTGTCATTCTTGTTTGACAGGCCTGGGCTGGATTCGAACCCACCAGCTCTGGTGTATGTGGCTGGCGACCTAGCCACTTGAACTACAGGCACAGAGCCTATTTATTTATTTATTGCTGTTTTTAGCTGGGGCTGGGTTTGAACCCACCACCTCCGGCATATGGGGCCGGCACCCCACTCCTTTGAGCCACAGGTGCCACCCCAGAGCCTATTTATTTTTTTTAGGAGACAGAGTCTCACTCTTGCCCCAGGCTAGAGTACCTTGACATCAGCCTAGCTCACAGCAACCTCAAACTCCTGGATTCAAACAATCCTCCTGCCTCAGACTCCAAATAGTTGGCACACAGGCACCCACTACAACACCCAGCTATTTTTCCTATTTTTAGTAGAAAAACTGTCTCGCTCTTGCTCAAGCAGGTCTGAAATTCCTGTGCTCAATGGATCTTCCCCTTTCGGCCTCCCAGAGTGCTAGGAATTACAGAAATGAGCTAACACATTCAGCCAAAAACCTCTCTTTAAATATAAGGACAAGGCGGGGCACGGTGGCTCACACCTGTAATCTTAGCACTCTGGGAGGCTAAGGTGGGTGGATTGCCTCAGCTTAGACGTTCAAGACCAGCCTGCACCAGAGCCAGAGGGAGTCCTTGTCTCTAAAAAAATAGCTGGGCAATGTGGCAGCTACCTGTCATCCTAGCTACTTGGGAGGCTGAGGCAAGAGAATCACTTAAGCCCAAGAGTTTAAGGTTGTGGTGAGTTGTGATGCCAGGACACTCTACTGAGGGTGACAAAGTGAAACTCTGTCTCAAAAAACAAAACCAATAAATAAATAAATATAAGGACCCATATAGATTAATAGTAAATGGATAGAGAAAAACATACCATGCTAATGCTAATAAAAGGAAATCAAAAGTAGCTTTTTTTAATTTAAGGGAGAGCAGACTTCAAGGAAAGTCACCAGGGATAAAGAAGGGCATTACATGGCCAGGCTCAGTGGCTCATGTCTGTAATCCTGGCACGCTGAGAGGTGGAGGTGGGAGGATGGCTTGAGCCCAGGAGTTTGAGGTTGCAATGAGATATGATGATGCCACTACACTTTAGCAGGAGTGACAGAACAAGACACTGTTTCAAAAACATAAGAAAGGGTATCACATAATGATAAAAGGGGAACATTTCCAAGAAGTCATAATGTGCCTTAATATGTGTGCACCTACCAACAGAGCCTCAAACTATGTGAGGCAAAACGTGATAGAACCTCAAAAAAATAGATCAATCTAGTGTTAGAGTTGAAGACTTCAGCAGCCCTTCAATGCCCCTTTTTCAGAAGTGGATATACTCAGCAGGCAGAAAAATTAGTAAAGACATATTTGAACTCAAGAAAACCATCAATTAAATGGGTATAAATGACACCTGTAGGCTATTTCATTAAAAAAAAAAAACAAAACCAAAAACCACAGCAGAACATAGAATATATAGTACATTTTTCTCAAGGTCACATTTAACATTCACCAAGATAGACTGTGTTCTGGGCCTTGAAACATACTTTAAAAATTTAAAGAACTGGGCAGTGCCTGTGGCTCAGTGGGTAAGGTGCCATACTGAGGGCAGTGGGTTCAAACCTGGCCTGGCCAAATAGCAACAAAAAAATAGCCAGGCATTGTGGCAGGTGCCTGTAGTCACAGCTACTCAAGAGGCTGAGGCAAGAGAATCACCTAAGCCCAAGAGCTAGAGGTTGCCACGACACTCTACTGAGGGTGACAAAGTGAGACTCTGTCTCCAAAAAAAAAAAATTAAAAAAAACTAGAAAACAATGTTTGCTTATAGCCCGGAATGGAATTAAGCTAGAAACCAATCAGACTACAAGTTAATAACAAGTCATAACTGGAAAACTCTCAAATATGTGGAGATTAAAATGTGCTTTTTTAAAAATAGTTCTAAACTACAGACAGAACACAGCACACTACTAACTAACATGAGTCAAAGCAGAAAACTTAAGAGAAATTAAAGAATATTTTGAGCTAAATGAAAATAAAGACACAACTTACCAAAATTGTGGGATGCAGCAAAAGCAGTGCTTAACCTTGAATGAACATACTGGTAAAAAAGGAAAACATAAAGACAATAATCTAAATTTTCAACTTAGGAAACTAGAAAACAAAGAGCAAATCCAAAGTAAGCAGAAGAAAAATAATAAAAACTGGACAGAAACCGATGAAATTGAAATCGGGAAATCAATTTAAAAAATCAACAAAACCAAAAACTATATAAAAAGATCAATAAAAATCAATAAGCCTCTATCCAAGGTAAATAAGAAAGAAAGTGTGCAAATTACTAGTATCAGAAATGAAAGAGAAGACATCACTATAGATTCCATAAATATTAAAAAGTTAATAAAGAAATATTATGAACAACTCTATACCCCCAAATTTGATAAACTAGATGAAATGGACCAATTTCTTAAATGATTCAATCTGCTAAGATTCACATATGAAGAGAAAGATAACATGATTAGTCTAGCAATTGCAATTTTGGTCATTTCCCCAAATGAACTGAAAATTCATGTCTACACAAGAAACTTGCACTCAAATGTTTATAGCAACTTTATACATAATGCCTTAATTTGAAAGCAACAAGATGTCTTCAGTGGATAAATAAACTGTAGTACATCCAGACAATGGAATATTATTCGGTGCTAAAAAGAAATGAGCTATCACACTATGAAAAGAGATGGCGGTAATTGCTTCTCGACCTTTGGGCTAAATCAAGTGGGAGATGATAGAACTTTAAACGCATATTACTAACTGAAAAAAGCCAATCTGAAAAGGCTACATTGTATGATTCCAACTATAGGACATTCTGGAAAACGCATAACTATGGATATAGTAAAAAGACCAGTAGTGCCAAGGATGAGAGGGGAAAGAGGCCATGAATAGGCTGAGCACAGAGGACTCTTAGGGCAATGAAGCCACTCTGTATGAAGGATACGTGTCATTATTCATTTGTCGGAACTCATAGAATGTACAACACCAAGAGTGAATCCTGGCTGGCGCCTGTAGATCAAGCAGCTAAGGCCCCAGCCACAGACATCTGAGCTGGCAGGTCCTGGGCCTGCCAGACAATGACAACTACAACCAAAAAATAGCTGGGCATTGTGGCGGATGCCTGTAGTCCCAGCTACTCAAGAGGCTGAGGCAAGAGAGTCACTTAAGCCCAGGAGTTGAAGGTTGCTGTGAGCTGTGACTCTATGGCACTCTACCCAGGGCGATAGCTTGAGGCTCTGTCTCAAGAAAAAAGTGAATACTAAAGGAAACTACAGACTTTCAGTGATAATGATGTGTCACTATAGGCTCATCAATTGTAAAAATTGTACCACTTGGCTCTGTGCCTGTGGCTCAACCGGCTAGGGCGCCAGCCACGTACACCTAAGGTGGCGGGTTCGAGTCCCCAGCCCGGACCCCCCAAAACAACAATGACGGCTGCAACCAAAAAATGGCCAGGCGTTGTGGCGGGCGCCTGTGGTCCCAGCTACTTGGGAGGCGGAGGCAGGAGACTCGCTTGAGCCCAGGAGTTGGAGGTTGCTGTGAGCTGTAATGCCACGGCACTCTACCCAGGGGGACAGCTTGAGGCTCTGTCTCAAAAAAAAAAAAAAAAAAAAATTGTACCACTCTGGTGGGGGAACTTGGTAATGTCTATGTAGGGGCAAAGGGTATATAGGATGTCTCCACGCTTTCTTCTCAATTTTATGATGAACATAATACTGCTCATATATGTGTACATGTGTGTATGGTCTTTAAAAACAAAAACAAATTAAAAATATTCTCAGAGCACTTTATCTATAGCCTTTCTTCTATTTGCAAGTTATTATTAATATTATTATTGTTATTTTTTGAGACAGACTCTCAAGCTGTAGCCCTGGGTGGAGTGCCGTGGTGTCAAAACAGCTCACAGCAACCTCAAACTCTTGAGCTTAAGCCTTCTCTTGCCTCAGCCTTCTGAGTAAGCAGGGACTACAGGTATCCACTGCAATGTCCAGCTATTTTTTGTTGCAGTTGCCACCACTGTTTCAGGTGGCTGGAGCAGGGTTGGAACCTGCCACCCTTAGGTATATGGGACCAGCGCCCTACCCACTGAGCCACAGGTGCTGCCCAAGCGATTCTCTTGCCTCAGCCTTCCAAGTAGCTGGGACTACAGGCGCCCACCACAATGCCTAGCTATTTTTCCTTTTTTGTTGAGTTGTAATTGTTGTTTAGCAGGCCTGGGCCGGGTTAGATCCCACCAGCCTCGGTGTATGTGGCCGGCGCCCTACCCACTGAGCCATGGGTGCCACCCTGCAAGTTATTTTTACCTCCACTCCCATCTCATTCTATCTGTGTTTTGCTGTCCTTAATCTACATTGCATTTGCATTCAGCATAGATAAGTCTTACTTCCCCTTTTAGGAGACCCTATTCACATCGCTCTCAATATCCGGCACAGGTGGAAAAAAGGAAGTCAAAGGATGAATCTATTTGGGGGGTATCCGGAAGCAAAGGAGGGCCTCCATTTTGAGAAAGAGCCAGGCTGGGAGCTTGAAATCCCTACCTAGGGGTAAGATCGCAACATTTATTTGAAGAGGAACAAAGATTTTTCTCAACCCTTTTTCTACATCTGGACTCTAGGTAGTAGGGAAAGATAGAAGTCTAAATCCTGGGAAATTAGCACGCTTATATCCCTGGCAGGGCTTCCACTATAGGTAGGTAGGACAGAAGCTGGGAGGCCACAGCCTTAGCCTACTGGAGGAGAGCAGCAGTCCCAGGCCACCTGCTCTGAGCACTGTGCACCATTCTTTCCACCCAGTTGTATCACTACTAACTTTGGGAACACATCTGCAACACTGATAATGGAGGCTTAAATTAATGTTTTTTAGACTAGAAATTCCCAAAGCTCAGTTGTGCCACATTCAGGGTTTCAACATCCTAGGGCAGCAGTTGTCACAGCCGCATGAATCTGCAATCCACAGCACCCACTGGCCATGATTGCAAACTGGCAAGACCAATACGATTATTGAAACATTAAGGGTGTGCCCATGTCACACACATGGACCGAATAAAATGTTCAAACATACTGTGCAACTAACTTTAGTGCCTTCCTAACCAATACAAATTATGAAATCACAGATTTGATATGTTTATTTATTTATTAATTTTTTTGAGATAGAGTCTCACTGTGTCGCCCTCAGTAGAGGGCTGTGTCATCACAGCTCACAGCAACCTCCAACTCTTAGACTTAAGTGATTCTCTTGCCTCAGCCTCCCAAGCAGCTGGGACTACAGGTGCCCACCACAAAGCTCAACTACTTTTTTGTTGCAGTGGTCATTGTTGTTTAGCTGGCCCAGGCTGAGTTTGAACCCACCAGCCTGGATGTATGTGGCTGGCACCTTACCAACTGAACTATGGGTGTCGCCTCATATTTTTTTAAATATACACTAAAACTATAAAGATAACCATTATTATAAAAAGTTGTCAACCTTACAACCCACCGGTGATAATTGTCCTACATTTTTTGGGAAACACTGTTTTAACTAAAGAGTTTGTATTTATGTAATAGTTAATTGTTTATATTTCTTGCACTTAATTATAAGCTTTTTAAGGTCAGGGACCATGTTTTATTCAGTGCGTAGTACTGTGTTGTAGCTCAATACATATTTCTCCTTTCTTTGGTCTGTTTTGTTTTGTTGATGGGGTAGTGATTAACAGGAATTAATCTTCATACTTAACATAAATGAAGTCTCCAAGATCAGAATTACAAAGGGGAGAGCAACATTTTTAATGTGTGAAAGAAAGTTACCTTCATTTGCTATGACATAATTATTTGGACTTGGGCTTTAAGTTGCTTTTCTAATAACAGGATGAAGAACAGTAAATTATCCACATACTTTCTACTTGTCTTTCTTGGATGACTAAGATATGTTTAAGAATTACTTCTGGCTCAGTGCCTGTGGCACAAGCGGCTAAGGTGCCACATACACCTGAGCTGGAGAGTTCGAATCCAGCCTGGGCCCGCCAAACAACAATGACGGCTGCAACAAAAAATAGCTGGGCATTGTGGCCGAGGCACCTGTAGTCCCAGCTACTTGGGAGGCAGAGGCAGGAGAATTGCTTGAGCCCAGGATTTGGAGGTTGCTGTGAGCCATGATGCCACAGCACTCTACCCGGGGCGAAAGCTTGAGGCTCTGTCTCAAAAAAGAATTACTCTTACTTCCCATCAGTATAGTGGTGAAATTTTAAAAAAAGTCAGACTACAAACCAGAGCAAAATTACATACCTAGCAAACCCAGAGTGAAATACAAAGTCATTAATATTAGCTGAATGAATGGATGAAATGGTGCAGCTGTAGTCAATAGATCTTTACCATCCTTGGGAAGCCGTCAAAGAAAAATGGAGGAAAACTAATATTTATTTGGTATATAATATTCTAAGGCCTTTACATATGTCTTTTTTCTGGTTTTCATGTGGCAAGGAGAGAGTAAAATTCCTGCCTGTGGGGACAGACACTTCCATCTGCCTTTAACCACAGTGTGCCTTCTCAGAAGACCGTACGTAGTTACTCAGTTTCCAAATCTCTCTGGAGACCTAATTTAATCCAGACAGCTGGACAGGAAGTGGTAGAAAGTGATGGATAATCTTCTGACCAAAGGAAAGTGTGAATAAGATACAGGCAGCCCCTGAGTTACAAATATTCAACTGACGTTTGACTTGCGCTTATGAATGGAGACTATTACTAGTAATAGGTAAATGTACTTGTTTCAACTTACATACAAACTCAACTGAACAACAAACCTACAGAACATATCTCATTCATAACTTGGGGACTGCCAGTACTGATAATAAAGACATATTAGGAGAGAAGGAATGACACTAGCGAATAGCTTGCTAATGCTTTAGTTAGTTACCCTCAAGAGAGGGATATTTAACACACCCGGTCAGGAATGCCCTTGGCCTTCCTCCCACCTCTTTCTTTCTGTACCTGTTGTTCAAACACAAAGTCTTTAACCTGTAACTCAGGATTGTGACCCATTAACACATAAGAAACATGTTCTTCTGAGACTGAAAGTGACCAATACCGTTTCCTTAGCCACTAAGATTCCAATGGAGAAAGAACTAGGTGATGTCAAAAGGAAATACACCACAGGGTCAGAAGACCTGGACTGGAGTCCTGTCTTTGTAGTGGGCTGGTTGAGTGATATTGTGCCTGTTCCTGATTCCCCTCTAACTCATGGTTTCCTTAACTCATTCATTTAGCAAATATTTTTTAAGTGCTCACTGTGTACTAAGCATTGTTCAGGGCACTGGGGCTGCAGCAATGAATAAAACAGAGGAGGTCCTGCTTTAAGGGATTTTACACTCTATGAGAGTGACAGGCAATAAATAATAAGTAAATAAGTAGCATAACTCCAGATGGTGAGCAGTGCTACGGAAGAAATACAGTAAATGTTAAAGACAAACTGGGGAAAGGGGGTTTCCTATATAGAGGTTGGTCAAGGAAGGTCTCCCTGGGGCAGAAACATTTGTGCTAAGACCTGAATGTGCTAGAAGGAGCTGGCCAAGGCATAAGCCAGGGAAAGAGCACTCCAGGCAGAGGGACCTGCAAGCCTTGAGGGACAATGTTTGGGGCCAGCTGCCAAGAGGAAAACAACACTGGATATGCAGTGGTATAAATCAGTGGTTTTGACATAGTACCCCAAGTAATCCTACAAGTTCCCTGGTGGTGTCTCGAGGGTGGAGAAGCCAAGGCCAGAGGCCTTGCCAGGCTTATACCACCCTACCCAACACACACACTCTGCTTCGACAAAAGAAGGTTTTTTTGTTTTGTAATGATAGGGTCTTGTTATGCTGCCTACATTGGTTTTGAACTCTTGGCCTTAAGTGATCCTCCTGCTTCAGCCTCTCAAAGTTCTGGGATTACAGGTATGAGCCACTGTGCCTGGCCTTTTCTAAAATTTGAAGTGTATACTTGGTTTCTGTTTAAGGTGTAGTTGAAGACCAGATTCAGGCAAACACATTTTTTTTTTTTTGAGACAGAGTCTCAAGTTGTCACCCTGGGTAGAGTGCTGTGGCATCATAACTCGCAGCAACTTTCAACTCTTGGGCTCAAGCAATTCTCTTGCCTCAGTTTTTCTATTTTTAGTAGAGACGGGAGTCTCACTCTTGCTCAGGCTGGTCTCGAACTTGGGAGCTCAAGCTATCCACCCGCCTCGGCCTCCCAGAGTGAGCCACCAAAGATCAAAAATTTTTGATGTCAAAAGTCTGTTATCATACAATCTGTGCCGTGATTACAGAAGAGTGGGTTCTACTCAATTCAATGAAGGAGAGGAGAGTCAGGGAGTGCAGATCTCAGCAGGCTGAGCCTCCTCCCACCACCCCTATTCCTTTCACTTATGCTGGTGGATTGGAACCTTTGATACTTTCTAAGCTGGTCCCAGGGAGGGAGGAACATGTGTCTCTGCCTCTTCCCGGTAGATTTTACCAGTTTTCCTTTCCTTCCACTATTCGAAAGAGACGCTTTCTGTCCCACACAGGAGAGCTTTGTGAAGACAGCCAAGGAATGGCTCTAGTTTTTTCCAAGCTGTAAACTGTAAAGTTGGCCGGCTGCCTCTCTTCCTAACCTCCAAACTCCTATCTTTTCTGTCTCCAGAGAATGACCCGGCAGCTCTCAGATAAGTCTCTACTGTCCTGGGGTTTGGGGAAAAGCACTGCGCAGAATGTGAAGTCATTTTCTGGTAACGCGGATCTAATTAGTTCTTTGACTGACAAGAGGAAGCACAGGCCAAGAGGGATTTAAACAATCTGCTTCTCACATAGTTCAGAACAAGTGAAGAACCAGACAGCAAGATGGAGAGAGAGAAAACTCAGACAAAACCTAGGGAGCATTTGGAGAAGGGGGAGGGGGAGAGAATCAAGTGACTAAAATACCAATCCTGGGTTCTCCCAACTTCGCCTTTGCTCCCAATTTCCCCCCTCCTCTCTCCCAGAGAGAACTTACCTGAAGGTCAGTGATTTCTCTTTCTGATTCCATCTCACTGCCTCAAGCCCCTTCACACACAGCAGGGGCTGGGAACAGAATGCGTGGGCTCCTGCACGCTCCGCTGTCTGAGTCTCTGCTGCTTTCTTTGGGTGGGAGAGAGCACACAGCTGGCAGGACAGACCTGCTATTCATCCATTTGGTGTGGGATGCCCGTCGTGGCCTCAGCCCCTGGGGGAGGTGCATACATGCACACACGTGCAAGTGTGCACCCCAGGGGGTGGCATGTGCCACATTGGTAGGTGGCCTTTTAAGCTGGTTCATGACAGTATCAGGGGCTTCGGTGCCCCTCCAGTCCCAGCAAGAGGCCTCTGAGGTCATCTAGCCTGTTTTGAGCTAGTAGCCTCACTACTGGCAAATAAAGCCTGCATATTTACCAGGGAAATTAAAAAACAGCCTGAGGATGCGTCTGACTTCACTGCTGAGTTGGGTCCCCAGCCACTAAGGGTGGAGTGGCCTCCAGCATAGTTTTAAGACTAAGGCTCTGAGAATTCAGTTCTTTGCTTTGTTTCTTCTTTCCTTAAAAGTTTGGGAAAAAAACAACTGTAGTTTACCTAATAGGCTCCAAAGCATAAGCCTTCTATAAAGTGAGTGAGCAGTAAGTTCTTACCGAAAGGTTGTTAGATCCCTCAACCCCTCCCTTGATTAGCCAGAGAGAGAGAAAGTGGGAGCAAGTGATCAGGGAAGAGTTATAACTTCGAATTTCGTTTAGAAAAGTTGTACCTCTGAATGTTGTTTATGCAAGTAGTTACATTTTCCCTGTTTTAAAAATAAAGTCACCAGGAGTGAGTCTTTTTTTGGAAAGTTTTTTTTTTTTCTCCTGTTTACCTCAGAGCCTCAAACTCTTCTGGCTTATTCCTGAGGCTGGTTTTAGACGCAAGCTTGTGTGGGTGTGTGGCTATGGCTGTGGGTGGGAGAGTGTTAACAGGGAGTGATCCTATTCAGAGTTTATAGAGGTAAAAGGAGCAGAGTCACAAATTCACTTTCACCACACTCAGTTGTGCAAAACAAACAACAACAAAAACACCAAAGCAATTTGTTTATTTTCACAAAATGTCTTTGTAAGTCTCCACCTTGCTAGACTGTGGTACAGGGTAGGGTTAGACAATGGGATGAGGACTGTATTTCAGTCTAATCCACTAAGCATCGTTGGATCCAATAATTTAGATGGTAAACAGTCCAGTTTAGCTAGAATGCTCTGTCTTTTGGATTTCCACCGTCTCCCCTGAGGATAGCATCTAAGTGCAGGAAGAGGAGTGCAGGGCGGTGGTTTGCATCTATCCCATGGCCTCTCAGTCTCTGCTGGTTTCTGACTGCTAAGGAGAAACTGGTCCTCCTTGGCCTTCTGCTGGCCTTGGTAGCTGATGTTT
The DNA here is from genome assembly GCF_000181295.1 of Otolemur garnettii. Classification (NCBI taxonomy): domain Eukaryota; kingdom Metazoa; phylum Chordata; class Mammalia; order Primates; family Galagidae; genus Otolemur; species Otolemur garnettii. The sequence continues at coordinate 7,011,293 of NW_003852499.1, forward strand.
GCAGAAGGAGCATTTTTTTTCTGCTTTTGAGAAAAGCAGGAGTCTCCCTCAAACTGCCCTCTCTCAGTTCTCATGGCTATGTGGACCAGCTTATGCTTCTGTCCCAGTGATCCCCCATTTAAGACCACTCCCTCTGGAAGTCCCCCCACCAGACACTCAGTGCTCCTACTGCCCAGGGAGCACATGGGAACAGAGGGCTGCTGAGGAAGAACTGGACAAAGCCAGGCTCAGCCCACTTCTGGCAGAGTTTGCTTTGATGTGGCTTCTCCAGGTTGGAGACTTCTGAGGGGATCTCATTCCAGACTCTCAAACCGGAGTGAGACAGGGTCCACTTTTCTCAGCACTCCTTTGAAAACCTCCAGGAAATCATCCTTCACCCCCACCCCATGTTATAATATTAGTATGTGAAAAGCTGGATTCTGAGCACTTTAACACATACTCACCTACTTAGTTTTCATACCAATTTTTGGAAGTAGGTAATATTGTTACTACTTTTTTTATAGACAAGGAAACAAAGCAAAAATGAGGTTAAATAGTTGTTCAAGGCTGAACCGAGATTTGAACCAGACAATCTGGGATCACCGTCTATATTCTTATCCATGATTTTGGCTCAGAGAGGAGAGATTAAACCACACATATGTCTGCTTTCTTTCTTTTTTTTTTT
>NW_003852499.1:7011976-7016326 GCF_000181295.1 Otolemur garnettii
CCATGTCAGCAACAGGCCCCAAGAGCAGAAGAAAGCCTTTGAAACGGTTGCTACCACAATGGAAGAAAGTTGTCAGTGATGAAGTCCCTTTAGGCTAAGGCAAGAAGACGTCAGGCCTGAACCCTTCCTCACTATGAATGTGGGTTCATGGAATAAGAAGTAGCTTAGGAAGGGGCCTCTGCTGGGACTATGCCCTCACTACTAGATAGATGCACTAGATGTGACATTGCCCTCTCCTGGAGACAGGGGATCATATTCACCTCCCACACCCTGTGAAATTCCTGAACCAGCACTGACCATCTGGAACTCTTGGTCTGATCGACAAACTCCAGCTTGAGAACAAGCTCTATTTTCTTTCTTTTTCTTTTCTTTCTTTTTTCTTTCTTTCTTTCTTTCTTTCTTTTTTTTTTTTGAGACAGAGTCTCACTATGTCACCCTTGGTAGAGTGCTGTGGCATCACAGCTCACAGCAACCTCCAACTCTTGGGCTTAGTCAATTCTCTTGCCTCAGCCTCCCAAGTAGCTGGGACTACAAGTGCCTGCCACAACACCCAGCTATTTTTTGGCCTAGGCTGGATTTGAACCTGCCAGCTCCAGTGTATGTGGCTGGCACCCTAGCTGCCTGAGCTACAGGCGCTGAGCCATTTTCCTTTTTTTTTTTGAGATGGAATCTCAAGCTGTCGCCCTGGGTAGAGTGCTGTCGAGTCATAGCTCACAGTAATCTTCAACTCTTGGGCTCAAGCAATCCTCCTGCCTCAGTTTTTCTTTTTTTTAGTAGAGATGGGGTCTCATTTTGGTCAGGCTTGTTTCTAATTCGTGAGCTCAAGCAATCCACCTGCCTCGGCCTCCCAGAGTGCTAGGATTACAAGCATGAGCCACTGCACTCAGCCTGTCTTCTTTTTGTTCCTGTGTGGATGGGATGTATGTTATATGGAACTCTATAATAATTATGCAAAGAGAGAACGATTCAGAAAATCCTATCTCAACCAAACCTGGCTATAAAAAATATCATCTTGCTAGAAAACCTTATTTTGGACATGAAAAGCAAAACATAACTCTTTCTCTTTGCATTCCTGTTGTGAAAATCCTGATTATTTTTTAGATAATATTGATGCATCTGGCTGAATGGAGGGGAAACTGGAAAAAGAAAAAAAGCACCTGAATATATTTCCTGTTAATAAGCACATTAGTTTTAAGAGGAAACAGCTGTAATTGGTTATGATAACGGTTTTGGTTCCGCAGCATCTTTCTGGATTTGAACCTGTCCCCATCTCATAAGCATCATTTTGAAGTAAACAGAATGACTGGTTTGGAAAATAGTTTATCTACCATGTCATACTATGACTCTAGCCCAGGGGTCAGCAAACTTTCTCTGTAAGGGGCTGGAGAGCAAATTTTTTTTTAGCTTTTGTGGATCGTATGGTTTCTGTTGCAATTACTCGGTTCTGCTTTCATAGCCCCACAGCAGCCATAGACATACAGCATGTAAATGAATGAGTGTGACAGTGTTCCAATAAGATTTTATTTACAAAAACAGATAGATATTTATAAAAACAGGCCAGATTTGGCTCTACAGGTTGTATGTAGTCTGCTGACCCTGATCAGAAATTAACCAGAAAGAGTTAAGTCTAATTCCCACATGAGAGGTAACTGTTGATCCCCCTACTACATTGATACTGTGTTAAACACTACAGGGAGACAGAGACCCCAAATGCATGCCCTGGTGAGGCACATCCACGGCAAGAGAAGCTATAATGAAGAACTTAGGTTCTTTTTCTTTTCTCTTCTATTTTTTTTTTTTTTTTGAGAAAGTCTTGCTTTGTCACCCACGCTAGGGTGCAATTATGTCTTTATAGCACACAACAACCTCAAACTCCTGGTCTTAAGTAATCCTCCTGCCTCAGCCTCCCAAGTAGCTGGGCTACAGGTGTGTACCACTATGCCTGACTAATTTTTTTCTTTCTTTCTTTCTTTCTTTTTTGTAGTTTTTGGCGGGGACTGGGTTTGAACACACCACCTCCGGCATATGGGGCTGACGCCCTACTCCTTTGAGCCACAGGCGCCGCCTAATTTTTTCTAATTTTAGTAGAGGAGGAATCTCATTTTTGCTTAGGCTGATCTTGAACTCCTGTCTTCAAGTGATCTTCTGCCTCAGTCTTCCAGGTGTGAGCCACCACACCAGGCCAAGAATGAGCTTCTTTTTTTTTTAGCTAGAGTCTTACTCTGTCACCCTGGGGTTGAGTGCTGTGGCATCATAGCTCACAGCTACCTCAGACTCCTGGGCTCTAGCAATCCTCTTGCCTCATCCTCCTGTAGTTAGGACTATAGGCGCCTGCCACAACGCCCGGCTACTTTTGGTAGAGACCGAATCTTGCTCTTCCTCAGGCTGGTCTCAAACTCCTGAGCTTAAACAATCCCCTGCCTGGGCCTCTCAGAGTGCCAGGATTATAGGTGTGACACTGGCCAGCCAGTGAGTCCTCTGACATTTGGCTGTGGTACTGAAACTGCACCCTCATGCAGGTTATTCAGTCTAGATGGAATGGTTTCTATTTCTCTTTACTGCTTGGGTGGTTTTGGTTGTAAAGCCCAAGGGGCATTTTTAGGGAAACTGTCTCTTGGGAGGTATATTTTAGAACACACTTGAACTTGTAGATAACTAAACATCCAGAGTGATTCAGACTAGTCTAAGTCTGATTTCATGGGAAAGAAGACCTATAGTGAGACCCTAAGAATCTTGCTCTGTCAGAGGAGCAAAGCGTTGTTGTAGGATTCTGAAGAAGCCAGTAATAAGAAGATCCCTTAATTTTGAATAGTGGGAAAAGCCTAGGGTGAAAGCTAGGTAACCTGGGCTGCTCTCCGTGTGCTAAGTCACTGTGTGTACTTAGGCAAGTCACTTAACTTCTCTGGGTTATATATATTCTCCTTTAGGAAGAGTAAAGCTGTTGAAAGAGTTGATTCCTATGATCCTTCCAGTTTTTCTTTTCTTTTCTTTTCTTTTTTTTTTTTGAGACAGAATCTCACTTTGTTGCCCTCAGGGAAGTGCCATGGCGTCATAGCTCACAGCAACCTCTAACTCTTGAGCTCAAGTGATTCTCTTGCCTCAGCCTGTCAAGTAGCAGGGACTACAGGCACCCCCACAATGCCCAGGTATTATTAGAGGCGGGGTCCTGCTCTTGCTCAGGCTGGTCTCAAACCTGTGAGCTCAGGCAACCCACCAGCTATGGCCTCCCCAAGTTTTGAGATTACAGGCGTGAGCCACTGCGCCCAGCTCCTTCTAGTTCTTAAACTCTGTGTCTAATTTGTGTTTATTTAACAGTCTTCCTGTATAACAGTATAAGATGTCAGATCCAGGTCTGAATTTTAGTGTGTAAAAGTTAAAGGCTAGACATTTTTTTTCCATTGAAATAGAACAAGAAGTAGGATACAAAATCAACATACAAAAATTAGTAGCATTTCTCTATGCCAAAAAGTAAACAATTTGAAAAAGAAGCCAAGAAAGCAATCCCATTTATAATAGCTACAAATAGGATAAAATACTCAGGAATAAACTTAACCAAAGAAGTGGAAGATCTCTACAATGACAACTATAAAACACTGATGAAAGAAATTGAAGAGGACGCCAAAAAAATGGAAAGATTTTCTGTGCTCATGGATTGGAAGAATCAGTATTGTTAAAATATCCATACAACCCAAAACAATATACAGATTCAATACAATTCTCATCAAAATACTACCAATGACATTTTTCATTGAAATAGAAAGAGTAATCCTGAAATGTATAGAGAACCATAAAATACCCAGAATAGCCAAAGCCATCCTAAGCAAAAAGAACAAAACTGGAGCAATCACATTATCTGACTTCAAATTATGTTACAAGGCTGTAGTAACCAAAAAAGCATGGTGTTGGCATAAAAACAAACACATGTAGACCAATGGAACGGAATAGAGAACCCAGAAATCCATCCACACATCCATAGGGAACTTATCTTTGACAAGCTGTAGAGAACACAGTGAGGAAAGGATAGTCTCTTTAGTAAATGGGGCTGGCAAGGACGTGGTGAAAGGAGAATCTTCCTACACTGTTGGTGGGAAGGTAAATTAGTGCATTCACCATGGAGAATAGTATGGAGGCTCCTCAAATAAGTAAAACTAGAACAACCATATGACCCAGCACTCCCACTGCTAGGTTTATAATCAAAAGAAGGGAATTTAGTATCTGGAAAAGATGTTATGATCTGCACCCCATGTTTATTGCAGTACAATTCACAAAAACCAGGATTTCGAATCCACCTAAGTTTCCATCAATGGATAAATGGATAAAGAAATCGTGTGAAGGCTTGGTGCCCATAGC
>NW_003852499.1:7017411-7022192 GCF_000181295.1 Otolemur garnettii
AAAAAAAAAACAACAAACAAACTCTACAATAAGCTCACAGACTCTCCAATGCTCTCTTACATACACTCACTGCTCCAGCAATCCTGGGGACAGGATGGATGGCAAAGGGAAGGTTTCTGGAGGTCTTTGGAGGGAGCTAGTAGTGCAGAGACAGATGAGGGGGCCCCAGTTTGGCCATATGGACAATTAATAATTTAGGGTGGTGCCTGTGGCTCAGTGGGTCGGTCACTAGACCCATATACCAAAGGTGGCGTGTTTGAACCTGGCTCTGGCAAAACTGCAACAAAAAATGGCTGGGTGTTCTGGCAGGTGCCTGTAGTCTCAGCTACTCAGGAGGCTGAGGCAAGAAAATCACCTAAGCCCAGGAGTTGGAGGTTGCTGTAAGATGTGATGCCAAAGCACTTTATCAAAGGCAATAAAGTGACTATGCCTCTAATAATAACAATAATAATTTAGATTGGGTGACTCTAGCACTATCCAATAAAACTTCCTCCAATGACTTCACCGTCCAACACAGTATCCATTAGGCACACATATAGGCACTGTTCACATGAAAGGTGATTGGTGTGACTGATGACCTGGATTTTAAATTTTATTCAATTTTAATGATTCACATTTAAACAGTTAGATTTAAATAGCCAGTAACTACCATATTGGCCAATGGAACAACAGACTAAAATTCTACATTTAGAATTTTACAATTGCACACCCATCACTTTTATCCTGGCTGCTCATGTCTTGATAAATGTTCATCAAAAAAAGGACTGATGTGACACAAATAGGAGCTCAGGGTACACAGCTCTCATGGGAATGCCCCACGAGGCCCAGGGATGCACTCAATTGTGGTAAGTAAAATTCCCCTTCGTTCTTTCACATTCAGAGTAGGGGGATTTTAACCGTGACTCACTGTTCAGTGAAAGATTAAAAGCATCTCCCTTGTGTTAATATGGGGCACTTCTCCCCTATACCTCTGTAATGAAATTAAAAGTCACCTGGCACTCTTGTGGTGGCGTAAGGGAGAGTAATAGCTGATCTCAGTGAGAGATCAGCAGATTGCAAACTCTTTAATGCTGGGAAACCCTTTTCTTAAATGATACTTCATGTGGATATTAACACAGAACAAGGCCGGGCACTATGGCTCATACCTGTAATCCTAACACACTGGGAGGCCAAGACAGTGGATTGCCTGAGGTTCAAGACTAGCCTGAGCCAGAGTGAGACCTCGTCTCTAAAAAAAAATAGCCAGGCTTTGTGGCAGGCTCCTGTAGTCCCAGCTACTCAGGAGGCTGAGGCAAAAGAATCACTTGAGCCCAAAAGTTAGCGGTTGCTATGTACTACGGTGCCATGGCATTCTACCAAGGGTGACAAAGTGAAACTCTGTCTCAAAAAAAAAAAAAAAGAGCAAGTTAACGTGCTGCTGCTAGAATCCTAGAGTTCCCCTCCCATTCCTGCCCCATGGCCCACCCTCCATTTCTCAAGCTATCTCTTTAAGCACCTGTCGGGAACCACTAGAATTCTGGACAGGTGGCATGGCTGATAAGCCTCTAAGGGCCTTCGCGTATGTGAGGCTGGGCAATTACAAGTCACATAAAATTGTGTGGAGTTTTTCAAGTCTTGAAGTGACATTTGAAAAAAAAACAAGGAATGGGGGGAAAGTTTCAAAAAGCACCATCAGAATTCTGGCCACTTAGCCCAGCAGCAGACAGGGCCTTTCTCATCGACAAAGTGTTCCTCAGACACCCCACCTAGAAAGCCTTCTTGCCAGAAACATCAAGCCTGAATATGTTCTAGATCTAATTTCCAGTTCACGGGAAACAGAGAAGACAGGAACATAATAAAGATACTCAGGGATGGGTTAAAATCTGGGAAATTCTACAGTGCAAACAACCTGACCTTATTTCTTCAACAAGTGAATTAGAGCAAAAAAGAAAAGAAGAAACACATAGATTTTAGAGACATATCAACCAAATACATTATACAAACTTTGCTTGGATCGCGTGTAAACCAACCCACTGAACAAAGAAACCATGGATCAGACAGTAGGGGAATGTCTAGATTTTGCTTCAAAACAACCCAGTGGTGGCGTGGTGAATGGGAATGCAGATGAAACTAGATTGTTCATGGATTGACAATTGTTAAAAATGAGTTTTGGGTAATGAAGATTAACTATACTATTCTTTATGCCTTTGTGTTAGGTTTGAAAATTTACCTAATTAAAAGGGTTTTTTTTTTTTGAGACAGAGCCTCAAGCTCTGTGTAGCCACAAGCTCCCCTTGTGTAGAGTGCCATGGCATCACAGCTCACAGCAACCTCCAATTCCTGGGCTCAAGCGAGTCTCCTACCTCTGCCTCCCAAGTAGCTGGGACCACAGGTGCCCACCACAATGCCTGGCTATTTTCTTTTTTGGTTGCAGCCATCATTGTTGTTTGGCGGGCCCAGGCTGGATTCGAACCCGCCACCTCGGCCACAGGCACCGAGCCTTTTTTTTTTTTTAATGCGAGAAAAGAGAGCGTTCTTCAGGCTCAGGATGCTAGGTGTCCCTATTGCATTGCTTCCCAAGGACCCCAGGGGACTCAGGTTGGGTATGCTGAGGATGCAAGCCAAAAGGTGGTCCTGGGGAGTAGGTCTAAGAGATATAAGGACAGGAGAAGAAAACAATTTTTTTCTTTTTTAAGACTGGGAGGTGGGTGGAGACTCAGGAGGGGAGTTACGAGGACTGTGCAAAACAGAGCTTAGAGACCCCCCCCAAAAAAAAACCCTCCAGATGGAAGTACCAGTCCAACCACTTCATCTTGCAGTTGACAGATACGAAGGTGGGGCCCTCTCACCATGGATGCACACATGTGACTGTGTGACTGTGTGTGTGTGTAACTAGTATGGGAATTATTGCTTACAATTGCAGAGTACTTTGTTTCTATATTATTTCATTTGACCCTCACAATGACCCTGTCACAATTTATAGATGAGGAAACTAAAACAAAAGTGTCCTGTCCAAGCTCATAAAGCTCAATTCGAGATTTCTTTTTTCCAGTTTTTTCTTTTTTCTCCACATGCTGCTACACAACACACACCCCCAACCCGTACTCGCCCACACAAACACCCCGTCATACTGCTATCTGTGCAGGGACCTTAACAGGTTGTCAGGTTGTTGATAGCAATAACTTCCTGTCGTCCAACAAGATAGACCTAGTTTTGACGCCTGGTCCTGCTATTTACTAGCTCTGGTGTGTGTGTTTTAATAGACTTTATTTTTTACAGCAGTTTTAGGTTCTCAGCAAAATCGAGCAGAAAGTACATAGAGTTCTCTTAAATATACCTGGGGCCCCACATACACACAGACTCCACACCATCAATATCTCACACCAGAGTGGCACATTTCTTGCACTTAATAAACCTGCATTGACACATCATTATCACCACAAGCCCATGGTTTCATTAGGGTTCACTGTTGGTGTCATAGATTCTGCTGTGGGTTTGACTATCCGTGTTTTTGAACAAGTCACTTTCAAAAGGGGGAAGCATCCTTTCCCCTTATAAACAAAGGAATCATAATACCTAATTTATGAAGATCATTGTAAGGATTAAATTAAATCACATCATGGATGTAAAGGAAATTACCTACCTGGCACAGAGTAAGAAGAACTCAGTAACGGAGCTAATATTAATATTCATGTGAAGATCACTAGTCCAAGCCTAGCTGTCTCACACTCCTGAGCCTTCCCCTGTTCCCCATCATCTCAGTGCAGAACACTTACTCTGTGGCCTGGATAACTCAGCCAGTGACCATCTCTGGAAGTTCCTTAGAGATACTAGCCTAGAAGACTTACTGTGCTGCTCCGAGGATTTCAAGTGTAGTTCCTGGCAGAAAAAGGGTTAGGAAAGCAGGGAGAAGTGCTTTGATGTTCACAGTACTTGAGAGTACTGAGAGTCTCAAAAGAGTTTCAGATTCGGATTGCCTAGAGACTAGAGAAGGAAGGGGAAGAGAAAGCGCAGAAGGGAAAAATCAAAATGTGGGGGCGAGCGAGCGCTGCTTCAGCTGCTGTGGAGGTGAAATAAAGAAACCTCTCCAGTGGGGGTTGTCAGAGAAGACCTTCAAGGCTGTGAACTACAGAATATGCAGATTTCTATCCTTTTCTCTTCATGCTCTTTACCCCTGGAGAGGTTCACAGAGGGAAGGGGGGAGTATTAAAAGTTGCAAAGCTTCTAACATTTTAAATTTGTGAACAGCCCTGGGGAAGAGATTTTGTGCAATGGTTCTTAGCTGCTCTTCTGACAACCGGTTCCTCTTCCTGTTCTTCTTAGAACATTTGAGTCTGCATGACAGAATTGACATCACTGTTTCATATACAACTATAGAACCTGCCTACGAATGTGCCGAGAACAGGGGTTGTGGCTTCTTCTGACACTCCATTGCAGAAAGCCCTGCAGATGAGCATGGGGGAAGTGATTCTGAGCTTCTGAGCTTCTGCACAGTGAAGTGCCACATCCCCAAGCCAAGCCACATGCCCTAAAAGGTTCTTGTTAGAAAACCAGCAGGCAACTCAGACCCACAAGCGTGGGTGCAGAAATGGAAGTGCAGTTTCCTGAGCACTGTCATAATGTAACATCGATTGCTGTGTGATCTTAGGTGAGTCATTTCCTATCTGTTACCTTGGTTTCCCTCATCTGCAAAATGAAGAGAACAATTTTGTAAAAGAATATGTGTGTATTGACTATTTTCCTGATTAAAAAAGTAATACAGGCTCGGCGCCTGTGGCTCAAGCGGCTAAGGAGCCAGCCAC
>NW_003852499.1:7022475-7026321 GCF_000181295.1 Otolemur garnettii
GCCACATACACCAGAGCTGGCGGGTTCGAATCTGGTCTGGGCCTGCCAAACAATGACAACTACAACCAAAAAATAGCCAGACATTGTGGTGGGCGCCCGAAGTCCCAGCTACTCAAGAGGCTGAGGCAAGAGAATTGCTTAAACTCAGGAGTTGGAGGTTGCTGTGAGCTGTGATGCTACAGCACTCTACCCAGGGTGATAGCTTGAGGCTCTGTCTCAAAAAAAAGAAAGAAAAAAGAAAAAAGAAAAAAAAAGGAAAGTAATACATAGGCTGGTTGCAGTGGCTCACACCTGTAATCCTAATACTTTGGGAGGCCGAGGTCAGTGGATTGCTTGAGCTCAGGAGTTTGAGATCAGTTTGAGCACTGCTCAACAATTAGCCAGGCATGGTGGCCCTTACCTATAAGCCCACTACTCAGGACGCTGAGGCAAGAGGACAGCTTGAGCCCAAGAGTTTGAGGTTGCTGTGAGCTATGATGATGTCATAGCACTCCAGCTGAGACAACAGAGTGAGACTCTGTCTCAAAAAAAAAAAAAGAAGAAGAAAGAAAAGAAAAGTAATATGCGTTTATTATAGAAATTATGGAATATACAGAAGAATAGGGAGAAAATACAAGTGCCCCTTCAAAGCACCCAGAGGTAAACACTGTTTATTTACATTTTGGTTTATTGCTTTTGAACCTTTTCTACGTCTATACAGAATGTGTGCTCAGGTACTTATGTATGCATAATTTGCAGGGCCCAGTGCAAAATGAAAAAATATGTATTAAGAATTTCAAGAAGGCAGAACATGAAGGCAGCTAAGGCGCCCTGTGTGACTGTGTGATCATAAGCCCACAAAGCTGGGGAATATAATCCTGCTCAAAATAAGAAGATCATTTATCGAGTACTTTCTGTGTGTCAAGTATTTAAGTTAATGAGTTCTAATTTAATTCAGCTTCCTTGAAATAAACGCAATTCTTCCTGCACCCCCTCTATTTTTGCAGACAAAAGAAACTGAGGATCAGAAAGGTTAAGTAACTTGCTGGAGTTCATACAGCTAAGTGGCAGAAACAATATTCACCCCTCAGTCTTGCTGACTGCATGCTTTTGCCATTGCACCACATTTCCTCCTATGCTGACATTTATAAATTAGTGAAATTTTTCAACAAAATTTAAGTCTATTATACATAAAATCTTACATTGCATTCTTTTCTGTTTTATATTGTGTTTTGTTCTTCCCATGTCATTAAATATAGGAGAAAAAGAGTGGCTATTGGTTGGAGAGACTGAAGTCACAGATGAAAAAGCACTGACAAGAATTTCATTGCAAGATTAGATGAAATCCAAAGCATCAAGGAGCCACAGCAGGGGCATGTGGGGAGTGAAGACTCTGCGAAGACTAAGCGAGTGTGTTTAACCCAAATCCCCATCTGATGGATAGAACATAAATGTCTCACTCATGCTCCAAATGTCTTCCACGTTAAAGAGGACATCTTTGCATATCCCTAATAGCCAAGAAGATTTTTGCCAAATTTTCAGAAGTAAAAATTTTACCGTAAAAGAAAAGCCATGGGTTCTTTCCCCAAGCATACATATGTGTAATGTTATTATACTGAATGTAATTTCCAACTTCCTTGTTACACACACACACCCTCTCACACATATCCCTTGACAATCACAGAGCTACATCTAAAAAAGAGCTGAAGCTCTTTAGTTCTGAAGCTAAAATTAAAAAACTTACTACTACATATATACCACCCGAGGCTTGGGGAAATTTACTAAATCTGTCTGTCTCAGTAGCTTCGGGTGTAAAATAGGCTTATAGGAGCTGCTACTACAGTGGGAAGAAGAAAGGCCTGAACAGGTAAGCTTTTCTCAAAGCTAGTGTTTCTAAGCCAAGAGCCAAACATAGGTCACTGCCAAGTAGATTTTCTTTGTAGGCCATTCCTCAGTGAAAACTGCAACCATGTCTATAGTCTTTGGGGTCCAGGGCTCAGGAACAGCGGGAGAAGAGGAGGAAAGCCCGTCACTGTACACATCTCCTCCCTTTCATCATAATTATTATTTTCTGGTGAACCCTGGTTGAAAGGAAGACAGTGTACAGCTACCTTTTAGGGGAAAGAAAAACCACAAAATGCAACCCGCAGCCTTATGACTAAGTGGAAGAGAATATTCAGGTAGGTTTTTTTTCGTCTGTGAAGCCAATTAAATCTTGGAAAGCTTAAGCAATTGAGTTAGGGACACTATCTTCAGGCCATAGGTGAGGGGCAGAAAAAAAATCCCTCTTGATTTGCTATCAAGTTTCCACCTATCAGAACATATCTTTCTGCTGGGCCCAGTGGCTCATGCTTGTAATGTCAGCACTTTGGGAGGCCGAAGTGGGAGGATCCCTTGAAGTCCAGAAGTTTAAGGCTGCAGTGAGCTGTGATTGTACCACTGTACTCAAAACCCTCTTTCTTTCTTTCTTTCTTTCTTTTTATTGAGACAGAGTCTCACTTTGTAGCCCTCAGTAGAGTGCCCTGGCGTCACAGCTCATAGCAACCTCATACTCTTGGACTCAAGTGATTCTCTCGCCTCAGCCTCCCAGAGAGGGGAGTAGCTGGTACTGCAGATGCCCACCAAAACGCCCAGCGATTTTTAGAGACAGGGTCTTGCTCTTGCTCAGGCTAGTCTTGAACCTTATGAGCTCAGGCAATCCACCCACCTCTGCCTTCCAAGTGCTGGGATTACAGGCATGAGCCACCAGGCCCGGCCCTCAAGATCCTCTTTCAAAAACAAACAAAAATTACTCAAAATGCATCTTTAGATGCCCTTTACTGGCAAGTTTTTTTGTTTTTGTTTTTTTTCAGAGACAGGGTCTTACTATATTGCTGAGGCTGGTCTTGAATTCCTTGTCCCTGGGGATCCTTCCATCTCAGTTTTGAAAGCAGAACAGACTATAAGCACAGGACACTGCACCAGCTTTGCTGCCAAATGCCGTTTTTTTTTTTTTTTTTTTTTTTTTTTTTGAGACAGACTCTCAGTCTGCCACCCTGGGTAGAGTGCCATGGCATCATGGCTCATAGCAACCTCTAAATCTTGGGCTCAAACGATCCTCTTGTCTCAGCCTTCTGAGTAGCTGGGACTACAGGAGCCTGCCATGATGCCTGGCTAGTTCTTCTGTTTTTAGCAGAGAAGAGGTCTCATTCTTGCTCAGGATTAGATAAAATACTCCTGATCTCCAATGATTCACCCACCTTGGCCTTCAAGAGTGTTGGGATTACAGGCGTGAGCCACCACACCTGGCCCTGCCAAATGCTCTTCACACAATGTTGTATGAAGAGATTTATTACAGAAATAACATTATTAGACTTCAGATACAGATGCTATGAGTACAAAGTGTCTCCCCAATCCCTGTCTCCTGAGAAGTGCACAGTGAACACAATTCCCAGTCACTCACAGTGACCATAACCCCCGGTCACTCACAGTGAGTGAGGAAGAGAAGCAGCAGCTGGCCCGTGTTGGTGGCTCTGGCACTGTTATCTCAGGCTCGCTCTTCCCATTTTGCTCTGAACTGAGCCATTTTTTTCTCTTTCTCTACTTTTGTTAGCACTTCTCTGGTGCCCTTTCCTCATTAAGAATAACTACCCCAGGCTCAGTGCTCATAGCACAGGGGTTATGGCACTGGCCACATACACCCAGGCTGGTGGGTTCAAACCTGGCCCGGGCCTGCTAAACAACATGATAACTGCAACAGCAACAACAATAACAACAAAAATAGCTGGGCTTTGTGGTGGGAACCTGTAGCCCCAGCTACTGGGAGGCTGAGGCAAGAGAATTGCTTAAACCCGAGTTTGAGGTTGCTATGAGCTGTGATGCCATAGC
>NW_003852499.1:7026349-7042681 GCF_000181295.1 Otolemur garnettii
AAAAAAAAAAAAAAAAGAATAACTAGCCCAGGCCATGCGCAGTGGCTCATGCCTGTAATCTTACCACTCTGGGAGACCAAGATAGGTAGATTGCCTGAACTCAGGAGTTCAAGACCAGCCTGAGCCAGAGTCAGAGCAAGACCTCATCTCTAAAAAAATAGCCAGGCGTTGTGGCAGGTGCCTATAATCCCAGCTACTTGGGAGGCTGAGGCAAGAGAGTCACTTAAGCTCAAGAGTTGTAGGTTGCTGTGACGCCACCACACTCTACCTCGGACGACAAAGTGAAACTCTGTCCAAAAAAAAGAAAAAAGCCAGGTGCAGTGGCTCACGCCTGTAATCCCATTACTTGGGAGGCTGAGATGGGTAGATTGCCTGAGCTTGCAAGTTTGAGACCAGCCTGAGCAAGAGGGAGACCCTCATCTCTAAAAAATAGCCAGGAGTTGTGGCAGGCACCTGTAGTCTCAGCTACTTGGGAGGCTGAGGCTAGAGGATCACTTGAACCCAAGAGTTTGAGGTTGCTCTGAGCTAAGTCAACAGGTTACTCTACCAACGGTGATGAAATAAGTCTTTGTCACCAAAAAAAAAAAAATATGGTAACTAGCCTGAGGACAGAAACTCAGCGTTTACCAAATATTTTCTTTCTTTTTTTTTTGAGACAGAGTCTTAAGCTGTTGCCCTGGGCAGAGTGCTGTCGTGTCATAGCTTACAGCAACTTCTTCCCTCAGTTTTTCTACTTTTGGGGTCCCACTCTTGCTCAGGCTGGTCTTAAACCTGTGAGCTCAGGCAATCCACCCACCTTGGCCTCCCAGAGTGCTAGGATTACAGGCGTGAGCCACCGCCCTTGGCCTATAAATGCTGTCACATACCTTATCACGTTGGGTCTCAGGGCAACCCTGGGCGTCACTTTCACTTCACAGATAAGGCCAAGTGATGTGGCAGAGGTCCAACATTCCAACATCAGTGAGCAGCAGAACCCAGGCTTACACTTGAGTATAGAGACAGGGTCTCACTCTTGCTTAGGCTGGTCTTGAATTCCTAAGCTCAAGCAATCCTCCTGCTTCAGCTTCCTAGAGCGTTAAATTGCAGGTGTGAGCCACAGCACTGCCAACACTTGAGTCTTTTGATAGCCAGTCTCCTGGTATTTTTTCCTCTGTTCTTTGCTGCCTCTTCCCCCAGACTTACAAACCTATTCCAGATCAGCCTTGCATTTGGCTGAGATATCCTTTTCTTTCCTTGGTCCATGTGTTGACCCCCTCCATCTCCAGCATTTTTTCTCTACAATCTCAGTCACAGCATTAGGCCATTTTCCCCCATCCTAGGTAAGCCTGCAGTTTTCTAGCACTTTCAACTTGACTTAGAAAAGCTTACACATGGGAAAGACCCATGTATTTTCCTGCCTCTGATTTCTGACCCCAACGTGAGGTGAACATCTATTTGAGAAACAGAATCCTCATACTCACAATAGGTTATAGTTTGGTTTTGGTTCTCATTAGGATTTTTCAATTATTAATACAGTGTGAGTCTATTATGGAATATTTGGAGAACAGAGAAAGGAGAAAAGTCCCATAAATAACCTCACAATCCCAACACTCCTGTACACAGTCTATTTTAGTAATGATGATGTTTTGAGAAAAAAAATGGACTCTCAACTTAGTTCTGTAATTACCACACTATTTTTTGCACTTAGAATGTCTTTTAAGCTAATGGTCCCTTTTAAGACAGTACCACCAATTCATGAGCACAGGGCACCATTGACTGCTCAGCCTGGGTTTGTTAGAGAGTGACCACAAATTCAGTTTTGTGTGAAGGACTGGTCAGCTTATTTTAAACATGTCTCTTGCCCACTGGGTCAAAGAAGGCCCCTATGAAGAGGAAATTTGGACTGGCTGATCTTTGCATATAATAACTGTGCTTACCCAAACACAACCTTGTTTGAATTTGGCCATTCAAAGGTTCCTTGCAATTTAGGCAAGTTCAGAATATGTACTTCATTCATAGAAACATTTACTTAAGGATAAAAGGAATATATAAAATGCACCTATATATTTAGTAAAACTCTTTACCTGGGTTTAAAGTTTTCTAGTTTTAGATGCACATGTGGGTGAAGTGACAACATAGATTCATAAAATGTTAGAGATAGAAGTGACTTCAGTGGCAATTGTGGGTGATGTGTAGGTGGAAGGTTATGGCATCACCTGGAGATGCCCACATATGTAATGGACGAAGCATTGGATACAAAAGATAAAAAGAAAAATATTAAAAACTATTTTAAAAGCATAAAGAGAGACTATAAATCAATAGGAAAAACATTAATTAGCCAGCAGAGAAATAGGTAAAGAATTTAAAAACAGGCAATCCACAGAAAAAGAAACTCAGTGGCCAAGTATGAGAGAAAAAAAGTTCCACTCACTAGCAATCAGGGACATGCAACTTAAAAACAAGAACAAAATACTATTTTACAGCCATGGGATTGGCCAAAAGTAATACATCTGATGACAGTGAGCCTAGGAAAATGAGAACTCTCATATACATCTGGCAGAAGTGTAAATCACTAGGTCCTTTTCAGAGAACAATTTGACAGTGTCTAGATAAGTTGAAAATGTCCATGGTCTAAGACCTTGCGATCCACTTTTAGGTCATATTCCAAGCAGCTTTTCTCAACTAAAATTCTCCTAAATCATTTGAATGACTGTTTTCTCAATTCTCCCAAGAACAGTATGTAAGTAGTGTCATTCTAGATGCATAAGAGAGAAGTTAATTTATTGCACACAGAGGTTGTATTACATCATTAGGGTTTGTCTTGTTAAACCCAACTGACAAAGGTTGCCAGGAAATCTCCCAAATGTATTTACAATACCACACTACTACTGCTAATAAAAGATGAGAAACAGTTGCTCAGTTGTAGAAGAATGGAAAAATCACAGTATTTTTATATTTATGTGTTTATTTTTTTAGGGAAAAGGTCTCACTCTGTCATCCAGGCTGGAGTACAGTGGTGTGAGCTACTGTCAGCCTCCAACTGCTGAGCACAAACAATCTTCTTGCCTTGGCCTCTCAAAGTGCTGAGCTATTACACCTATAATACAGCCTCACAGTGTATTTATAGCGTGGAATGCTATGCAGGGGTGTTTTGGGGGTTTTTTTTTTTTTTGAGACTGAGTCTCACTTTTGTCATCCTGGATAGAGTACAGGCATCATAGTTTACAGCAATCTCATACTGTTAGGCTCAAGTGATTCTCTTGCCTCAGCCTCCCAAATAGCTGGGGCTATAGGCACCTGCCACATTGCCTGGCTATTTTTTAGAGATGGGGGTTTGCTCTTGCTCAGGCTTGTCTGGAACTCCTGAGCTCAAACAATCCACCTGCCTCAGCCTTCTGGAGTGGTAGGATTACAGGTGTTAGCCACCACACCTAGCCCATGGAGTTTAAATAAATGAACTAATCTATATGATTTGACATAGACTAATTCTGAAAGTAAAGTATTGATTAAAAATTGTAGGAAATTATAAAAGTTATGATTTCATTAACAATATTTTGTTAAAATAAAATATACAAAGTAATACTATATAAATTATCAGTAGTATATTTGTAGTAAAAATATAAAATAGGGTCTAGATGTGAATCCCATTTATAACAATGGCTGCCTCTGAGTGGGGAGGAAACCGGCCCTGGGACCGTGGGACTGTGGCCGTCATTAGGTCTATTTGAGAATCTTCTGGCTTTCCTTCCAGGCATATGGTACGATTGTACTTCCTTGGATTCTCTGAAGTCAGGCATGACCATACAGCTTAGTGTGGTCAAAACAATGTGAATAGAAATGTTACTTCCAGGGGGAAGATTTAAGAACCAAATGCACAGGCTTGGCACCTGTGGCTCAAGTGGCTAAGGCACCAGCCACATACACCTAAGGTGGCAAGTTCGAATCCAGCCTGGGCCCACCAAACAACAATGATGGCTGCAACCAAAAAATAGCCGGGCGTTGTGGTGGGCACCTGTGGTCCCAGCTACTTGGGAGGCAGAGGCAGGAGACTCGCTTGAGCCCAAGAGTTGGAGGTTGCTGTGAGCTGTGGTGCCACAGTACTCTACCCAAGGGGACAGTTTGAGGCTCTGTCTCAAAAAAAAAGAACCCAATGCACAGTTTACCATGTTCTTTGTCCTTTTGCTATAGTGATTACTAGTGTTTCAGTTCACATCATCAGCTGGGTTCTGAAGTGAGGACAGTATCCAAGGGAGTTCCCAGATGACACACAGTGAACATGAGGCATGATGGAGACAGCTATATGTTTGTTAGGATAGCCTAGCCCACCCTAACTGATAGACCCTTCAACTTTATCTGTAATGTTTCATTCTTTCTTTTTATTATTAAGGTCTAGTGAATATATGACTAAGTGTTAACATTTGTTCATTTTGAATGGAAACTGCATGTGTGTTACTCTCATTACTTGTGGTTTTCTTTAAGTTTTTATTTTTGAGACAGAGTCTCATTTTGTCACCCTTGGTAGAGTGCTGTAGTATCATACCTCACTTGGGCTCAAGTGATTCTCTTGTCTGAGCTGCCCAAGTAGCTGGGACTACAGGTGCAAGCCAAAATGCCTGGCTATTTTCAGAGAGGGAGTTTAGTTCTGGCTCAGGCTGGTCTTGAACATGTGAGCTCAGGCAATCCACCTGCCTCGGCCTCCCAGAGTGCTGGGTTTACAGGCATGAGCCACCATGCCTGGCCCATCCCGCTCCTCATTAAAGACCAGGCTAGTGCAGTAGCCAATCTTGACTCTTATCCAAACTTATTATAGGGAACAATCCTGTGACTATTTCCCCCATTTTTGTAAAGCTCTTGTTTAAGACATTGTACCTTATATTGTATGTGGATCACTGTGAAAGTTTTGAGACAGACTGTTATGGTCCATTATTTCACTTCTATGAAACACAGGCGACAGCATCTTTTCTGATTCACCTGTGCAAGTTTTAACTAGTTCAGCTTAGTGATGTTGCTGAGAGGGCTTGGTTTGGGTCTGTCCATGCAGATTTTACATTTCTTGATTTTTGTGTATCTCAAATCTTTTGTAAAGATTTATGTACAATAGCCCTTAAAATAAGGTCCTATATAAGAAAAACATTTTGAAGAATTTAGTTCTGGGGTGGCACCTATGGCTCAAAGGAGTAGGGCACTGGCCCCAAACCCAGCCCTGGCCAAAAACTGCAAAAAAAAAAAAAAAATAGAATTTAGTTCTGTCACACAGGAGAAAATGTCAAACTTAAGAAGGGGTGAGAAGAAGAAGGGGTTCAATGGGTACAACTCATAGATATATAGCACAGCTCTGATTTTTACCTGTCATGTGTAAAGTATATAACCTAATGGTCTATACCCTTGTGTTATTATGAAATAAAAAATAAATAAATAAAAAACTTAAGAAAAGACTTTAATCCTGGGAAAATCTCTCTCTTTTTTTTTTTTTTTGAGACAGAGTCTCACTATGTCGCCCTTGGTAGAGTGCTGTAACATCACAGCTCACAGCAACCTCAAACTCTTGGGCTTAAGTGATTCTCTTGCCTCAGCCTCCCAAGTAGCTGGGACTATGTGTGCCCACCAAAACGCCTGGCTATTTTTCGTTGCAGTTGTCATCATTGTTTAGGTAGCCCAGGCTGGGTTCAAACCTGCCACCCTCGATGTATGTGGCTGACACCATAACCACTGTGCTATAAGCGCCGAGCCTGGGAAAATGTTTTTTTATTGTGAGTAACTGATAGGCATCCACCTTTCTTTATAACTTATTTCTCTTTTTGTTATGGTTGCCTGGAAGCTCAGACACAAATATATACTTAGTATATATGATAGCCTTCTTGGTTTGCTTCCTCTTACTTTAAACAATTTTGATACTAACTTTGTGATATGGGTTTTCTTCATTTTAAACTATGTCATATCTCAGAAAACAAAAGTGGTAAAGCACAAATCCTCTATCACACCACCTCCTTTTCAGATTTCCCCCCACTGACTATGCTTCATTACTTACATGGTAAAGGGACCTCAACTACAGGAGAAATCTGCTCATCAATCCTTAACTTAGCCACTATGCTAAAGTAAAACTCTGTTTTAACCAAGGTGAGCCTATAACCTGGGGTTGGTCCTAATCTTCTGCATTGCTATAATAAAGAAGATATGTATGTAATGGATATGTATTTTTGCTCTACTTACTATTTCTAAAGCAGATGATTCCTTTCCTTCCACATGGTATTTTATATTAAACATCTAATGAGAAACACAGATTCAGGAGAATTCTAAGAGTTCACTTGTAAATTAAAGCAAAGTAATCACTTCAGTAGTGAAAAACAGCCTGTGCCAAGACCCAGGGTACTTCAATTCTATTTCTAGGTATGCTGTTGTCTTCTGTGTGACCTGACCTATGTAGGATTTGGTTTCCTCTCTGTATAATGAGATATTCCTCCTAACTCTAATTTTCTTTCTTTCTGCAGTTTTGTCCAAGGCTGGGCTTGAATCCACCACCCCCGGTATATGGGGTCAGAGCCCTACTCCTTGAGCCACAGGAGCTGCCCCTAACTCTAATTTCCTATTAATATTATATTTTAAAAAATTAGAATTGATTGGCTCAGCACCTGTAGCTCAAGTAGCTAAGGCGCCAGCCACATACACCTGAGCTGGCGGGTTCGAATCTAGCCCAGTCCCACCAAACAACAATGACAGCTGCAACCAAAAAACCAAAAATAGCAGGGTGTTGTGGTGGGCACCTGTGGTCCCAGATACTTGAGAGGCAGAGGCAGGAGAATTGCTTAAGCCCAGGAGTTGGAGGTTGCTGTGATCTGTGATGCCACAGCACTCTACCCAGGGTGACAGCTTGAGGCTCTGTCTCAGAAAAAAAAAAATTAGAAATTATTATTTTAAGTTTTCAAAATTAAAACAAAAGGAAACTTACATACTAAAAAAAGGATTTAACCAAATGAAGAGTTGAAATAGTACACATAAGCAACCATGTGGTCAAAGACAGGCAGGGGAAGAAATCAGTTCCCCCAGGCACCAGCAACATGTGATACAGGAATAAAATCTTAGTGTCCAGGGTGAGACTAGGGTGATATGGGAGTAGAATTACTTCAGATGTGGGTTTTGTTTTGTTTTTAACATTCTTTTTTTTCTTTTTGAGAGACAGAGTTTCTTTTTTGCCCTTGGTAGAGTACTGTGCTGTCACAGCTCACAGCCATCTCCTGATCTTGGGCTTAGGCGATTCTCTTGCCTCAGCCTCCCAAGTAGCTGGGACTACAGGTGCCCGCTACAACGCCTGGCTATTTTTTGTTGCAGTTTGGACAGGGCTGGGTTTGAACCCTCCACCCTCGGTATATGGGGCTGGCGCCCTACCCATTGAGCCACAGGCGCTGCCCTGTTTTTAGCATTCTAAAAGCAGCTTGCTTTTGTAACAGAAAAGAATTTGAAGAGCATCATGTTAATGTGATCAACTAGAGCCCCATTTCCCAACTAGTGCTCTGAGGAACACTATTTTAAGAGTTCCTAAGTAGGTATGCTTAGTGGACAAATTGGGAAAGTGATCTACACTCTTTCTGTTGGAGAATTGTAATGCATATCTTACTAAAGATTGAGAAGTCCTACAGATATGAAACCTGATTTTTGTGTGTGTTTTGGTTTGTTTTTTGACAGAGTTTTTCTCTGCCCCTCTCCCATCTCCCCCACTCCCCCCACCCCTCGTCCTACTAGAGTGTAGTGGTGTAGTGGTGTCATTATAGCTTATTCTAACCTTAAACTCCTTGTCTCCCACCTCAGAGTGCTAGGATTACAGGTGTGAGCCACCTCACCTGGCCATATTTATTTGCACATGGAACACTTTTTTGTCACTTCGATTAATACCTTCCATGTCAACACTCAGAATGCTGGGCTAAGGCAACATCTTGGCCTGTTCATCTGGACTCTTTTGTGTGGTTGTGCCACAGTGTTGCTAAATAACAATGGGTTGACCTCTGTTAGGGTCTTGATTCCCCCACCTAAAAATGAAGAAGATAACCCTTGTCCAGGCTTATCAGAGATAAGTTAATGTATACAAGGCTTTGGAACACCTTGGAAACCAGGTCCTATAGAAACAATGTCATTATCTCAGCCACATAAGCATGGTGGAGTAAGTCACATCATTAGGTGCTACAAACCTGGGCATAGCAGATGCTGCACACTTAATTCTCTATTGTGATCCCCAGAGGATTTATATAAATTCCATATACTTCAATAAGCAAACCCATTTCATGCTGGTGTCTGTTTCAAACAGACTGAGAAGGGAAGAATGGAAATAAAGAGGAATCGAAAGGAGGGAAGTAGAGGGCACAGGAACAACAAGAGTTAGCATCTACTGAGTACTTACCATGTTACGAGGTATGTGCTATGCAGTCAAAATTCACTGCGCTTAAAATTATCCCATCTAGGCTGCAACAGTAGTTCAGTGGGTAGACGCCGGCCGCCTACACTGAAGCTGGGAGGTTCAAACCCAGCCTGGGCCAGCTAAAACAACAATGACATTTGCAACAAAAAAAGTAGCCAGGCAACTGCTTGGGAGGCTGAGGCAAGAGAATCACCTAAACCCAGGAGTTGGAGGTTGCTGTGAGCTGTGTGACTCCATATCAGTCTACTGAGGACAATAAAGTGAGACTCTGTCTCTACCAAAAAAAAATAGCTGGGCCTTGTGGTGGGAGCCTGTAGTCCAAGCTATTTGGGAGGCTGAGGCAAGAGAATCGCCTAAGCTCAAGAGTCTGAGGTTGCTGTGATCTGTGACACCACAGCACTCTACCGAGGGTAACAGCTTGTAACTCTATCTCAAAAGAATAAAAAATAGGCTCTGCGCCTGTGGCTCAAGTGGCTAAGGCACCAGCCACATACACCTAAGGTGGCGGGTTCAAATCCAGCCTGGGCCCGCCAAACAACAATGACAGCTGCAACCAAAAAATAGCCAGCTGTTGTGGCAGGTGCCTGTGGTCCCAGCTACTTGGGAGGCTGAGGCAGGAGACTCACTTGAGCCCAGGAGTTGGAGGTTGCTGTGAGCTTTGATGGCACAGCACTCTACCCAGGGGCACAGCTTGAGGCTCTGTCTCAAAAATAAAAATAAAAAATAAAAGTAAAATTATCCCAGCTAGCCCTCACTAAAATCCTAAGGAAGACATACTTTCTATGACAAAATTGGAGTTTGAAGAGAATGAATGTCTCATCTGAGGGCACACAGGGATTAAGAGGTAGAGCTAAGATCTGAACCAGGCCTATTGGATTTCAAGGTCCACATTATACTGTCTCCTAAGGTGGTACACATGAGATGATCTTAGGTGGTAAAATATATATATTTTTTATTTTAATAGTTTTACATTTTAATGTATATTAGAAAAAATATATTATGCATTGAAAACCTATGATTTCATTTATGAATGTCATAGGCAAAGACAAGCAAAAAGAAAAAAATGTCTATTTAAGAAAATAATAGGGGTGGCTCCCATAGCACAGTGGTTATGGTGCCAACTACATGCACTAAAGGTGGTGGGTTCAAATCCAGCCTGGGTCAGCTGAACATCAATGACAACTGCAACAAAAACATAGCTGGCATTGTGGTGGGTGCCTGTGGTCCCAGCTACTTGGGAGGCTGAGGCAAGAGAATAGCTTAAGCTCAAGGTTTGAGGTTGCTGTGAGCTGTGACACCACAGCACTCTACCAAAGGTGACAAAGTGAGTCTCTGCCTTAAAAAAAAAATTAAACTAAATTAAATTTTAAAAAAGAAAGAAAATAATAGTGGCCAGGTGCAGTGGCTCTCACCTATAATCCTAGCACTCTAGGAAGTCAAGGTGGGTGGATCACTTGAGCTAAGGAGTTTCTGAGCTCAGGAGTTTGAGACCAGAGCAGGCAAGAGTGAGACACCCTGTCTGCTAAAAATAGAAAAACTAGCCAGGTATATAGGTGAGCTCCTGTAGTCCCAGCTACTTGGGAGGCTGAGGCAAGAGGAAGCCCAAGAGTTTGACATTACTGTGACACCCCAGCACTGTACCCAGGGCAATGGTGTGAAACTCTTGTCTCCAAAAAAAAAAAAAAAAAAAAAAAGAAAGAAAAGAAAAGAAGAAGAAGAAAGAAAAGAAAAGAATAGCACAAGTGGTATGTGGTGATAAGGTCATGAAGGTGGTGTGCTGGTGACTGAAGTTGGGGGATTGCCGCAATACATCCTTCCACCTCCCAAAAGACAGAGTAAAAGCAACAAGTCAAAGGCCAGTTAGATTCACCGGAATAAGACTTTGCATTGTTTCTGTCCCCACCAAATGAGTCTCCTCTGGGTTCTTCAGAAGGAAGTGCAAGAAAGGAAAGGAAGTGTAGCAAAGGCTGAAGGTTGGTAATGGTCGCTGTGTTTATCTGGGGCATACAGAGAGAAATACCTGTGCTTGTGAGATCTCATTCACAGAAAATTACAGAAATTCACAGACTGACAAACACCGTCTCCCACAGAGAACGGAACAATACTGCCTTTAAATCCTTGGCAACCCTCTCCCTGACCTTCCCATTGTGTGCTTGCCGGGTTCATCTTTCAGCTGTGTGAGAAGGGGAGGGTCTTCCTCAAGACTTTCTAGTTGCAAAAGAAACCCATTCAACTGGTTCGTGCAAAGGGGGAAAAAGAAGAAGGGCTTTGGTGGGTTTACTGGGTGTCGCATAGACTGCAGAGGTGGAACCCAGTGTAGCAGTCAGGATCCAAGACTGTGCTCTGGCTTTTGGGTCTGTCCTCTCTGCTTCTCTGAGGGTGTACTTCATCCTCTCTTTCTCAGCTTTATCAGGGATGACCATTGGGGTCTGGCCTTTACATCACTTCACAATTCTAGCTCCTGCAGGAAAAGTACAAATGTTTCCGGGCCTCAATTCTAGATTGCCTTAAGAGAGTCAAATTGATCCAGCTAGTGTCAGGAATTCATTGCTATACAGAGCATTATAACCAGGGCAGATCACAGTGTAAGCATTTAGCTGGGTCCTCCTTAAATCCAGCATCTCCACACTTAACTACCTGTTGCCCCAGGTAGAGTGCTGTGGCATCATAGCTCACAGCAACCTCCAACTCTTTGGCTCAAGCAATCCTCTTGCCTCAGTTTTTCTATTTTTAGTAGAAACAGGGGTCTCACTTTTGCTCACGCTGGTCTTGAACTCATGAGCTCAAGCAATCCACCTGCCTTGGCCTCTCAGAGTGCTAGGATTACAGGGGTGAGCCACCATGCCCAGCTGTTCCTATGAATTCTAATAGGCCAATTCTTAAATTAATCTTAAATTCTTAGCCAATTTGTTAAGTAGGTAGTTAGGAAAGGGTCTCCTGGGAAGGAGGACAAGTAGGGGGGCTCAAGCCTCCATTGTGATGCTGCCTACCTTAATTCTGTCCCAGGCGATTACTTACACCTGGGGAAGAGGGACCATCCTACTAATCTACCAATCAGAACTTGGTGTGCACAACTGCAAAAAGTTGTGGAAGACTCTCTAGCAACAATAGGTAGAATAGAGTCTTTTAAAAAATTTTTTTTTCCTTGAGACAGAATCTCACACTGTCACCCTGGGTAGAGTGCTGTGGCATCATAGTGCACAGCAACCTCAAACTCTTGGGCTTAGCAATTCTCTTCCCTCAACCTCCTAGTAGCTGGGACTACAGGTGTCCGCCGCAGCACCCAGCTATTTTTTGGTTGTAGTTGTCATTGTTTTTTGGCAGGCTCAGCCTGGACTCGAATCTGCCAGCTCTGGTGTATGTTGGCTGGTACCCTGGCCACTGAGCTACAGGCACCAAGCTGTTTTTTTTTTTTTTTTTAGGTTTGTTTTTTTTTTAAGAGACAAAGTCTCACTTTATTGCCCTTGGTAAAGTGCCGTGGCATCACAGCTCACAGCAATCTCCAACTCCTGGGCTTAGGCAATTCTCTTGCCTCAGCCTCCCAAGTGCCTGGGACTACAGGCACCCGCCACAACACCCAGCTATTTTTTTGTTACAGTTTGGCTGGGACTGGGTTTGAACCTGCCACCCTCGGCATATGGGGCCAGAGCCCTACTAACTGAGCCACAGATGCCGCCCAAGGCTTTTTTTTTTTTTACTTCCTTGCTCATGTTTTATTTTTATTTCTTTGCTTTGTTGTTGTTGTTGAGACAGTCCCACCTTATGGGAACCAAAAAATAGCCGAGCATTGTGGTAGGTGCATGTAGTCCCAGCTACTTGGGAGGCTGAGACAAGAGAATCACTTAAGCCCAGGAGTTGGAGGTTGCTGTGAGCTGTGACACCACAGCACTCTACCCAGGACCCAGGGCAATAACTTCAGGCTCTGTCTCATCAGAGTAGCAGCAGTTACTGTTTTTTGTTTTTTGTTTTTTTTGAGTCAGAGTCTCACTATGTTGCCCTTGGAGTAACCTCCAACTCTTGGGCCTTAAACAATTCTCTTGCCTCAGCCTCCCAAGTAGCTGGGACTATAGGCACCCACCACAACACCTGGCTATTTTTTGTTGCAGTTGTCATTGATGTTTAGTGGGCCCCGGCAGGTTTCAAACCCATCAGCCTAGGTGTATGTGGCTGGTGCTGTAACCACTGTGCTATGCTGCCCTACAGTGGGTTTTTATTTATTTATTTTTTGGAGACAGAGTCTCACTATGTCACCCTTGGTAGAATGCTGTGGCATCACAACTCACAGCAACCTTAGCCTCTTGGGTTTAAGCGATTCTCTTGCCATAAGCCTCCCAAGTAGCTGGGACTACAGGCACCCACCACAGCACTCGGCCACTTTTTGGTTGCAGTTGCCATTGCTATTCAGCTGGCCTGGGCTGGGTTTGAACTCACCAGCCTTGGTGTATGTTAAGGTGACCAGATTTTAACATTGGTAAAGCAGGACACCTTCAAGGGGGGGGGGTGTGGGGAGGGATGAGTGGGGTCCTTAATTAAAAATTTGGTCTATATGGAGCAACAAAAATTTTCATAGAATGCAAAAATAGCATTGTAACATATTTTTAAAAGTTTCAACATAAGTACAATTTACAAATATAATATATTAAAAATTATGTATAGTATTATATCATTCTTTGGCATATTTCTCATTTGAGTGAATTTTTTTTAGTAGATTGCTATCGTTGTTTAAAAGGTCATGAAATCTTTCACAAGAATTTGTTAAATTATATTTCACAGATAAAATGGCTTTCAAAGTCTCAACACTTAATTGTGATTTTTCTGATGTCCACACTTTATTTACCGTAGAAAAACATGTTCAGTTGCAGCATTAGTTCCTGGTAAGGACAGCACGTATCCCACAATTTTTAGTGCATTATTGTATGGAACATGGTTTGTTTCAAAATGATGAAATATTTCTAACCATTTGTTCTCTATTGTGATTTTTGCTGATGCCCAAGATTTAACCTTTTCCTTATCAATATATATTTTTAATAATGATACCTCCTAAGTCGTGTCACTTTCAAGGCCGGAGCTAGACTTTTTGCTGCCAATATAAAATATAAATAATATGAGTACTGTCCACTAAATTCATGAAATAAATAAATAAATTACTTACCTAAATTATCTGAATAGCTGATTTGTTGACATCACTTGTTTAACTAGCACTAGCATGCAGTAGGATGCATATCATCTGAGACACAGTTACAAAATGTTTTCGTGGTTGGCAATGCCAAAAAATGCCATTGTTCATTAAGTCTAAACAATGGTGGTCGAATTCTAACAACTGATCAACACTGCGAACTTTGAGAAGCAGTTCTCAATAATCAGTTCTCAACAATTATTTGTTATTATTAAAGTTTAACATGATAAAATTAGCAAAAATAATATAAAACTCATATCCTGGCGAAATAGCCACATGGCAGCCGAAAACCATATATTCCCTTCCCCTTCTCCCGCCGTTCCTAGCTTGTTGTGCATTCTTTCCAAAAATCGGGACTTTTTAAAAACACTGCGGGATGCATGACAAATTGTTAAAAATCAGGACTGTTCCACCAAAAGCAGGACGTCTGGTCACCTTAGTGTGGCCAATGCTCTCCCCAATGAGCTATGGGCACCACCCTATAGTGGGTTTTTAAAGGAAAAGAAGAGGTAGTTCTTAAATTATTTACAAAAAAATTGCATTAAAGTAACCTAAGTTGGTGACTGGCCATATATTGTTGTTTGTATCACCAGTTGCTGGAACATTAGGATAATGGGTGAGGCCAGTTGTGGTGGCTCACATCTATAATCCTAGGCCTTGGGAGGCGAGGGCAGGTAATTGCTTGAGCTCAGGAGTTCAAGACCAGCCTGAGCAAAATCAAGACTCCATATCTACTAAAAATAGAAAAAAAGTAGCCAGATGTTGTGGCAGGCACCTGCAGGCTCAGCTACTCTGGAGGCTGAGGCCTCCCAAGAATTTTAGGTTGCTGTGAGCTAGGACGCCATGACACTCTACCCAGGGCACAGGGTAAGACTCTGTCTCAGAAAATAAAAATTAAAAAATAAATAATTAAAAGATAATGAGTGAGCCAGCTAGTGGGAAAACTAAAGGGAAGAAAAGAAAGGACAAAATGCCTTTAGACAAAGTCCCCTATAGGCCCTCTCCCCAGCTGTGGGCACAGGATGTGGGGGGATCCAGTAGCGGGGTGGCTAAAGTCCCAAATGCTCTCTCTGGGTGGATAAATTCTGCATACCTCAGAGCAGTCTGAGCTATTTTTCCTTTCTCAAGTAGGAATAGAAGTGTGATGCTGATAAGAAAGAGACCTGGACCAAAATGTGATCTAGGTAAACTGGTTCTCTTTTCTAGGCGTCAGCTTCTTCCACCTCTATTTTTCAGAGAAAGAAATTGCACAGGGAAGGTAAGGGCAGTCAGGTTTGTCTAGGTGAGAGTCTAATTTGAAGTTAAAAAAAAAAAAAAAAAAAAAACGAGGTGGTTGGAGTAAGTGGAAGGCTGGGGAGGGCTGGGGAGGGCTGGGGAGGCATCTTGAAACCTGTGTTAATGATTTCCCGGCTTAGAGGGCAATTGATTTTTACCATTAAAATTCCAAAATTGTAACCCTCTCTTCCTCTTTGTAAATGTTAGTTAACCTACTGGGCCTTGCCAGGGCTCAGGGGAAGGAACTGAGATTAGAACAAACAATTTCACACATTGGCGGTGACAGCAGGTCTACAAGATGACTCCAGCAGAATTTAAATACAGGAAGACAGTGTTACTATACCAGTCGAAGAAGACCAACTACAAACCTACAGAGGAAACAAAATAGGCAATTTGAAAGAAAAAGCCCTTCCTATATGCAGAATTACAATCTCTGAACACCACTCCCTATCCTTTATTTTGATTTTAACAACTTCATGGCTCAAGACAAAGGGCTGGCAAATTGAGACCTGAATTCTCCTTCACCTACTTGGAAATGGTGGTTGGTAGTAGTCTTTATTCCCCCATTTCTCAAATATTTCTCAAGTATTTAAGGTTCCTAGCAAGCCAACTGAAGGGAATTCTTAGTTCCTTAGGCTAACAGAAGTGTAGAAGTTGCTATATGGAGGTGGAAGGTAGAAGGAAAATACCAGTAGGCCGAATGTCATGAGTTCAGAGGACTTGGTTTTTAATTCCATATAAAAGTAAAGGGGCTGGGTGGGGTGGTTCCCATCTATAATCCCAGCACTCTGGGAGGCCAAGGCAGGAGGATTTTGTAAAGCCAAGAGTTTGAAATCAGCTTAGGCAACATAGCCAAACCCGGTCTCCTTAACAAAATTTTCAAAAGTTAGCTAGGTAGGGTGACCACGTAACCTGTTGCCCATTGAACAAAGTTCAATGACCCCAAATAATCCTATCCCATAAGTAACTACTTGACCTTTTGAGTTGTTTCCCAGAAGTGGTGGACTTTCTGTAAGACAGAGAAGCTTTATTCTAAAGGCCCTTGGGTAGACATCCTGAGGGGATTCATCCTCCTCCACTACCTGCCCCAAGGAATATAGCCCCTCCTTAAAAATCCCTCTATCTCCCTTAGTCAGAAAGATGGATTTGGGGCAGCTTCTCCTGTGTTCCCTTATCTCCCAAGACCTCTGCTGTATTATAAATTCTTTTCTTCAGCCAATGCAATGGCTCATGCCTGTAATCCTAGCACTTTAGGCGGTTGAGGCAGGTGGATTGCTTGAGGGCTGAGTAAGAGGGAGACCCCATTTCTACTAAAAATAGAAAAACTATCTGGGCATTGTGGCAGGTGCCTGTAGTCCCAGCTACTCAGGAGTCTGAGGCAAGGGGCTCTCTTGAGCCCTAACGTTTGAGGTTGCTGTGAGCTGTGACACAACGGCACTCTACCCAGGGTTACAGAGTGAGACTGTCTTAAAAAAACAAAACAAAGCAAAATTCT
>NW_003852499.1:7042733-7044242 GCF_000181295.1 Otolemur garnettii
AAAAAAAAAAAAAAAAAAAAGAAGAAAGAAAGAAAGACAGACAAACCCCATTAGTTTTGACAACAGTGAAAGCCTATAGTTCCAGCTACTTGGAAGGCTGAGGCAGGAGGATCACTTGAGCCCAAAAAGAGTTTGAGGTTGCTGTGAGCTATGATGTCATAATACCCAGGGTGACAGAGTGAGACTGTCTCAAAATAAAAAAAAAGAAAAGAAAAGAAAAAGAAAGAAAGAAAAGAAAAATTCTGTGTTCTTTTTTGGCTTTGGTGTATTTTTCCTTCATAGACACACTGAGACCACAGCATCAGCTTTCCTTACAGAGAGAACAAGTAGGAGAGAATGATGAAAATGATACATGATAATAATTCCTCAGAGATAAAACCCAGGCTCTATTCTTAGGAAAGGAAACTGTTTCTCCAGGATTTTGTCTTCACTCTTTATGTCTTTTTCAGGAAATAATAATGAAAGGGAGAGAATAGGCCAGGCAAGGTAGCTCAGGACTAGGGTGACCAGATTTTAACATCTGTAAGGTGGGACAACATGGCGGAGCGGGGGCAGAGGACGGCGCAGGGCAGGGCCTGACAACAAGGCAAACTTTGATAAGAAGTTCTCGATAATCACTTCTCAGCAATTATTTATTATAGTTTAACATTATAAAATTAACAGAAATAATATAAAACTCATATTCTGGCGAAATAGCCATATGGCGGCCAAAACTGTAAATTCCCTTCTTGCTCTCCAGCCCGTTTGTGCATTCTTTCCAAAAATCGGGACTTTTTTAAAACGCCACGGGACGGGGACAAATTGTTGAAAAGTGGGACTGTCCCGCCAAAATCGGGACGTCTGGTCACCCAACTCAGGACTATAATCCTAGCACTCTGGGAGGCCAAGGCGGGTGGATTGCCTGAGCTCACAGGTTTAAGACCAGTCTGAGCAAGAGTGAGACCTGGTCTCTAAAAATAGCTGGGCATTGTGGCAGGGGCCTGTAGTCCCAGCTACTTAGGAGATTGAGACAAGGGAATCACTTGAGCCCAAGAGTTTGAGGTTGTCATAAGCTATGACACCATAGCACTCTACCTAGGAAGACAAAGTGAGACTCTGTCTCAAAAAAAAAAAAAGAAAAGGAGGGAATAAAGAACGCTAACACTGGCGCCTGTAGCTCAGAGAGTAGGGTGCCAGCCACATACACTGAGGCTGAGGTGGGTTTTAGCCCAGCCTGGGCCTGCTAAACAGCAATGACAACTGCAATCAAAAAATAGCCAGATATTGTGGCGGGCTATGCCTTGAGTGAAGCCAAAGAATTTTCTTTTCTTTCTTTCTTTTTTTTTGCGACAGTCTCACAATGTCACCCTAGGTAGAGTGCCGTGGTGTTACAGCTCACAGCAACCTCAAACTTTTGGGTTTAAGTGATTCCCTTGGCTCAGCCTCTCAAGAAGCTGTGGTTATAGGTGCCCACCACAACACCCACCTATTTTTGTTGCAGTTGTCATTGTTGTTTGGCTGGCTGGGGCT
>NW_003852499.1:7044309-7047314 GCF_000181295.1 Otolemur garnettii
TATATGCTGATAACTTTTGTTACCTTATGAGACAGTGTCTCACTATGTCTCCCTCAGTAGAGTGCTGTGGCATCACAGCTCACAGCAACCTCAATCTCTCGGGCTTAAGCGATTCTCTTGCCTCATCATCCTGAGTAGCTGGGACTATAGGCACCTGCCACAATGCCCAGCTAGTTTTTTTTTTTTTTAGCAGACCCAGGCTGGGTTTGAACCCACCATCCCTGGTTCATGTGGCCAGTGCCCTATCCACTGAGCTACAGGCACCACCCAACAGTGTCACTTTTGTATGTTAAGTTTAGCACATCTCAGAGGGCCCTTAGTAAAGAATTCTCTTGTAGCATCCCATTGTCCAGGGGAAAGAAAAAAGAAAGAATAGAATTCTCCCTGTTCTGAGAGCTGATAGAACCATATTCTTTTGGATTTCTCCTTTCACTGCAAGATTTCACCCACAAAATTCTTGAATATGTATAGTTATAATCAATCCTGATTATTCCTGGATTCTGTATTTGTGCATTTACCTAGTTCCTAAAATTCACCTTAAACCCCCAAACCGGTCCTTGTAGTGCTTTCTCATTCACAGACAAGCACTGGGAAGCGAAAGAACATTCCGAGCTGCCCAGAACATGGTGATGCACGTTCTCAGCTGAGGTCAAACAGAGCCAGCCTCCGCCTGCTGTTTCAGCTCTCATACTATAAACAAGTGCCCTTTCTATTTGCAGGACGGTTAGTGCCACGCTTTTTCATATTTTTGTCCTTTTTCTTGGTCATTGTACTGTTTAAAGTGGCCCCCAGTGTCATGCTGCAACACTATCTGGGTGTTCCTGAGTGCAAGAAAGCTGTGATGAGCCTCACAGAGAAAACACGTGTGTTGAATGAGCTTTATTCAGGTTGGGGTTAGAGTGCTATTGGCCATTAATGGTAATGAATCAGGAATACATAATAAATAAGATACCTTATTAGAGGAACACTCTAATGATTGGCAGACATAAGGGTTGTGACCCAGGGGCTTACAGGATCTGAATGCTGTATTGCCCCTCAGAGCAATGTTTTGGTGTTCACAGTAACTTTACAGAATGTAACTACCATGAAAAATAAGAATCGACTGTATATTGCAGGGTACTTGAGGGGTTAAGGTGTAGGAAAAACCTGCAAAAATCAAGACAAGAAAGAAAAGAGAGAGAGAAACTTAAAAACTGACTCAAAGACTTGGCAAATGCAAATATGCACAAACTGTAAGCAAAACCATGCTGTTTCTCTGGTTATTTCATATGGCAGAACACAGGAAATTATTAGTGATAATAGTTGTTACAACATCTCAGCCTTGTTCTCTTACTATCTTTGCAGATAATATTTTGTTTTGAAAAAGTGAATCTCTTGCCCCCATCTTCATCTACTCGTCTATCCTTTGAGAACTGTCAGAGCCTGTGTGCTAATAATGCCAGGCTTCTCACATTCAGAGCCCAGGCCTGCGTGGAGGAAGGCCAGGGCCTGCAGCTGCTGTTTATCTCACTCCGGTTGTAACCAGAGAACAATGGGTCTTGCTAAGGAAGGGATGAGAATAATACTTCCATTGTTGGCATAACGGCCAAAGAGGGGGCTCTGAACTTGGGGATGGGTTCCTGCTCCTCTTCTTTGGTTCCCAGTTTTCTCAGAAGCATAGCCACTTTGCAAAGATGTGTTGTTATGCTAGGATGCTGGGGAGGAATCTAGCAGCCAACCGGCACAGAACCACATGCACTCTAACAACACAAATAAGCGGCCCAGAACTCAGACCACACCTCTTTAACCAAGAGAACTCCATTCTCACAGGTTTGGGTGGGGCAAGGTCATGGAATCCTCCAGTCCTCAGCATAAGCACAGCAGAACGGGTTTGAGGAGGGCAGATCCAGCTCACCTGGGTGGGATGGTGGCAGTACTTTTGTCAGAACAATTAAAAATCATTGTCATTTAAGTATATGGAGATATTCTAATTTTTTCTGTTTCTAGGTTCTGTCCTGAAAAATGTGTGATTTTTATTACATACACATCACCACAGTCTTCAGTCTGCTGCAGACCCAAGGCTGATTCTGCGTGCTCTGACAAGGCTACTACCCTCCTGCCAGTCAGTTTTTTTTCCTCTGGGATGCTTGGCCTGTGGGGGAGTGGATGGGCGGGGCCTGTTTTCTCAACTTTCTGCTTAAGGGTTCCAGGCGTCCTCAAACTATAGCCCACGGGCCACATGCAGCCCACCTAGGACATTTATCCAGCCCACTGGGTGTTTTTGCCGTCGCTGCCTGTCCTGCTTAGTAGCCGACTGTCTCGGGGCCCGCAGTCTGGCCCTCCAATGGTCTGAGGGACAGTGAACTGGCCCCCTGTTTGAAAAGTTTGAGGACCCCTGGTAGAGTCTAGCTGCATTCTCTTTGCCTGAGGCCCCTACTTGATGAAGTGATGTGTTTACGCATACATTGGGTGTATTGATTCTCTTGTCTCATCCTTCGCTTACCCTGATTCACCTTGGCACTCCTGTTCTATTAATATTAGCGCTGGAGACAACATGCCTGCGTGGACAATCCTGCATGGACCATTCCTAACAATTGGTCAACAGAGGCTGAGTCTTGAGAGGTGAGAAGAAGGAAGGTGAAATACAGTGGAATAGCAGGAAAGAGGAAGAGGGAGTCAGAAGGCAAAGCAATTTTGCTACAACTAAGATCCTTTGAGTATTCAGAATATTCAGAGAACCAACTCCCCAGCCACATTCTCAAATTGTTTCTTTGGTTGACCTTTGATTTTAATGTTCATTGGATACTTTTTTCCCCAGTCATTGCTTTTGTTGTTGTTGTTGTTGTTTATTTTTATTTTTTTACTTTTTTGAGACAGAGTCTCACTTTATCTCCTTCGGTAGAGTGCCATCGCATCACAGCAACCTCAAATTCTTCAGCGCAAGTGATTCTCATGCCTCAGCCTCCCAAGTAGCTGGGACTACAGGTGCCTGCCACAATGCCTGGCCATTTTGTAGTTGTCATTGT
>NW_003852499.1:7047392-7051338 GCF_000181295.1 Otolemur garnettii
GGTGCCCTAGCCACTGAGCCTCAGGCACGGAGCCAATCCAGCTCTTTTTTAGAGAAGTGGTCTTGCTTTGGCTCAGGCTGGTCTTGAACCCATGAGCTCAGGCAATCCACCTGCCTTGGCTTCCCAGAATGCTAGGATTACAGGCATGAGCCACCGCGCCTGACCTCCTCAGTCATTTTTATTTTCTCTGTGTCTCTTTGTGGCACGCCTATGAGCAGACTCTAGCACAGACTCCACGCGCAGAATGAAACCCAAGTACAGCAAGGTCAGGTAACTTGAAGCTGACACAGCTGGGACGTAGCAGAACCCAAGGTTCAAATCCAGCGGTCTGTCTTAGAGCCTGTTCTCTTAACTACATGCATTGGCTGTCTTACTCACCATGAATAACCTACCTCACCCTAGCCTTGCCACATTCTCCTGGTGACCATGGCCAGGAACTTCTATGCTTTGGAAGCTTCCCTTAGCAGGCTTTCACCAAACTGCTGTGATAGACATGGTGATACATGACCCAGACCTCCCTTCAAGAATGTACATGTGGCCCCAGCTGCTGGGAATGTGTCTGACAGCTGCATGGTTCAGGGATGGTCTCAGCTGCAGACAGCTTCGTGCTCATGGTCATGTGCTTCCCAAGGTAGTCCATATTCAACTATCAATAAAGGTAGAAAGTATAAAAACTCCTCCTGTTTTGGCCAAACGTGAATAACTTGAGCCCTTTTAGTTCCAGAGCTCCCTGTGGGGTTGGATGCTGCTGTCATTGAGACTGCACTGAGGCTCAGCTTCTCCTGGTGCTCAATCCTACTTCCTCCTCATTTCTTCCTTGGTGCTGGCCTGAGACTCCCTAAGAAACATTCTACACACAAATCTCTCTCTCTCAGCCTGTCTCCTGGAGAACCAAACTTTAGACACTACCTTAAGCCTACAGCACTTGAAAGAGTACAGTCCTTTCTAGGTGATGTGGTAATAAAAAAAAAAGAAAAGTGGGATGGGGGATCATGGGGTGTGGCACACCTCTCGGGGATGGGACACAATTATAAGAGGGACTTAATCTAACAAATGTATCCTGGTTTTTTGTGCCTTCAATTAATCCCCAACAATTAAAAAGAAAAAAAAAGAAGAAGAAGAAAGAGAAGACTTGGCGCTTATAGCTCAAGTGGCTAGGGCACCGGCCATATACACCAGAGCTGGAGGGTTCGAATCCAGCCCGGACCTGCCAAACAACAATGACAACTACAATCAAAACATGGCCAGGCATTGTGGTGGGTGCCTGTAGTCCCAGCTGCTTGGGAAGCTGAAGCAAGAGGATCACTTAAGCCCAGGAGCTTGAGGTTGCTGTGAGCTGTGATACCATGGCACTTTACCCAGGGTGATAGCTTGAGACTCTGTCTCAAAAAAAGATAAGAAAAGAAAAGAAAAATATAATCTTCACTCTACAGGCTAACATGAAATGAAAGACAGTTATATGGATAAGCCAAAAACAAAGAAAATATTCACAATAAATTGTAAAGATGCCAGGTTTATCTTCTTACATTGCTTTAATTTCCTTTCTTTCATTGATCATTTCTGGGTGATCTTGTTTTCCTTTAAAACTTTTATGTAACAATATAGCAGTTCCTCAAAAAAATAGAAATAGAATTACCATAAGATCTAGCAATTTCACTTCTGGGTATATACTCAAAAGAATTGAAAGCAGAATTGCATAGGTGGGCATTGTGGTGGGCTTGTGTAGTCCTAGGTGCTCAGGAGACTGAGGTAAGAGGATCACTTAAGCCCAGGAGTTTGAGGTTGCTCTGAGCTATGACGCCAAGGCATTCTAGCCTGGGGCAACTGAGTGAGACCCTGCCTCAAACAATAAATAAATAAATAAAAGCAGGATTGCAAAGGGACATTTGCACACCCATGCTCATAGCCCACAATAGCCAAAACGTGGAAGCAATGCAAGGGTCCATTGATGGATGAATGGGGAAGCACAATGTGGTACATATCACAAATACACAATGGAATATTATTCAACCTTAACAGATAAGGAAATGCTGACACATATCTCAACTTGATGAAACTGGAGGATATTATACTAAGTGAAATAAGCCAGTCACAAGAAAACAAATACTGTATGATCGCACTTACCTACCCGAGGTATTTGGAGTAACCATCTTCATAGAGATAGTAAGAAGAATGGTGGTTGCCAGGGGCTGGGAGGGTGGGAAAGGGGGTACCCAGTAATCTCCCTATTATCTGGCACCCATAGGGATTGGTAGATTCCAGATAAACTCAGTTTCTGGTTGCTTGAAAGTTACTGTTACAAATAAGCCTAACTGGTTTGGTGCCTGTAGCTCAAGGGCACCAGCCACATACACCGGAGATGGCAGGTTCGAATCCAGCCCTGGCCCACCACACAACAATGGTAACTGCGACAAAAAATAGCTGGGCATTGTGGCGGGCACCTGTAGTCCCAGCTACTTGGGAGGCTGAGGCAAGAGAATCGCTTCAGTCCGAGAGTTTGAGGTTGCTGTGAGCTGTGACATCACAGCACTGTATCCAGGGTGACGGCTTAAGGCTCTGTCTCAAAAAAAAAAAAAGTCTAACTAATTCTATATTTCATACCATATCATAAACCTTGTATTGACTGGACATTAATTTTTATTTTGTATTTTTTGAGACAGAGCCTCAAAGTCTCACTTTGTCACTCTCAGTAGAGAGCTGTGGCATCACAGCAACCTCAAATTCTTAGGCTCAAGCAATTCTCTTGCCTCAGCCTCTCGAGTAATTGGGACTACAGGCAGCCACCACAATACCTGGCTATTTTTATTTTATGTATGTATTTATTTATTTATTTTTAAATTAATTAATTTATTTTGTTGTTGTTGCAGTTTGGCCAGGGTCAGGTTCGAACCCACCACCCACCCTTGGTATATGGGGCCGGCGCCCTACGTACTGAGCTACAGGTGCTGCCTGGCTATTTTTAGAGAAGGAGGTCTTGCTCTGGCTCGGGCTAGTCTGGAACCTGTGAGCTCAGGCAATCCATTTGCCTTGGTCTCTCAGAGTGCTAGATTACAGGCCACCATGCCAGGCTTGATATCAATTTTTAAATACATGAATTAAAAGCAAATTAAAACAAACTTCACTTACTGTAACACACTTTTACTGTAATATACCAATGTATATTCAACGTATGCACCAACATGTACACAGAAATAAAGCCTCACAGTGCTTATGTCACAGCATTAAGCAGACATAAATTATAACTGGGTATAGGATACCAAGCTTATGGGACTACAAGCTGTGATGTAAACCACATCACAGTACTGTATATACAGATCACTAATACACTCCATCTTTTAGCACCATATCAATAGAGGCATAAGTGCAATGTAGACAGTATATGCAGAAAATGACCACTTAGAGGTCCTCTTCTAGTTGGATAGATAGCCCTGCACTATATAATCAAAATATCCCACAAAGAACAAGGCAGCTGGGAGGCGCCCATAGCTCAGTGGGTAGGGCGCCAGCCACACACACCCAGGCTGGTGGGTTTGAACCCAGCCCAGGCCAGCTAAACAACAATGACAACTGCAACCAAAAAATAGCTGGGTATGTGGTGGGTACCTGTAGTCCCAGCTACTCAGGAGACTGAGGCAAGAGGATTGCTTGAGCCCAAGGGTTTGAGGTTGTTGTGAGCTATGACGCCACAGCACTCCACTGAGGGTGACATAATGAAACTCTGTCTCAAAAAAACAAAACAAAACAAAAAAACAGAACAGGGCAGTATAATGATAGCAGTAGAAAGAAAGTCCTTAACCATTGTGACTAGCCAGGAAAGGAGTACAGGTCCTTAATATGGACATTTCAGGGTGCTTAGAACACATGGGAGCTGTGAGAGTGATGCACAAAGCCTCAGCTTACTGACCCCATGGAGCACCAAGTTTATTTTTTATTTATTTATTTTTTT
>NW_003852499.1:7051916-7061690 GCF_000181295.1 Otolemur garnettii
CAGGAGTTGGAGGTTGCTGTGAGCTGTGATGCCAGGGCACTCTACCCAGGGGGACAGCTTGAGGCCCTGTCTCAAAAAAAAAAGAGAGATTGGTTGCACAACATTATAAAGATATTTAAAACTATTGAACTAAAAATGGTCAAGATGTAAATTTTATATGTTATTTAACCCTGATTTTACCTTTCATGTGGAAAGATGTCAGAATTTATTATTATTATTATTATTTTTTGAGACAGAGTCTCAAGCTGTCACCCTGGGTAGAGTGCCATCGCATTGTAGCTCATAGCAACCTCCAACTTCCAACTCTGGCTCAAGTGATCCTCTTGCCTTAGTTTTTCTTTCTTTCTTTTTTTTTTTTTTGAGACAAAATCTTACTATGTTGCTCTCAGTAGAGTGCCACAGCGTCACAGCTCACACCAACCTCCAACTCTTGGTCTCAAGCAATTCTCTTGCCTCAGCTTGGACTACAGGCACCTGCCACAACACCAGTTATTGTCTCAGTTTTTCTATTTTTAGTAAAGACGGAGTCTTGGTTTTGCTCAGCTGGTCTCGAACTCATAAGCTCAAGCAATCTACCTGCCTTGGTCTCCCAGAGTGCTAGGATTATAGGCATGAGCCACTGCTCTCAGCCAGAGTTAAATTTTTTCAAGGGTGCATTTACCAGAACTTTTCTCAAATCTGAAAAAAAAATTCTTTGAAAAGGTTAGTAGAGTCTCAGCTCCCATAGCTCAGTGAATATGGTGCTGGCCACATGCACCAAGGCTGGTGGGTTAAAGTCCTGCCTGGATCTGCTAGTATATAATGACAACTGCAACAAAAAAAATACCCGGGCATTGTGGTGGGTACCTATATTCACAGCTACTTGGGAGGCTAAGGCAAAAGAATCGCTTAAGCCCAATAGTTTGAGGTTGCTGTGAGCTGTGATGCCAAGGCACTCTACAGAGGGCAACATAGTAAGACTCTGTCTAAAAAAAAAAAAAAAAAGGAAAGGGTAGTAGATCTGAGATCATCTCCCTCCACCTCCCCTACATTGTAAGCCTTAGAAGGAAAGAGGTAACCTTTCCCCAAGGTTTGCGGCCAGAGAAAGACAAAGCCTTGAAGAACCACGGAAAGACCAAGCAGGAAGTTCTCAGGGGAAGTAGTCTGCCAAGTGCAGGAGTGCCCACCACAGGCCACAAGCATTGATGTGTGGCGGCTGTAGGGACAGGGAATGTGAATCAGGAAGAACATGGGGAGGTGACGAGAGTGCAAACTAGCTGGAGCTAGTTGTACACCACAACCAAAGGAAACTGGGAGAAAAAACATTTGTTGTGAATTGTGAGGGCAACTACAATAGCAGGTGCTAAACAGGAAGAACCAGAAAAACAATTCTCGAAGCCCTATTCAGCAACTCTGGAGAAAAATGCCTTGAAGGGCTTGAAGACTGACTGTTGTGAAAGCAAAGATGACACAGTAGGAACAATGGATCAGTCTGAGGATTCCAGCAGCCTGCACGGGAGCTGGGAGCTGAAGAGCTGCTGTGATAGTGGATTAGAGTCCCTTGCATACTCAGGTGCCAGGTGGTGATCTGGCCTTGGCCTTGGCTTTCAACAGTGAAAGAGGAGCCAAACAAGTCAAAAGGAAAACTAACCCTTGTAGGGGTTTGATTTCAGAGTAACCCCAGCCAACTGCTAACATGAAACTACTTTTCTCAAAGCATCCTCATGTCACTACCAGCTGCTATTGCTATAGATACCCCATAACTGCACAGGTGAGAGCTCGTAAATTCACCTTATCTCCTTTTCCAGGGGCCCTTAAAAATTGCCCTATAAATTTAAGATGGTACAGGTTGCCTTGGATGTTGCTGAAGGGATTTCTTGGAAGTATTTTCAGTATTATTTCCATCCCTCCCTCCTTTATTTTGATAAAACATACATAATAACATTGACTATTTTAACCCTTTTTTAAAAAAAAAGAGATGTGGGTCCATCTGTGGGTCCACTATGTTATCCATCTGGCCCTGAACTCCTGGACTCAAGCAGCCTCCCCAGTAGCTAGGACTACAGGTGTGTACCACCACGCCCAACCATTTTAAGTGTGTAATTCAGTGGTATTAAGTACATTCACAATGTTGTACAACCATCACCACTATTTCCAAAACTTTATGGTGACCCCAAATAGAAACTCTATACTGGCTCAGCGCCCATAACACAGTGGTTACGGTGCTGGTCACATACACCGAGGGTGGCAGGTTCACACCCGGCCTGGGTCAGCTGAACAACAATGACAACTGCAACAAAAAATAGCCAGCGTTGTGGCAGGCACCTGTAGTCCCAGCTACTTGAGAGGCTGAGGCAGGAGAATCGCTTAAACCCAAGAGCTGGAGGTTGCTGTGAGCTGGGACTCCACGGCACTCTGCCAAGGGTGATATAGTGAGACTCTGTCTCAAAAAAAAAAAAAAAAAAACCCCATGAAACTCTGCACCATTATATAGTACCACGTGGCCCAACCTCTAATCTTCTTTCCCTCTCTATGCATTTGCCTATTCTACTTCAGATAAGTAGAATCAGACAATATTTGTCTTTTATGTCTGACTTACCTCACTTGGTATAGTATTTTCCAGGTTCATCTATATTGTAGCATATATCAAACTTTATTCCTTTTTAAGGCGAACAATATCCCACTATATGGATATACTACATTTTGTTTATTCATCTGTTGATGGTCACTTGGCTTGTTTTCAGCATCTGGCTATTATGAATATAACACTGCTATGAACATTGGTATATAGTATTTGCTTGAGTCTCTGCTTTCAATGCTTTGAGGTATACACTTCAAATGATAATTTCATGTTTAACTTTTTGAGGAACCACCGAACGATTTTCAACAGCAGCTGCAACATTACACATTCTTACTAGCAATGTAAAGGATTCTGTTTTTTGTTGTTGTTGCTGTTGTTTTTCTTTTTTTGAGACAGAGTTTCACTTTGTTGCCCTTGGTAGAGTGCCATGGCGTGTCAGTGTCACAGCTCACAGCAACCTCAAAGTCAAACTTTTGGGCTTAAGCGATTGTCCAGCCTCAGCCTCAACCTCCAAAGTACCTCCCAAGAAGCTGTTGACTACCGGTGCCCTCCACAACACCTGGCTCTTTTTGTTTTTTTTAGAGACAGGGTCTCACTCTTACTCAGTCTGGTCTCCAGCTCCTAAGCTCAGGCAATCCATCCTCCTCAGCCTCCCAAGTACTGGGGTTACAGGTATGAGCCACTGCAGCCCAGCGAGTGTTCCAGTTTTTGTTTTTTTGAGACAGAGCCTCCCTTTGTTATCCTCCATAGAGTGCCCTGGTGTCATAGCACACAACAACCTCAAACTCTTGGGCTCAAGCAATCCTCTTGCTTCAGCCTTCCGAGTAGCTGGGATTACAGGCATCTCCCACAATGCCCAGCTCGGTTTTTTAGAAATGGGGTCTTGCTCAGGCTGGTCTTGAACTCCTGAGCTCATGCTATGTACCTGCCTTGGCCTCCCAGATTGCAAGGAATAGCAACATCAAACTTTTTTTTTTTTTGGAGACAGAGTCTCACTATGTTGCCATGGTAGAGTGCTGCGGTGTCACAGTTCACAGCAACCTCCAACTCTTGGGCTTAAGTGATTCTCTTGCCTCAGCCTCCCAAATAGCTGGAACTACAGGTACCTACCACTATGCCTGGTTAGTTTCTCTGTTTTTAGTAGCGATGGGGTCTCCTTCTTGGTCAGGCTTTTCTGGAGCTCCTGACCTCATGCTATACACACGTTTCAGCCTCCCAGAGTGCTAGGATTACAGGTGTGAGCCAACGTACTCAGCTATTAATCCTTTGTCAGATATATGATTTGCAAATATTTTCTCCCATTCTGTGGGTTACTTTGTCACCCCTTTGATAGTATTCTTTGCTCACAGAAGTTTTTAATTTTGATGATAACTAACTTGACTATTTTTTTTTCTGCAGTTTTTGGCTGGGGCCGGGTTTGAACCCACCACCTCTGGTGTATGGGGCAGGTGCCCTACTCCTTTGAGCCACAGGCGCCGCCCACTATTTTTTCTTTGGTTGTCTTGTGCTTTTAGTATCATATGCAAGACCTCATTGCTAAATCTAATGTCATAAATAATTTTCCCCAAGTTTTCTTCTAAGACTTTCATAATTTTCCTCTTACTTTTATAATGTTAGGTCTTTGAGCCATTTTGAGCTAAGTTTTGTATATGGTATAAGGTAAGGATTCAACTTCATTCTTTTCCATCTGGATATTCCCCACTGCTGTTCATTGAAAAGACTGTCCTTTCCTAGGATTATTTTCTTTTATGCTTATATACTTTTCATCCCCGTGTTATGGTAAGAAAATTGGGAATTACTTGAATTATAAGCAAACCCAAGCGACATACATTTCAGTAAATATGGTCATGAAACCAGGTAACTATTATATAGAGCTAAGTTAATATTGCATTCATCATGTCCTT
The DNA here is from genome assembly GCF_000181295.1 of Otolemur garnettii. NCBI lineage: Eukaryota > Metazoa > Chordata > Mammalia > Primates > Galagidae > Otolemur > Otolemur garnettii. Next base: position 7,056,381 of record NW_003852499.1, read on the forward strand.
CCTCCTCAGCCTAGATGGCTCCCTTCTTTCATTCCTCTCTTAGCATTCATTGTTTATAATATTTTTAAAGTTATTAATTGTCCCACCTTTTACTACAGCTACTGCTGAGGCAACTGACTTTTTGGAGGATGCCTCCCTCCCTCCCTCCCTTTCTTTCTCTTTCTTTTTTCCTGTTTCTGCTGCTTGAAAGGGCATAATTTTGGAGTTCTGCCCCTGAACTTGAAGACTATGCTGCAGACCACCTGGTTTTCCTCACTCCTACATATACATCTCAGCAGTGCAGGGGACTCAATGCTCCATGGGGCAACCTTGACCAATGAGGACAGGAGTCAGTCCTTCCTTAACTCAAGTGAATAATTCTCAGGCCACTCTACATGGCTCCTTAGAAGGTCCCAAAGAGATAAATTGCCATTTTCCCACAATGACCAATTCCTTTTTCTTCCCTTTCTATTTCACTCCTCCACCCCACCCCAGGACTTTTACAAGCACTGCTCTCAGTCTTTGCTTTCCAGGAGGAATACAGGCTAATAGAATACATTTAGCCTGTTGATATTTCCTGTATTTTTTTTTAAGTTTCAAATAACAAATGATTTATGCAACTAGTTTTCCAAGACTAAGAGGAAAGAAACTGTTGGGAGTCAGCGAGGATTTTTTCTATCTATGATTAAGATAGAAATGCTTGATTTCTGTATTGGGCTAAACAAAGTCAACAGCCTGAAAATAGCCACTCTTATGAGATCAGCTATTTTGAAGTCATTGTCAGTTGACTGAAAGCTATAATTTCTCCTGTCTGTCATTATAGTGCCTTCTTCACAAGGCATTGCTCCATATGGAGAGCTGGTGTGATAACTTCTCCCCCCACCCTTGCCTTTTCAAAAAAGTTTTTTCATTTTTAAAGTGTACAATTTAGTGGTTTTGAGGATGTTCACAAAGTTGTGCAATCACCACCGCTATCTGTTTCCTGAACATTTTGATCACTCCAGAGATCCATATTCATTAGCAGGCACTCCCCGTACACCCCTCCAGTTTCTATAAGTTGTCCTATTCTGGACGTTTAGTCTTAATGGAATCACATCACATGTGGCCTTTTGTTTCTAAATTCTTTCCCTTAGCATAATGCTTTCCGGGGTCATCCACATCGTAGCATGCTTCCACACTTTTGCGGTTCTTTCCTTCTGACACCAATTCTTTGACATCAGCTGTGAGTCTTCCAATTCAATTCTGGGACTAACTCCTGGAGTTAGCATTGGACCCCACAGGATAATGGTTCAGTCCCACAAGGCTGACCCCACTTCAGATGCCAGATGCAAATGGGACCCACATTTCTGCCCCACCAACCACAAATTCAGGGGTTCCCTTGATACCCCCTCCTAAATCAATAATTCACTAGAATGATTTGCAGAATTCAGGAAAGCACTTTACTTATACTGTTCCCAGTTGATTATAGTGGATACAACTCAGGGGAGGTACACCCTAGGTATGGAGCAGTGGGGTGGGCAGAACTTCCGTGCCTTCTCCAGAACACCACCCTCCCCGCACTTCAGTGTGTTTCACCAACCTGGAATCTCTCTGAACCCTGTCATTTGGGGGGTTTATGGAGGTTTTATTACACAGGCATGGTTGATTAAATCATTGGCCATTGGTGACTGAACTCAATCCTTCTCTCCTCCCTGGAGGTAGGGCTGAAAGTTCCAACCCCATAATCATGGCTTGGTGACCAGCTCCCATCCTGAAGAGTTATCAACGCCCTGCCACCCACCAAGAGTTGCCTCATGATTATAAACTGAGGTACGGCTGAAAGGAGCTTATTATAAATAACAAGGAATTTCAATATGGTGACAGCAGAGTATTAAACTGAGCATAGGACCCAGTGGCAATGTCCATGAAGCCAGATGGCTCCGGTGAAGTCAACACAGACCTCAGGTCTCCTGGTTCCCAATCAGGTCTGTCAATGTCTCAAGCAGATCACAACAGGGTACACCAAAGCCTGTGGTTCCTCTGATGTATTTTTATATCTGTGAGACTTTTGCGGGGGTTGTTTTACTTTACTGAGATCTCTCAAGTTTGAGAAACACTGGGGTTTCTCTTCCTAGCAAATGTCAGTCCCTCCATACAGGGACAAAACCATGTTTTGTGGAGGCCCAGAACCTATATAATTTGGGGGCTTTCTTGAAGAAAAAGAATACAAGATTATAAGTAAAAATTAGATGTTGATAAGGGGCCTATACAAGTAAGCAGTCCTGAGGCCTCGGCTTCATTAGTGTTACAATAAACATCCCTCTTCCTGACCTGTGCCCCTGCCCACATCTCAAGGCCTTGACTTATGTGGTCATCCCTTCCCTTTTCTGTGACTTTAATTTTATTCCATCTATCACCGTTGCTCCTGTCCTCTTTGACTCCTTGTCTCTCTCCAGGCGCCTTCCATATCTTGAGCTCTTCAGAGCCAACCTTCCTGAAAGAGTTAAATCTTCATACCTGATTTTTTGCCCTTCTCTTCACCCTTCCTCCTGTAATTACTTTGCCTTCCTTCCCACACCTCTATTGGAAAATGTCATGTTTCTCCATGATGTGCGGCCTGCTCCTTGCTTGAACCTATGGGTCTGTGGCCATCGTGCTGTTGGACCTCGCAGCAGCATTTGTCACAGCTGGAAACTCTCTTCCTTCAAGCTGCTCTTTCTCAGCTTCAGTGACACCACAACCTCCTTGCTTTCCTCGTAGGTCTCTGGGTTTTCCTTTTGTAGGAACGATTCTCTTTTGCAGGCCCCTTCTCCACCCCAACTCTAACAGTATGAGACGGGAATGAACTAAATCACACAGGGCTCAGCCTTGGGACCTTCTCTTCTACTGACTTCCTAACCACAGGATGGTGACATCTGTGTCAAGAACTTGAAGAGAGGAGAACATGAGGCCATCTGAGGCAAGAGCATTCCAGGTATTGAGGAAACTGCAAGGAGGCCAGTGACAGGGAGAGAAGCTGGAGATGAGAATTAGAGGACAGATCATGGTAGACCATGGTAATGATTTCATTTTTTACCCACATGAGCTGGGAGCAGAGGAGTGGCCTGGTCTGACTTATGTCTTAGCATGGTCACTCTCACATGCTAAATGTAAAAAGACAGATGAACAAACAAATGAGTGAATGGAAGGAAATGGGAACAAGAAAGAACACAGAACTCCCAGGACCTTACTTAATCTGGGAACCAAGTAACCACATTAGAAATGACCTCCACAGGAGAGATGTATTTCCTGGTTCACTTCCTCAAGACACTGAAGACAGTTCGGTGCCCATAGCTCAGTGGTTAGGGTGCCAGCTGCATACACCGAGACTGGCAGGTTCGAATCTGGCCTATTCACTTTTGAGGGCGACTAAAGTGAGACTCTGACTCAAATTTAAAAAAAGACACTGAAGACGTGCAGACCATTTGAGGGGCCTGGATCACTGCTGCTCTCTCCTCAGGCTCGCAGCATTGTGGACACTGGGGCTCAGGAGAGAAATGCTGCTTGTTGCTAGTGAGACCCGTGAAAGACCTGAAGCAGCTCCTTTGTCACTAGAAACCTGACCCTTTTCAGTTTAGCCAGACAATGACAGCCTTGGCTAGGGAATGTGAGGGAAGCCTGCCAAGTTCACAGTCTGTCTCTCAGCCTAGGCAGCCTTTGAGAGAGGAGTGTGTCTCCTGAATTGGCAGAAACCAGCCAGCGCAGAGGGGAGAACTAACGTTTCTCATTAGTATAACATGCAGACTGTGTGTGTCAAAATGTGTTGCTGAATCTATTTTGCTCTAACCGTGAGAAAGCAAGACTTAGCCATAAACAAAGGAGAAGTTATAATTGTGGGGTTTAGAATTTAAGGAGCTCCAAAATGACTCCTTTAGATAAATTTATCTCTGCTAATCATTGTTTACCACTGTTGCATTCTTCTCTCTCTCTTTTTTTTTTACAATGAAAATAAATTATTCCTGTTCCTAAAAAATAATACACATACATGATTTAAAACTCCAGCAGTACAAAAGGACATACAATGCTAAGTTGTTCAATAATATAAACATGTAAAGTCACCTTTGTTTAACCCTACATGATAAAAGTGCTAGCAGGGTTTTTTTTAGAAGTAGACAAGGCAATGTTAAAGTAAATGTGCAAAAATAGTGATGAAAATTCTGAAAAGGAAATGCAGGATGTCCATTAAGTGCGTGGCAATTTAATGTAGTTGTAACTTTGTAAGTATATGTGATAGAAAGAACTGGTAAAAAGGATTAGAAAGCTCTATGTATCTAGTTAGTATTTTGTTCTTGTCTTTAGAATTTTTATTTTTAGCAATTTAAGTTAAAAATAACTTATTTTTAGGGCTGGGTACAGTGGCTCACCTGTAATCCTAGCACTCTGGGAGGCCCAGGTAGGTAGAGTGCATGAGTTCATGAGTTCAAGACCAGACCAACCTGACCTAGAGCGAGACCTCATCTCTAAAAACCCAGCCAGGCTTGGTGCCTGTAGCTCAGCAGCTAGGGCACCAGCCACATACCCCGGAGCTGGCAGGTTCAAACCCAGCCCAGGCCTGCCAAACAACAATGACAACCACAACCAAAAAATAGCCTGGGGTGGCACCTGTGGCTCAGTGGGTAGGGCGCTGGCCCCATATACTGGAAGGTGGCAGGTTCAAACCTGGCTCCGGCCAAACTGCAATGAAAAACTAGCTAGACATTGGGGGTGGGCGCCTGTAGTTTCAGCTACTTGGGAGGCTAAAGCAAGAGAATTGCCTAAGCCCAAGAGCTGGAGGTTGCTGTGAGCTGTGACACCATGGCACTCTACCAAGGGTGACATAGTGAGACTCTGTCTCAAAATAAAATTAAAAAACTAGCCAGATATTGTGGAGAGTGCCTGTAGTCCCAGCTACTTGGGAACCTGAGGCGAGAGAATCACTTGAGCCCAAGAGTTTGAGGTTGCTGTGAGCTGTAACACCATAGGACTCTACCAAGAGCAACAAAGTGAGACTCTGTCTTAAAAAAAAAAAAAATCAAATCCTTATCTTATTTCTTATACCCAAACAAATTCCAGCTGAATTACATTATTTCACTTTAAAAACTAAAACCACAAAAGTACTGAAAGAGGGCAGCTCCTGTGGCTCAGTGAGTAGGATGCCAGTCCAATATACCGAGGGTGGGGGGTTTGAACCTGGCCTTGGCCAAACTGCAACAAAAAATAGCTGAGCATTGTGGTAGGCACCTGTAGTCCCAGCTACTCGAAAGGCTAAGGCACAAGAATCGCCTAAGGAGCCCAGGAGTTGGTGTGATGCCACTGCACTCTACTGAGGGCAAT
>NW_003852499.1:7063734-7067612 GCF_000181295.1 Otolemur garnettii
GCACAGGCCAGCACTGTGTGAGGCTCCTGGTTTAGGATCTCTGGTCTAGACGATCGCCACAGGGGGCCTTCCCTTCAACACAACTTTCCAAAGCTGGCTGTCAGTCCTTTTTAAGATTTCAGTGCCATCAAGAGATGCACAATGAAGATTTCTTCTTAGTCATCCAGAATCTCTCTCTCTCTCACACACCCACAGAGAGAAAGAGAGAGACATGCCCAATTAATACTATCTCTCATATACAGCACAGTTTGGAACTACATTTATGGAAGAAAAACATTTCCCCCTATGCAACATAATATTTACTGACCCCTTCCCTGCCCGAGTGGGAATAGTGCTTTAATTCCTTTGCACAGAGCTGCGTCAGTCACTTCCTTTTCTCCTCCCCTTATATGGCAACACTAGGCCCAGGGGCCTACCTGTACAAGAAACAGGTCCATACGGAGCTGTCCATTGATAGACAGCTGCACTGAGAACCAAGAAAGCTTGAAAATAGCTCCCTTCTCTGTACTTTAAGCCAAATCGCATTCCCAGGCAGAATGTGATTTTCCCAGGAGGGGAAGAGGAAATAGGAAAATGTATGATCCATTTGCTCAAGAATCTCGTCCTATGAGTGAGTGTGAGGTGAGGATAGGGGTGGTATGCCTGTCTGGGGCGCAGGAGTTAATCTTGAATAGTGGAGTTTGAGATGCTTTTGTTTTTATCCTATGGATTTTTCTGTATTTTCTAGAGCACACTTATACACATATTGCTTAGGAAAAAGAATAGTAAGTACTATAAAAATCATTAAGTATTTTATCTTCCTTTTCTTTTTTTTTTTGAAACAGAGTCTCACTTCATTACCCCTGGTAGAGTGCTGTGGTGTCACAGCTCACAGTGACCTCAAACTCTGGGGCTTAAAGGATTCTCTTGCCTCAGCCTCCCAAGTAGCTGGGACTACAGGCACCCACCACAATGCCTGGCTGTTTTTTGGTTGTAGTTGTTATTGTTGTTTGGCAGGCCTGGGCTGGGTTCGAACCCTCCAGCTCCAGTGTATGTAGCTGGCACGCTAGCTGCTGAGCTACAGGCACTAAGATAAGCTATTTTTATCTTCCTAACTAGATTATAGAAAATTTCTGAGAGAGTGAACCAAAAGGGGTCACTATTTTAAATGATATCCTTTCCCAAAACTACAGTTTAAGAGGATCATCATAGGCACTTAATAAACTCTTGGTGACAGTCATTAGTTTGGAGTCTATGCCAGAACCAGTCCTGGTTCAGGTCATTAGGTAGAAATCTTGCCTGTGTCAGAATGATCATTGTGGAAGTGACTGAGAAGTGTATCTATGGGTTGGACAGGTTCTGTCCAATACTGATCCGATAGGCACATCACCATGCTCAGTGGGCACCCAGACTCATTATGCTTTATTTCAACACTCAGCACCAGACCTTAAGGCTCCACACAGGCCAGGCAAGGTGGCTCATGCCTGTAATCCTGGTATTCTGGGAGGCCAAAGAAGGTGGATTGCTTGAGCTCAGGAGTTCAAGACCAGCCTGAGCAAGAGCCAGTTCCTGCCTCTATTAAAAATGGAAAAACTAGGTGGCGGCCATAGCTCGGTGGGTAGGGCGCTGGTCACATACACTGAGGCTAATGGGTTCGAACCCTGCCCCGGTCAGCTAAAATTACAGCAATGACAACTGCAACAAAAAAATAGCCAGGCATTGTGGCGGGTGCCTGTAGTCCCAGCCACTTGAGAGGCTAAGGCAAGAGAATCGCTTAAGCCCAAGAGTTGGAGGTTTCTGTGAGCTGTGATGCCACAGCACTCTATCCAGGGTGACATAATGAGACTCTGTCTCAAAAATAAAATTAAAAAACTAGCCAGGAATTTTGGCAGGTGCCTATAGTCCTAGCTACTCAGCAGACTGAGGCAAGAAAATTACTTAGACCCAAGAATTCGAGGTTGCTGTGAGCTATGATGATGCCACAGCACTCTGCCCAGAGTGACACAGTGAGACTCTGTCTCAAAAAATAAATAAATTAATTTTTATTTAATTAACAAAAGAACTGATAAACTCAGTAAAGTTGCAGGGTACAAAATAAAATCAACATATAAAAATCAGTAGCATTGCTATATGTCAAGAGCAAACAATCTGAAAAGAAACCAAGAAAGTAATCTTACTTACAACAGCTACAAATTAAATAAAATACCTAGGAATGAACTTAACCAAAGAAGCGAAAGTTCTCTGCAACAAAAACTATACAGCAGGCTGAGCACGGTGGCTCATGCCTGTAATTCTAGCACTCTGGGAAGCCAAGGTGAGTGAATCACTTGAGCTCATGAGTCAGAGACCAGCCTGAGCAAGATCCATAGCACATCTCTAAAAAATAGCTGAGTGTTGTGGCAGGCACCTATAGTCCCAGCTATGCGTGAGGCTGTGGCAAGAGGATTGCTCAAGCCCAAATCTTTGAGGTTGCTGTGAGCTATGATACCAGAGCACTCTACCAGGTGCAAGAAAGTGAGACTCTGTCTCAAAAACAAACAACAACAACAACAAAAAACTATAAAGACTTGATAGAACGAATTGAAGGGACACCAAAAAAACAGAAAAAAAACTATGCTCATTGATTCATTGGAAGAATCAATATTGTTAAAATGTCTATACTCCCCAAAGCAATTTACAGATTCAATGCCATTCCCATCAAAATATCAATGACATTCTGAAATTTATATGGATCTACAAAAGAGCCAGGATAGCCAAAGTCATCCTGAGCAAAAGAACAAAACTGGGGGTATCAGGTTACCTGATGTCAAATTATACTGCAGAGGTGCAGTAACCAAAACAGCATGGTACTAGTATAAGAACAGACACATAGACCAATGGAACATGATAGAGAACCTGGAAATAAATCCACACAGCTATAGTGAACTTATCTTTGACAAAAGTGCTAAGAACATACAGTGGGGAAGGGATACCCTCTTCAATAAATGGTGCTAGGAAAACAATATGCAGGACTCTGTACCAGAAGTCTGTTATTTGGCATCATTTTAAAATGCAGTTAGAGCTTACTGGTTTACAAAAGGGTTGCCTGACTCACAGGTTTAATATTGAATAGTGTGAACATCATCTACCAGCTTGAATGTTATAGAAGAAGCCTCCTCTGATTTCCTTACCTAGAAATAATCATTTTTTCCTCTGAACAACTACAGAACAAATACAATTTGTATTTGAACTATAACACAAATTTAGCAGACAATGGATGATATGGAGGTAAAAAATTTTCCATATCATCCATTGTCTTCTAAATTTGTATTGTAATTATTTATACCCACATATTACCTCCCTTCCTGGCATATGTGTTTCCTGGGATCCAGATCCTTTCTTATGTTACTTTATTTGTCCTGTAGTAAGGTAACTGCCACCATGGATTGAGCAGTCACTTATGTGCCAAGTCCTTTACATGGACAATCCTGTTTAAACCTCTCAAATGCTTCCCGTGAAGTGTTTCTACCTCCATTTTACAAATGAGAAACCTCAAGATCAAAAAGATTAATGTCTAGTAGACAGTCACATAGCCACTAAATAATGGAGCCTGGATTCATAGTCATGTAGCTTGACTTCGGAGTATATGCTCTTAGCTACTGGTCCATAGCATCCCTTGATAATGCTTCCTGCATATTGCAGGCAGTAAGGTGCAGTAGATACCTGTTGAATGAATTTATTAATCAGCTAATCTGTGATCCAAGTATGTTAGGGAATTCTTCATAGTCCATCCTTGATACTTCTTTTAACCCGCACCATTAGCTAAGACTATAAAGGATTTGGGAATAAAATCAGGGTCAGACCCTTGAGCATCCAGACCATTATCAAGCCAGTTTCTACCAAGACTAACATTAATGGCT
>NW_003852499.1:7067902-7074754 GCF_000181295.1 Otolemur garnettii
AAAAAAAAAAAAAAAAAGACTAACATTAATAACATTATTAATAGAATTAACCTAAGACAGTACTTCACAATCCCTGCAGACCTAGCCGAGTCTGACAACTTTCTAAGAAGTTTAGGTCTGAAAGCATTAAGTTTATAATCCTTTGAACCGTGGTGTCGTGTGTTTGGGGAGAAAGCAGGTGTAGCTAACTGTAGGGTTATCGTGAGATTTAATGAGGTCATGTGCAGTACACAGAACAGTGCTTGGTCCATGGAAGGAATGCCACACATAGTGGCACTGCCCTCTCATGCACCCTCATCCCCACTTTGCAGCTAAGCTGAGAGAAGGCATAAAGCCAAGGGGAGAGATGGATGGATGGCAGCTGGCAACACAAGACATGTTAGTCACATTCCACAGGGTGAAACCATTGTGAGTCAGAGGTGTCAAGACTCCCAAGATTTCAAAGAGCAGCTTTTAGTCTCGCAAGAAAAAGTTAGTCAGGAGGGCCATCAGTGAGGGTCCAATGGGAGAAGGAGGAAGTAGTTACTCTTAGCAGAGGGTGACACTGGTTCTTGGGATTTGTTCACCGTAACAAGTGACTATTTTGTTGGTCAAAATTGGATTTACTTAAGGGGAAAGATCTATAGATTTCATTGAGTCACCTGCATTTTACTAAAAGAGTAGGAAGATTGATTGCAAGCACCTGCCAGTCTAGTGATCCCACTTAATGTAACCAACCCTGGAAAATTCCTCTCTCATTCCACAAACTTCTCAGTCTCTTGCCTCTGTGAAGATTGCATGTCTGTCCAGAAAAAGACATTTTAGGCTTTGCTTTTCCCAAGCAATAGAAAAAAGCCGACCTCAACAAAGCTACGAGTTTGTTCTAAGAACCTGGAAGGTTACTTAAAAGATATTTCAACAACCTGTGTCTTACGTAAGGCTCCCTAGGAACTGACTCTTAGAGATGTGCAAGTGGGGTTGGGTGGCTGGTTTGCTCTTTAATGACAACACCTGGGACTAAGGGCAGCTGCACTGTGTGAAGGGAGAAATTGAACTGCAGTGAGGCCCTTGTCATGGAGGCCTCAGCTGAGTGTACAGGGCCTTTGTGTCCCTTATTGACTAGTCATTTGATCCTGCCTGGAAGGGGTGTGACCTGTATAAGGCAGCTCCCTTGCTAAGGGCCCTTCCAGTAGAGGTATTCAGCTATGAGGAGCAAACAGCTCCAGCTGCAAAAATCAGAGTATGGGTCATTACAAAAGTTTTGAGATACAAAAAAAATCAAGAAACATAACATTAGCACAGATGGAAACAAGCGAAGTCCTCTAGCAACACTAACAGGCCAAGCAAGTTGAAACTTGTACAGGTGAATCTGAAAGAATGCTGTTGACTGTGTTTCTTTTTTCTTTTCTTTTAATTTCTTGTTTTGAGACCGAGTCTCACTATGTCACCCTTGGTGGAGTACCTTGGCGTCACAGATCACAGCAACCTCCAACTCTTGGGCTTAAGTGATTCTCTTGCCTCAGCCTCCCAAGTAGCTGGGACTACAGGCACCCGTCACAACACCTGACTCTATTTGTTACAGTTGTTATTGTTGTTTTAGCTGGCCCAGGCCAGGTTCGAATCCACCAGCCTTGGTATATGTGTCTGGCACTGTAACCACTGTGCTATGGGCACTGAACCACGACTGTGTTTCTTGAGAGTGAAATAATGAACCATAACACAGTCTGTCTTAAAACTTTTGTGGGTTACGTCTGCCCTGTGCTTGCTGAGCAGCAGTGAGGCATACCATATATAAAGTTAAACATTTAGGAGAAATTTTGGTTCGTTGATTGCAGGGAGGGGTGGGAGAGGGGAAGTGAGAGATCCTTATCTACAAGCTAAGATTTGGAAGTGGGAAGGGACGTATTGTAACTGTCAACTGTCTGCACTGAAGACGCGCTGGATGACTCCTGGAGTATGGTCCAGCTATGTCTATTGTCGATGGAGGTATCTTTGCATTTTAACTTTGAGACTAGATCTTGCTCTGCCGCCCAGGCTAGAGGGCAGTAGTACAATTTTAGCTCACTGCAGCCTCGAAATTCAAGTGATCCTTCCACATTAGCCTCCTGAGTATATGGGATTATGGGCACAAGTTGCTGTGCCTGGCTGCATTTCTTTTTCTCTCTTTTCTTTTTTTTTGAGACAGAGTCTCACTATATCACCCTTGGTAGAGTGCCGTGGCGTCACAGCTCACAACAACCTCAAACTCTTGGGCTTAAGCGATTCTCTTGCCTCAGCCTCCCAAGTAACTGGGACTACAGGTGCCTGCCACAATGCCTGGCTATTTTTTGTTGCAGTTGTCATTGTTGTTTAGCTGGCGCAGACTGGGTTTGAACCTGCCAGCCTCGGTGTATGTGGCTGGCGCCGTAACCACTGTACTACAGATGCTGAGCCCTGGCTGGCTGCATTTCTTGACTGTAGAAATTAGAAAAGTAGAATAAATGAACTGCTACACCTGGCAACTTAACCTGGGAGCCTGGAATCAAAGACACTGCACAGAGTGGGTGCCTAGTAAATATCTTTTTCAATCACATTGCACTCTAGTTTGGGGATCCTGACTGAGAGATCCACTGGCTTTCTTTGGAGAAAGTAGGGAAATTTTCTAATGACATTTAAGTCCAAATATGCCTAAATTCAAGCCCTTAGAAGAAAAGGTGGGAAGATGAGAGTTTATTAGACTTTAGCAAAAAAAAAAAAAAAAAGCCCAAACAAAATATCATTTACTCAGTGGTGGCTGAGCCCTTATATTCCCATAGCATTTTCCTGGTATATATCACTTAGAATCTGTCTTGTATTTTAAAACTTCTTATTTTGTTTCTTTGTTTTTCCAGTCAGTATCTGACTTCTCCAACAGGTTGTCAATTTCTGGAAAGGAGCATTTTGAGACCTGGCCCACCTTATTTTCCTCATAGTGAAAGATGATATTCAAAATAGTTAATACCAAGGCAAGGCTCAATGGCTCACGCCTGTAATCCTAGGACTCTGGAAGGCTGAGGTAGGCGATTGGCTTAATCTCAGGAGTTTGAGACTAGCCTGAGCAAGAGCTAGACCCTGTCCCTAAAAATAGCCAGTGTTATGGTGGGTGCCTGTAGTCCCAGCTACTCAGGAGGCTAAGGCAAGAGAATCGCTTGAGTCCAGGATTTTGAGGTTGCTGTGAGCTATGATGCCCCATAACTCTACCAAGGGCCACAAAATGAGGCTCTGTCTCAAAAAAAAGTTAACACCAGTACTGCACAGGCAGCAACCAATTCAAACGGACACAGGGACACAAGTCTTCAGGAGTACCTAAAGTATACCTGTGGTATACATAGCTGGATATTTGTTCTTACATGAAGCCATCCAATGAACAACTGTTGAATTGAATTTCATTGGTTTCATTGAATACTCCTGGCCATGGCATTGGATGGGTTTCTTTCAGAATTCAGGTGACTATTTCTTGTCAAAATATGATGATAATCATTTTTTCCTCCATTTAGATTCTGTAGGAGTTTGCACATGATTTTGAAGAATTCTGCAAAAAACAGAACACACCATACCTGCATTGTCCAACATGGTAGCCCTAAATCACATGCATAAGGTTGCTAGATAAAATATGGGATCTCCAATTCTATTCAAATTTCAGGTTGTAAAAGAATAATTTTGTAGTATAACTGTGTTCTAGGAAATATTTGGAGTATAATTAATCTATAGAATTACATGTTGTTTATTTGAAATTGATAATTAACTGGGCAGCCTGTGCTTTATTTGTTAATTCTGATAACCCTACGTGTGACTTCCTAAATTTAATTAAAATTGAATTTAAAATTAAAAATTTAGCCCTTCAGTTTTACTAGCTGCATTCCAAGTGTCCATAGCCACCTGTGGCTAATAGTTACCATTTTAAATAGAACAGTTATAAAGTATTTCCTTTGGCCACTACTTTTGCCCAACAAAAGATAGAAGGAAGGTTTTGTGTATTTTACAGGTTATAAGAAAACTATATTGGGGCTGGGAAACTGCCAAGAAACTCTAGAAGGCCCCTTTTGACAAGCCAAGAAGCCAGAGTCTTCCTGTTAACAGTCTGTTACTCTTACTGAGTATGAAGAATATTTAACAAAAAGGTATGGCTGGGCGTGGTGCTTCATGCCTATAATCCAAGTACTCTGGAAGGCCAAGGCAGGTAGATTGTTTGAGCTCACGAGTTCGAGAACAGCCTGAGCAAGAGCAAGACCCTGTCTCTAAAAAATAGCCCAGTTACTCTGGAGGCTAAGGCAAGAAGATGGCTTGAGCCCAGGAGTTTGAGGTTGTTGTGAGCTATGATACCATAACACTCTACCCAGGGTGACAAAATGGGACAAAATGGGTGACAAAAACAAACAAACAAACCAAGAAAAAAAGAGCCCCCCCCCCAAAGTAGAAGGCACCTTTGTTCCACTTAAATGACTTGATATGAGAGAACCACTCTTGTATATCTACATTCCTGGAGACAGTTGTTCGGCTTTCCTTCCGGGACTACCAGGAAATAACCTAGTGATCAGACCAGAGCAAATGAAATTTTAAAAGGCTCTAAATGAAAAAAGCGAGTGTGTTGTTATTTGGCTTATTAGTAATACTCTTCACAGATTTTCTTAATAATCAGCATCATCGACTAGAATATCTGCTTACAACCTGAGTCATTGATGAACTTGGTAACCACAGGAGAAGCACTGCCTCTCTTAATTAGCCTTTTGGGAGAAACGGTGTTTTGAATTGCTGCCTGCAGCCCTGGGAGTCTTAGAAGAAAGAGTAGATTAAGATCCAGACCAGATATATACCCAAGGCTGACTTTTACACATGACTTGGCAAATCTTAAACAGAACCTGGCTGACATGCCAAATGTGACCAGCTAAAAATGTCTGAAGCCTATGTCAACATCAAAGGCAGAAATCATAAAGGAAATGATCGATAGCCTTGACACAGATACTAAAAATTTGTATATCAAAGAGTCATAAAAAGTAGGCCAGGAATTCAAGCCCACCCTGGGCAACATGACAAGACCCTGACTCTAAAAATAGAAAATAAAGGCAGATGACTTAAATTTGAAACTATCGCTATATATATGAGTGACACACTTGGCAATCAGTAAATAGCCACTGTACGAATATATTTCTATGAAAGAATGTCTGACTTGGGAGGAGCCTGTGGCTCAGAGGGTAGGGTGCTGGCCCCATATACCGAGGATGGCAGGTTAAAACTCAGTCCCAGCCAGCTAAAACAGCAGTGATAACTGCAACAAAAATAGCCAGGGGTTGTGGCAGGCACCTGTAGTCCCAGCTACTCATGAGGCTGAGGCAAGAGAATCGCCTAAGCACAAGAGTTGGAGGTTGCTGTAAGCTGCAATGCCACAGCACTCTACCCAGGGCAACAAAATGAGACTCTGTCTCAAAAAAAAAAAAGAATGCTTGACTTCAGGACTAATCAAAAACTGCAAATTAGGGCAGTACCTGTGGCTCAGTGAGTAGGGCCCTGGCCCCATATGCCAGGGGTGGCAAGTTCAAACCCAGGCCTGGCCAAACTGCAACAAAAAAATAGCCAGGCATTGTGGCAGGCACCTGTAGTCCCAGCTACTTGGGAGGTTGAGGCAAGAGAATCGTCTAAGCCCAAGAGGTGGAGGATGCTGTGAGCTGTGATGCTATGGCACTCTGTTGAGGGTGATAAAGAGAAGACTCTGTCTCTAAAAAAAAAAAAAAAGCTGCAAATTAAGCTGGCTCACACCTCTAATCCTAGTACTCAGGGAGGCCCAGGCCGGTGGATTGCTTGAGCTCAGGCATTCCAGACTACCCTAAGCAAGAGTGAGACCTTGTCTCTACTAAACAGAAAACTAGCCCAGCATTGTGGTGCTTGCCGCAAGAGGATTGCTCAAGTCTAAGAGGTTGTTGGGAGCTATGATGCCATGGCACTCTACCCAGGGCGACAGAGTAAGACTCTGTCTCAAAAAAAACCCCTGCAATTAAAATAACAGTGAAGGTGGCACCTGTAGCTCAAGTGGCTAAGGTGCCAGCCACATATCCCAGAGCTGGCAGGTTTGAATCCAGCCTAGGCCTGTCAAACAATGAAAACTACACCCAAAAAATAGCCGGGTGTTGTGGCGGGCTCCTGTAGTCCCAGGTACTTGTGAGGCTGAGGCAAGAGAATCACTTAAGCCCAGGTGTTGGATGTCGCTGTGAGCTATCATGCCACAGCACTCTACCCAGGGTGATAGCTTGAGGCTCTGTCTCAAAAATAAATAAATAAATAAATAAATTAAATAACAGTGAAATATCATTTTGACCTGTCATCTTGGCAATAATGAAGAACAGTATTATTCAGTGTTGGTTGTGGTGAGGGGAAATGTGCCATGTCACACGCTGTTGAGAGAGGGTAAAGTGGCATGAAGTTTTTGGTGGGCAAGTTGACAACATGTAAAAAACTTTGTCTAAAACCTCTGACTACAATTTCATTTGTAGTTAGTTATTCCAAGAAAATACTTACAAATGCCCAAATCTATGTGTACAATGGTAACGGAGCTAATATGTTCGTTTGTTTGTCAATCATTGTGATATGCCCTCCTGACCCTAGTGGTTGGTGCAAAACACAGACGTGGCATGCATTTGTGTCAGACCACTCCTTCCATGAAATCATCCAGGTTGGCAACGGAAAAGGAGTTCTTTCTTTGGCCTTGGTGTTCTGTCTAACTAAAAGGTGGAACTCTTGAACTGACAGAGGCTATGTCCTCCACTAGAATGTGGTCAGTATATAGAAGCAGAGATGGGATGGAGGGACAGAAGAAGAAAGAAAGAGAAAGCATTCTGGTATAAATTAATCGATAATTAAATT
>NW_003852499.1:7076190-7078492 GCF_000181295.1 Otolemur garnettii
TCCCTAACCACTGAACTACGGGTCCCCAGCCTGGGCATATGTTTTTATTTCCCTTGGAGTAGAATTGTTGGATCCAGCTAGAATTGCTAGAATCACTTGGTGCCAGACGTTTTCCAAGTCAATGGAATTTATACCACTTTACATTCCCACTAATAATGAATGTGGGTTCCAATTTCTCAGCATCTTCAACCCTTGTTGTTATCTTCCTCTTTGATTATAGCCATCCTAGTGGATGTGAATAGTGCCAAACTGTGCTTTTGATTTTCATTTCTCCATTAACATCATTTCATGTGGTAATTGGACATTTACATCGTTCTTTTTTTGGAGAAATGTCTATTCAAATCCTTAACCTATTTTAAAATTGAAGTATTTGTCTTTTTAAAAATTGTTGAGTAGTAAGTGTTTTTTACATTCTGGATACAAGTTTGTTTTCAGATATACAATTTGCAAATATTATCTCTGGTTCAGTGGGTTTTCTTTCGCTTTTTGATAGTGTCCTTGAAAGCAAAAAAGTTTTTAATTGTGTTGAAGTCCAAGGTGTCTATTGTTTCTTGTAGCTTTTATTTTGGGTGTTGTATCTAAAAAGAATTGCCTGAGGCTGGACACAGTGGCTTACCCCTGTGATCGTAGCACTCTGGGAGGGCAAGGCAGCAAGATGGCTTGAGCTCAGGAATTTGAGACCAGCCTGAGCAAGAGTGAGACCTCATCTCTACTAAAAAATAGAAAAATTAGCGTGTGCCTGTAATCCCAGCCACTTGGGAGGCTGAAGTAAGAAGATTGCTTTGAGCCCAGGAGTTTGAGGTTGCAGTGAGCTATGATGATGCCACTGCATTCTAGTCTAGGCAACAGAGTGAGAGTCTGGCTCAGTGCCTGTAGCTCCTAGGGAGCCAGCCACAGACACTGGGGCTGGCAGGTTCAAAATGGGCCAAGGCCTGCCACACAACAATGACAACAATAACAACAACAAAAATAAATAGCTGGGAGTGTGGCAGGCGCCTGTCACACAGCTACTTAGGAGGCTGAGGCAAGAGAATCGCTTGAGCCCAAGAGTAGGAGGTTACTGTGAGCTGTGATGCCATGCCACTCTACCCAGGGCGACACAGTGAGAGTCTGCCTCCAAAAAAAGGCCAGGTCTCACTCTTGGTCAGGCTGGTCTTGAACTCCTAAGCTCAGGTGATCTACCTGCCTTGCCTCTCAGAATGCTTGGATTACAGGCCTGTGCTTTTTCCTAAGTATTTTATAGTCTTAGCTCTTAAATTTAGTTCTACAATCCATTTTGAGTTCATTTTTGTATATGGTGTGAGGTAGGTGTTAAGTTTTAATTTTTTGCCCATGTTTATATAATTGCCCCAGCACCATTTGTTGAAAGGCAGTTCTTTCTCGCATTGAATGGTCTTGATACCCTTGTTGAAAATTAACTGGTCGGCTCAGTGCCCAAAGTACAGTGGTTACAGTGCCAGCCACATACACTGAGGGTGGCGGGTTCAAACCTGGCCTGGCCCAGCTAAAACAACTGCAACAAACAAATAGCCAGGCATTGTGGTGGGCTCCTGTAGTCCCAGCTACTTGGGAAGCTGAGGCAAGAGAATCACTTAAGCCCAAGAGTTGGAGGTTGCTGAGAGCTGTGACACCACAGCACTCTACCGAGGGTGACATTATAAGACTCCGCCTCAAAAAAAAAAAAAGAAAGAAAGAAAATTAACTGATCATAAATGTGAGGAATTATTTCTCAATTCTATTCCATTTATTCTCTACATTTAGCGTAAGTCAAAAAACACACTGTCTTGATTACTATAAGTTTGCAGTTTTGTCACCCTCAGTAGAGTACTGTAGCGTCACAGCTCACAGCAACCTCTAGCTCTTGGGCTTAGGCAATTCTCTTGCCTCAGCCTCCCGAGCAGCTGGGACCACAGGTACCTGCCACAATGCCTGGCTATTTTTTGTTGCAGTTTGGCCTGGGCTGGGTTTGAACCCACCGCCCTCGGTATAGGGGGCCGACACCCTACTCACTGAGCCACAGGTGCCACCCAGGTTTGCAGCTTTTTGAAATCAAGGAGTTTGAATTCTTCTATTTCAAGATTGTATTGGTAATTCCCTTGAAATTTCAAACAAATTTTAGTACCAGCTTGTCACTTTTGCAAATAGCTGGGATTTTAACAGGGATCAAGTTGAACCTGTATTTTAATTTGGAAATACTGTCATCCTAACAATATTGAGTCTTCTCCACCATGGAATATTATGCAGCCTTAAAGAAAGATGGAGACAAAAAGAAAGAAAGAAAGAAAGAAAGAAAGAAAGAAAG
>NW_003852499.1:7079776-7081136 GCF_000181295.1 Otolemur garnettii
CTCAGCCTCCCAAGTACCTGGGACTACAGGCGCCTGCCACAACGCCTGGCCATTTTTTGGTTGCAGCCGTCATTGTTGTTTGGCGGGCCGGGGCTGGGGATTCGAGCCTGCCACCTTAGGTGTATGTGGCTGGCGCCTTAGCCGCTTGAGCCACAGGCGCCGAGCCAGTTTTATACTTCTTTTGTTAAACTTATTCCTAAGTATTTTATTATTTTTGATACTATTGTAAGTGGAATTGTTTTCTTTCTTTCTTTCTTTCCTTCCTTTCTTCCTTCCTCCCCCCCTTTCTTTCTTTCTTTCTTTCTTCTCTCTCTCTTCCTTGCTTCCTTCCCTTCCTTTCTTTCCTTTCTTTCGCTCCTTTCCTTTCCTTTTCTCTTTCTTTCTCTCTCTCCCTTCCTTCTTTCCTTCCTTCCTTCTCTCTCTCTCTCTCTCTTTCTTTCTTTTCCTGATACAGACTCTCTCTGTTACCAGGCTAGAGTGCAGTGGTGTGATTATAGCTCACTGTAACTTCAAACCCATGGGCTCAAGTGATCCTCTTGCCTTGGCCTCCCAAAGTATTTGGATTATGAACCACCAGACCTGGTCTTAGAATTGTTTTCTGAATTTCATTTTTTGGTTTGTTCATTGCTACAATATAGAAATAAATTGATTTTTATATATTGATCTTGTATCTTGTAAACTTACAGAACTCAGTTTGAATAGTTTTTTAGTGGGTTCCTTAGAACTTTTTACGTACAATATCATGCCATCTTCAAATACATGTACCTTTACTTCTTCCTCTTCAAATCTTTCTTATTTAATCGCCCTGGCTCAAACCTTTAGTACAATGCTGATTAGAACTAGTGAAAGTAGACATTTTCCCCTTGTTTCTGTTACATGCTTTTGCATTTCATTTATTTTTTAAAAATTTAGCACTTGGGCAGTGCCTGTGGCTCAGTGGGTAGGGTGCTGGCCCCATATGCTGAGGGTGGTGGGTTCAAACATGGCCCTGGCCAAACTGCAACAAAAAAATAGTGGGGTGTGGTGGTGGGCGCCTGTAGTCCCAGCTACTCTCAAGGCTGAAGCAAGAGAATCACCTAAGCGCAGGAGTTGGAGGTTGCTGTGAGCTGTGTGACGCCACAGCACTCTACCAAGGGCAATAGAGTGAGACCCTGTCTCTAAAAAAAAAAAAAAAATTTAGCACTGAAGTAACTTAATCCTTGTCTTTCACCAATATTTAACACATAGTTTTGAAATGTACTAATCTCTCAATCACCCGTTGGGGATTCAGAATGACTAGAGGTGGGTTTTTTTGTCTAAATATAATGTACAGATACTGGAGTCCAGTAACAAAAAAAGATATATATATATATTTTTTTTT
>NW_003852499.1:7081323-7096885 GCF_000181295.1 Otolemur garnettii
TTGTTGTTTGGCGGGTCCGGGCTGGGGATTCGAACCCGCCACCTTAGGTGTACATGGCTGGCGCCTTAGCTGGTTGAGCTATAGGTGCCGAGCCAGATATTTTGTTTTTGTTTTTGTTTTTGTTCTTGCAGTTTTTGGCCAGGGCTGGGTTTGAACCTGCCACCTCCAGCATATGGGGCCGGCACCTTACTCCTTTGAGCCACAGGCGCCTCCCAGACATATGTATTTTTTTTCCATAGCATTAACCTTCTTTAAGGATATGTTAAGCTTAGTGCAAATTTGGTGGGGACATAGTATAGTTTTATGATCCTTTTAGTGACTATTTTTATGATTACAATGCCTTGCACATAGTAAGCTCTCAATAAATATGTGACATTTTGATGTGGATGAATTGATAATGGGAGAAGGGATGATATGGAAAAATAAAATCCAGAAATAATCTTTTCATTATTTTTTCTTATTGAGAGTGCTGTGGGGTAACAGCTCACAGCAAGCATCAACTCTTGGGCTCAAGCGATTATCTTGCCTCAGCCTCTCTAGTAGCTGGGACTATAGGTGCTGGCCACAACAACTGGCTATTTTTTTGTTTGTTTAGCAGGCCTGGGCTGGGTTCGAACCCACCAGCCCCACAGCATACAGCTGGTGCCCTAACCACTGAGCTATGGGCACCCAGCCTAAAATTCTAATTTTAGCTAATAATTTTTATCCTAGCATCTTTTTTTTTTTTTGAGACAGAGTCTTACTGTGTCACCCTCAATAGAGTGCTGTGCTGTCACAGCTCACAGCAACCTCAAACTCTTAGGATTAAGTGATTCTCTCGTCTCAGACCCCTAAGTAGCTGGGACTACAGGCGCCTGCCACAATGCCCAACTATTTTTTGTTTTAGTTGTCATTGTTGTTTAGCAGGCTCAGCTGGGCTTGAACCTGCCAGCTTCTGTGTATGTGGCCTGTGCCCTACTCACTGAGCTACGGGCACCAAGCTATACTAGCCTCTCTCTCTCTCTCTCAATTTTCTCCTCTAATATTCTTTATCTTTCTATCTCCATTTATCCACATATCTAATACGAATAGCATTAGGCTTAAAAGGCAAGCTGAGGGAAGAAGAAATTATGTCTGAATAATCTACCTGCAATTAACTTAAACCTGAATAATGAAAAGGGGCTGCTAGACAATCCTGTGATCTTGTAACAAGTCTTTATCACCAGGAGAATTAATTCTCTACTGGGTCTGGAAATTCTTTTTTACTCAAACATTTGACAGTTAAAAAGGTAATATGGGGTCGGGTGTGGTGGTTCACACCTGTAATCCTAGCACTCTGGGAAGCCAAGGTAAGAGGATTGCTTGAACTTAGAAGTATAAGACCAGCCTGAGCAAGAGCAAGACCCCATCTCTACTAAAAATAGAAAAATTAGCTGAGCGTTGTGGCAGGGGCCTGTAGTTCCAGCTACTCAGGAAGCTAAGACAAGAGGATTGCTTGAACCCAGGAATTTGAGATTGCTATGAGCTAGCAACCTCAGCACTCTAGCCTGGGTGAGACATATGTCTGGAAAAAAAAAAAGTGATATCCTAGTTTTAAGAAGTACAGCTAGAGAAAAACAAACAAACAAAACAAAAGAAAAAAAAAAGAAGTCTGGCTAGTAGAAAAATTTAAGATCTTGGGCAAATAATTCTATTTCCTCAGGCCATAGTTTCTCCTTTAGTCCTAGCTGGAACAGAACTAGATTAACTGTAAAGGGCTCAAGCTTTAAGCTTCTTCTAAGACTCTATTTTATGATTCTATTTAAGTCATTTAATTCTGTAGGAACATACCATTTATATGCTCCATTAAATATAACCAAAAACACCACAATGTAAATTAAAAACATTTGATAAAGTCTAAGATTCCTTTTATCCCAAGTTTATTCTTATTTGGGGCTGGTTGGGAGGAGTGCTAAGGAACCAGCCTAACAATGACAAGGATCAGGAAATGACAGGCTCTTAGGGTTGAAAGTGTCTTTAGTGGTCATTCATTCCAACCTATGCTCCATGTGGAAATTGCCCTTCATGTCACAGACTGGTGAGCAGCCATCCAGCTTCTGTTTGAACATTTCCTGTAACAAGAAGTTCACTGGCTCAGGGAACAGTCAATTCCAATTTAGGGCAGCTTTAATCAGTAGCAAATTCTTGCTTATATTAAAGCTAAAATCTGTCTCCTTGTAACTTCCACCTTTCTGCCCTTTGGAGCCACACAGAATAAATCTAATCCACTTTACACACACAAGTCCTTCAGATATTTAAAGAATGTTATCACATCCCCAACACAAATTGTCTTATCCGTGCAGTGTTTCCCAAGTTTCTTCACAGGACACGATTTCCAAGGCTTTTGCCATCCTGAACCCCAATAGTTGGCATTATTTTGTCAATTTCTTCTTTAAAAGTAGTGGTCAGAACTTAACATCAAACTATAGATTAATTATTCTTAAATATTTGGGGGGGGAGGTGAGGAGCGATCAAACATATCTTTAAGAGTCCAGTAAAAATTATGTATCCTTCCCCTAAAAGGGTATAATGGGTCTATCACCTTCCTTAATTTAAGATTTGGTAAAGTCTAAGATTTCTTTTATCCCAGGTTTAGTTATTTGATGATTATTTAGCTTGTTAACAAGTTTTGGCAAATGATGGACTTTTTCTTTCTTTCTTTCTCTTTTTTTGGTTAATGTATACCCAAAACTTACATGTGCGGGTGATTATTTAAATGTAAGTCTAGAGCTTTTACATTTATCACTCTAAAATTTTATTTTGCTTATTTTAGCTCATTGTTCAAACCAGTTGAGATCTTATAAAACCTGGATTTGGTGCTCGTATATTAATCCACAATCCCTCTGCACCTATGTCATTTGAAAATTTAGTGGGTGCTTCTCTCAGTGTTTGTGGAAGCTATTGATCAAAACATCGAATAGCATAGATCAAGGATAAAGTTTTGTGGCATGGGCCTGAGGACTGTCCTCCAATCCAACAGGAATATGCTTTTGATATCTTCTAGCTCGCATTTCTTCATCTTGAACATGATAATGTTCTAACAAACTTTGTAACAAGCCTTGATAAAAATAAAAAGACATTATGTCTTCTTATCATTTCCTAATTCAGCAGGTTACTATTCTTATCAGAAAGGAAGCAAGAATTATAACCAGGAGTTAGTTTTAGGTTGGTATGTATTTATCATTTTATGCAACTTTAGGTTGGTATGTATTTATCATTTTATGCAACAATTGTGCTTTTAAGAGGATGTGTGCAAGTAATATATTCTTAATAACTAACACATATATATAGAACTTACTAATAGTGAAGGACTATTTTGAATGACTTACATTCACCTACTCATTTAACTTAACAACCCAGTAAGGGGGAGTCCTATTATTATCCCCATTTTATAGATAAGGGAAAAGGTTGAGAGAGGTTAGAAAGCTTGGATGAAAGCTCGGTGCTTATAGCTCAGTGGGTTTGGTGCCAGCCACATACACTGAAGCTGGTGGGTTGGAACCCAGCCTAGGCCAGCTAAAATCAACAATGACAACTACAACAACAAAAAGTAGCTGGGCATTGTGGCAGACGTCTGTAGTCCCACCTACTTGGGAAGCTGAGGCAAAAGAATCACTTAAGCCCAAGGGTAGGAGGTTGCTGTGAGCTGTGACGCCATGGCACTCCACCCAGGGCAACAGATTTGAGACTGTCTCAAAATAAATAAGTAAATAAATGAAATACATAAAAAATTAATAAAATAAGAAAAAATTAGCTGGGTGTGGTGGCTCATACCTGTCTAAGCTATTAGGCTGAGGGAGAGGGGTTGCTTGGGCCCTGAGTTCAAGACTGCAGTGAGCTATGATCATGCCGCACTGCACTCCAGAGCAAGAATCTGTTTCTAAAAAAAAAAAAAATTAAAGAAATACATAAAATTTTTTTCCTCAAGAAAAAGAGATAAAAAGAGAAAAGAAAATAAAAAGAATTAAAACTTGGTTGGCACCTGTGGCTCAGTGGATAGAGCACCAGCCCCATATACTGAGGGTGATGGGTTCAAACCCAGCCCTGGCCAAACTACAACAAAAAAATAGCCAGGCATTGTGGCAGGCGCCTGAAGTCTCAGCTACTTCGGAGGCTGAGACAAGACACTCGCCTAAGCCCAGGAGTTGGAGGTTGCTATGAGCTGTGTGACGCCATGGCAGATAAAATGAGACTGTCTCTAAAAAAAAAAGAATTAAAACTTAAATAAAATAACCAACTTGAGTGGACCATTGCATTACCTTTTAAAAACAGAAAAATATGGCAGCACCTGTAGCTCAGTCGGTAGGGCGCCAGCCACATACACCCAGGCTGGCGGGTTCGAACCTAGCCTGGGCCAGCTAAACAACAATGACAACTGCAACAACAACAAAAATAGCCAGGCATTGTGGCAGGCACTTACAGTCCCAGCTACTTGGGAGGCTGAGGCAAAAGAATGACCTAAGCCCAAGAGTTTGAGGTTGCTGTGAGCTGTGATGTCACAGCACTCTCTGAGGGCAACATGGTGAGATTCTGTCTCAAAACAGAACAAAAAATACACAGCCATGCAAGTCCAGGTAGGAAACCAATCTCAAATTTAATGTGGGGATTAGGACTACCAGCCTCATTTAAATTAAGAGTTATACAATTTGCCAGCTATAAATTCAGGGACTATTGTTAATGAGGGATTTTAATTGTGAAGGAGGCTCTTGTCAGGACTGCAGGGCAGCTATTATTTGACAACATTGACTGTCCCTAGGGCTTTTATTTTACCTAAAAAAAAAAAAAAGAAAAAAAAAACTGACTGGGAAGACCTTTTAAAACCCCAGTTCATATTATATAAATACTAAAAGCTTCTTTTGTGTTAGAACCCAACAAGGTATCATAATATCTAAATGGATCTGTTGACCTTTAAAATGGAGCTTGGCTCTCATGTCCATTTGTCATAATTTCCTACTTATTTCCTTCCCCACCTTTTCCCTATTGTCAACTCTTGTTATTCTCAGTGGCCATGGAAAAAGAAGTATTACTTTGAGAGCTTTAATGTGACCAAAAACAACACAGACTGGCAAGTCATCTTTCCTCCTTACCGGACTCTTTCTATGGGGGCTCATTATAGAGCTTCTAGCAGTAGGAACGCAGAGCTTGTACCAATAGACAGCCTCATTGAGAAGTTCACTTTGGTCTTCTCCCTGCTCCTCAAGATAATGTTGTGTGCTAGTTATACCCAGTCCAATTATGTATGTTTTACACATATTTAAAATGTAACAAGATTAGCAGATTGTATAAGCTTTGAACTGGTCTTTTTATAAAGCGAGTTGTCATGAATATTAGGGTGAAGAGAGAAATCTTTTTTTTTAAGAGGAATGAATCTAAGATCACACTAGGGAGATTGGATGACTGGGTTAGTCAAGCTGAGAGGGAGTGGTAAGGAATGTGAAGCTCTATATCTGATGGTTAGTATTTAAATAACAATAATAAAACACTTTCTTTTTTTTTCCAAGACAGAATCCCAAAGCTGGGTGGAGTGCCATGGAGTCACAGCTCACAGCAACCTCAAACTCTTGGGCTTAAGCGATTCTCTTGCCTCAGCCTCCCAAGTAGCTGGGACTACCTGCGCCTACCACAATGCCCGGCTTTTTTTTTTTTGTGGTTGTCCTTGTTGTTTTAGCTGGCCCAGCTGGGTTCGAACTCCCCAGCCTCAGTCTATGTGGCTGGCGCCCTACCTATTGAGCTATGGGCACTGCCAATAAAACACTTTCTTAAAGTGCTGTGCTGGGCCGGAGGAAAGGGGAAGGAGGTCTCTGTAATAGTGGAGTCAGTTCCCACTTCCCCTGTCTCAATTCTACATTGCACATAACTTCCACTTACAGACCTGGGGGCAAAGACAGAATTCAAAATGCATCATAATTATTATAGTGAAATATGAGCAACAACTTAAAAGTTCCGAAGTGGGAAAGTGTTTAAATAAGCTTTGTTTTTGTGTTTTTTGGGTTTTTTTGAGACAGTCTTACTCTGTTGTTCTGGGTAGAGAGACTGCCATGGCATTATCATAGTTCACAGTAACCTCGAACTCCTGGGCTCAAGCGATCCTCCTGCCTCAGTTTTTCTATTTTTAAGTAGAGCCAGGGTCTTGTTCTTGCTCAGGCTGGCCTCAAACTCCTGAGCTCAAGCAATCCACCCGCCTTGGCCTCCCAGAATGCTAGTTGTTTAAGTTTTGATGATGCAGCCATATGTTGAAAAATTATGCTGTCATTTATAATATTATAAGAACTTAGTGATATGAATATAGTTTTAGGTAAAAAATGATAAAGCAACAAAGTAGAGTAAAAAAAGAAAAGAAAAATATCTGTACATAAAAGCATAGAAAAAATATTGGAAGAAAGAAATATATCCAATATCAATAAGGTTATCTCTCCATGGTGGAATTATGAATGGCTTTTACTTTTTGGGAGGTTATCTTTACTTTCTAAATTTTCTAGAAAGAACATGTATTACTGCTGGAATGAGAAAACAATGAAAGTTACTTTTTAAAAGAGTGCAATAAACAAAAAGTGAGATAACATGATTTTCTGGCCTTTGAAGAAATGACGTAATTTTTAAAAGTATGTCTTTTAAAAGTATGTCTGAGGGCCAGGCACAGTGGCTCACACATTGTAATCCCAGCATTCTGGGAGGTCAAGACAGGGGGATCATTTGATCAGGAGTTTGAGACCAGCCTGGGCAAGATCAAGACCCTGTCTCTACTAAAAATAGAAAAACTAGCTGGGTGTTATGGCTGGTGCTTGTAGTTCCCACTACTCTGGAGGCGGAGGCAAGGGAATATCTTGAGCTCAGGAGTTTGAGGTTGTGTGAACTATAATGATACTATGGCATACTACCCAGGGAGATGTGGACTCTGTCTCAAAAAATAAAAAAGTATGTCTGATGAGCAGAATTTATCGAAAACCTAGTTTTACTGTGTGAGAGTGGGTGAGGGTGGACTTGGATGCACGAAATTAGATATAACATAAGCCAATCACGTAGTTAATCAATGTGTACTGTGTCCAGGGACTTCTCAGAGATACTGTAGAGGACGCAATTAAATATGAGGCATAGACCTTATTCTCAGCAGGCTGAAATCCAATTGTGGAAATATGGGGAAATGTCAATAATTATTCTCCTGGTTAGCTAGTAAGTTCTTCAACAAGCCATTACATTGTGTTTCATTCATGTAACTTAGTGACCAGAAAGATGGTTCTTGAGAGGATTGTACACTCAAAAACATCTTAGTAGGATAAATCAGTTTTGGAAAGTTATCTATCTTTCGGTGATAGCTGTGTATCAGTGGTGTCTGAGGAGGTAAGACATTTTTTCCATTATAAAAATTGAATCAGGGCCAGGTGTGGTGGCTCATGCCTGTAATCCCAGCACTCTGGGAGGCTGAGGCAGGTGGATTTCTTGAGCTCAGGAGTTGGAGACCAGAGTGAGATCTTGTCTCTACTAAAAATGGAGAAACAAGCCAGATGTTGTGGCAGGCACCTGTAGTACCAGCCACTCGGGAAGCTGATCCAAGAGGATAACTTGAGCCCAAGAGTTTGAGGTTCTTGTGAGCTATGATGATGTCAGGGCACTCTACCAGGGTGACAGAGTGAGACTCTGTCTAAATAAATAAATAAATATGAATCAGAATTTATTTGGCTTAAGATAAGGGCTAAATCTTTAGAGGGGATTTGTACTTACTTCCCGTTGTGTTCAGTCTTTTGAAGTTCTTTCTAATGACTATCTATGAACGAAGACAGTCTGACAGGCTTTATTTTTCTAATCAAGGCCTAGCACTCGTGTCCTTATTCTTTATGGTGGCTAATCCGACACTTTAACCTTGGCCTATTATCAGCAGAGACAAGTGATAGATTCCTCAGTCTTATTCTGTCATAATCTAATACCACCGTCAAAGCTCCCTGATAAAAGCTGTAGAGGTGCATAGATAGAGAACTAAAGTCAGCCTGACAGTTTATAGGGTCTAAGTGCTAAGCTATGGGGCAACATCATCTTGTCTTTCTTCAGAGACATCCCTACCCCCATTCCTATCTAGTTTCCTTGTACCACACACATATCCATAACCTGGGCCTGTTGTCATCATAATTGTTATTAATGCTTAACACCCTTATGGAAGGCTCGGCACCTGTAGCTCAGCAGCTAGGGCGCCAGCCACATACACCAGGGCTAGCCAGTTCCAACTCAGACTGAGTCTGCCAAACAACAATAGCAACTACAACAACAACAAAAAGTAGCCGGGTGCTGTGGCAGGCACCTGTAGTCCCAGCTACTTGGGAGGCTGAGGCAAGAGAATGGCTTAAACCCAAGAGTTTGAGGTTGCTGTGAGTTGCGATGCCATGGCACTCTACCGAGGGTGACATAGTGAGACTCTGTCTCAAAAAAAAAAAAAAAAAATACCCTTATTGAAGAATCAAAATTGATAGCATACAAAATGTGAAATTCAACATTCTGCTTCTCCAGTGAGAACCTAAGCTAGACATACACATAAAAGAAATGTAGAAGTATCTTAGGAAAGGTAAAGGAGGAAAAATAGGGAAGGAGGAAGGTGACAATTATTTTAGGATTTTCCCAGAGAAAGTATAAAGACACTTCACATGAAGTGAATTACAAAGGGAGTAGCTTCAGGGAACTTGCCACTCTAAAAATAGAATATCAGCCTATTATTAATTCAAGTCAACTGAGGGTCCAGCTCTGTGGGGGCCAACTTCCTAAGGTCTCCTCCACAATTGACCTTAGTAGCCCAGGCTCTATTTTCTTCATCTTTTTCCTCTATTGTTTCTTTGTCTAATTTAATGAGATTTGTGATTGAGTTGGAGAACATGAGAGTACTCTTTAAGGACTGTTAGTATGGCCTCACAAGGTTGTATGCTTCTATCTACTGAAGAGTATTATCCACTGTAGAACTTGGAGCTCTTTTTCTAACTCAGTCATTCTAAGAGAGTAATTTTACCATATCTTCAATTGGTCCAAACACAGCAATATTATTACTGCTGTTATTGAATTTGCTAAGTACTCTCTCTAGTTAGAGTGAACCTGACTGTGACTGTTAATTAAGCAAAATATGTTCAGTAAAATGATCTAAAGATTCAGACAACTATCCCTGAATATTAAACTATAAATATATAAATATCATATAGAATTTGCCTTGATCATAAATGGCAAAATGGAGTAAGCAAACTCTTAAGAGACATCATAAGCTAGCAGTCTAGAAGGCTAAGGCAGGTGGATTGCTTGAGTTTGAGACCAGCCTGAGCAAAAAGCAAGACCCAGTCTCTACTAAAAATAGAAAAACTGAGGTGAGAAGATCGATTGAGCCCAAGTTGGATGTTGCTGTGAGTATGACCCCATGGCACGCTATCCAGGGCTATAGCTTGAAATTGTCTCCAAAAAAAAAAAAAAAAGACAGAGAGAGAGAAAGAGAGAGAGATCTTAAGGAAAACTCACCTTTCTATTTATTGGTAAGAAGGTACACAGGAGATGAGCATTGATTACGTTATAATGCTTTTCAATATTTGTCTTTGTAGTTATCTTTCCCTCCAAACCACAGAAATGGATGAAAATGACCACTGCTCAGGGGATTACCAAACTAAACTAATAATTTAATTTTTTTATTTTTACCCATAAAGTTGTTTTGTTGTTGTTGTTGCTTGAGACATAGAGTCTCAGTACAGTGAGCATCACAGCTGGGGACAGTGGCATCACAGCTCACAGCAACCTCAAAGTCTTGGGCTTAACCAATTCTCTTGCCACAGCCTCCCAAGTAGCTGGGACTACAGGTGCCTGCCACAACACCTGGCTATTTGGGGTTGTATTTTTCACTGTTGTTTGGCAGGCCCAGACTGGAATTGAACCCACTAGCTCCGGTGTAGCTGGTGCCCTAGCCACTGAGCTACAGGCACCAAGCCTACCCATAAAGTTTATGTAGACTTTTCAGGTATCATTTTTTTACATCTCTTTGATATTGAAACTAATCTCCCTGTTATTTGGCAACTGTAGGGATAGGTAGATTCCAGATAAATGTGGTTTCTGGTTGCTTAAAAGTTACTATTAAGAATAGGCCAGCTCAGCGTCCATAGCACAGTGGTTACAGCGCCAGCCATATACACCGAGGCTGGCAGGTTCGAATCTAGCCTGGACCAGCTAAACAACAATGACAACTGCAACAAAAAATAGATAGGCATTGTGGCAGGTGCCTGTAGTTCCAGCTGCTTGGGAGCCTGAGGCAAGAGAATCGTTTAAGTCCAAAAGTTTGAGGTTGTTGTGAGTTGTGATGCCATGGCACTCTACCAAGGGTGACATAATGAGACTCTGTTTCAAAAAAAAAAAAAAAATAGGCCTACCTAATTCTATATCCATTACTATACTATACCATACTATAAATTCTGTCTTGATTTGATACTAATATTAAAATATACTACTTAAAGCAAATTAAGATAAATAAAGACAAACTTCACTTACTGTAATACATTTTTACTGAATTATAAAACAACTTCGTAAATGCAATGTACAATTTTGGTTAAATGGCAATCAATACACTTTTCAATTTCACTACTACATTTTTTTAACTTCAAGTAATATACATTAAACCTTAATATTACAAAAGGATTGTAAGGTTTAAATATACATTAAACCTTAATATTACAGGATTGTAATCCTTTTGTAATATACAGCAAGCATGTACTCCCACCAGCACTGTATTGGAGAATGAGTTGTTCTATATCCTTGCCAACCCTTGGTATTCTCTTTTAAATTTTAGTCTTTTTAATGGGTATGTGGTGATAGTTCATGGCCATTTTAATTCACTTGCTTTATGACTAATGATGTACATCTTTTTATATGCTTTTTTGCTATTCATTTATCTTGCTTGGTGAAGTACCTGTTCAAATCTTTTGCCTGCTTTTTAAAAATTTCAAAATATTAAAGGGGTACCTTTTTTTTTTAGAGACACAGTTTTACTTTGTCCCCTTCAGTAGAGTGCCGTAGCATCATAGCTCACAGCAACCTCAAACTCTTGGGCTCAAGCAATCCTTTTGCCTCAGCCTCCTGGGTAGCTGGGATTACCGGTGCCTGTCACAATGCCCAGCTATTTTTTAGAAACAAGAGAGGGTATTTCTCTGTCTTAGGCTGGTTCAAACTCCTGAACTCAAGCAATCAACCCACCTTGGCCTTCCAGAATGCTAGGATTACAGGTGTGAGCCACCTCACAGGGCCTTGGGGTACACATTTTTGTTACATGGATAGCTTTTATAATACTTTAGTCAGTACTATGACTTGAACAGTGTTCATTGTACTAGATAGGTATATTTTTATCCTTTCCCTCTTCTTGGTTTCCAATAACCTTAGCCCCTCTCTGTGCCATGTTGCATACATTTTTATTGTACTGTTATCTTAATTTTGAAATGTTTACAAATACATTTCAGCTATTTGTTTTACAATATTTACTCCTAGTCTATAGGAGTAAATATTTTTCATTTTTGTAACACTGATTTTTATTTATATTTATTTTATTTATTTATTTTTTTTTTTTGAGACAGAGTCTCACTATGTTGCCCTAGATAGAATGCTGTGGCATCACAGCTCACAGCAACCTCAAACTCTTGGGCTTAAGTAATTCTCTTGCCTCAGCCTTCCAACTAGCTGGGACTACAGACGCCTGCCACAACACCTGGCTATTTTGTTGTTGTTGTTGTTTAGCAGGCCCAGGCCGAGTTCGAATCTGCCAGCCCCCGGGCATGTGGTTGCTAACCACTGTAACACCACAGGTGTTGAGCCAAAAGTTTTTTTTTTAGAGACAGAGTCTCACTTTGTCACCCTTGGTAGAGTACTGTGGTGTCATAGCTCACAGCAACCTCCAACTCCTGGGCTTAGGCGATTCTCTTGCCTCAGCCTCCTGAGTAACTGGGACTACAGGTGCCTGCTACAAGGCCCAGCTATTTTTTCTTGCAGTTTGGCCAGGGCCGGTGCCCTACTCACTGAGCCTCAGGCGCTGCCCCAAAAGATTTTAATAGGCAGTATGGAGAGTTTATCATTTACTTTCTTTCTTTCTTTCTTTCTTTCTTTTTTTTTTTGAGACAAGAGTCTCAAGCTGTCGGCCTGGGTAGAATGCCATGACATCATAGCTCACAGCAACCTCAAAGTCTTGGGCTTAACCAATTCTCTTGCCTCAGCCTCCCGAGTAGCTGGGACTACAGGTGCCTGCCACAATGCCCAGCTATTTTTTGGTTGTAGTTGTCATTGTTGCTTGGCAGGCCCAGGCTGGATTCGAACTTGCCAGCTCAAGTGTATGTGGCTGGCACCCTGGTTGCTGAGCTACAGGAGCCAAGCCTATTGTTTACTTTTAATGTAGTTTTCAATAAGGTCAAATTGAAATCCTCTTGGTGGTCTTTGTTTTCTGCTGTTCTATTTGTTCACTTTGCTTCTTTTTCTGACTTTTCTTACTTAAAAATTCAAGTATTTCTTAATGATTGAATTTTATATCTACTATTGGCTTATTAACTTGTACCTCTTTGATAATTTTAGTGATTGCTTCAGTGTTTATAATATGCATCTTTAGCATATTACAATTTAACTTCAAATAACATTATGCCATTTTATCACAGTGTCAGAAGGATCTAACAGTATTCCTCTGTTCCCCTCTCTTATCCCTTGTGCTATAATTATTATGCATTTACTTCTATATACACTATAATACATATCCATATCATGCAGTGTTATTAGGGTTGCTTGAAACTGGTGTTTATGTTTTAATGTGACTTAAAAAATGCCTTTTATATTTTCCAACATATTTATTCTTTTCTGGTGTTTTCATTCCTTATTCAAACCCCAACTTGCTAACCCATCTACTCATATATTAATACTAACATTTTCCTGTTTGTTAAAAAATATCTATTTCTGGGTGGCACCTGTGGCTCAGTGGGTAAGGCGCCAGCCCCATATACCAAGGGTGACGGGGTGATGGGTTCGAACCCAGCCCTGGCCAAACCGCAACAAAAAATTGCCAGGCGCTGTGGCAGGCACGTGTAGTCCCAGCTAATCGGGAGGCTGAGGCAAGAGAATCTCCTAAGCCCAGGAGATGGAGGTTACTGTGAGCTGTGATGCCAAAGCACTCTACCGAGGGCAATAAAGTGAGACTCTAAAAAAAAAAAAAAAAAAACCAAACCCCCCCCCTATTTCTGGCAGCGCCCGTAACTCAGTGAGTAGGGCGTCAGACACATACATTGAGGCTGGCAGGTTCCAACCCGGCCCAGGCCAGGTAAAAAAACAAGACAACTGCAACACAAAAACAGCTGGGTGTTGTGGCGGGAACCTGTAGTCTTAGCTATTTGGGAGGCTGACTCAAGAGAATGGCTTAAACCCAAGTTTGAGGTTGCTGTGAGCTGTGGCATTACAGTTCTCTACCCAGGGCTACAGTTTGATACTCTGACTTAAAAAACAAACAAACAAGCAAACAAACAAAAAACCTATTTCTGGCTCAGTGCCCATAGCTCACTAAGTAGGGTGCCAGCCACATACATCAAAGGCTGGCAGGTTTGAGCCTGGCCCAGGCCAGCTAAACAAGGACAGCTGTAACTAAAAAATCGGTGGGCGTTGTGGTAGGTGCCTATAGTCCCAGCTACTTGAGAGGCTGAGGCAACAGAATTGCTTAAGCCCAAGAGTTTGAGGTTGCTGTGAGCTATGACACTACAGCACTCTCCTAAGGGTGACACAGGGAGACTCTGTCTCAAAAAAAAAAAACCCAAAAAACAAAAAAAACTATTTCTTGCAATCCAGGTCTGCTTGCAATGAATTCTCTTACCAAAACTCCACCTAGGTTGGGTGGGTGTAGCAGTGAAACATTCCAACAGGTGTATTTTGTAAAAGCTTCCTAGGTGATTTCCATAAATCTATTCCCATGAGATCATGCCGAGATATGCTCTAGATCGTCATTTTCATTTTTATTTTACGAAAAGTGTCTTGCTCTTGCCTGGTCTAGACTGCAGTGGTGGGATCATAGTTTGCTGCAGCCTTAAATTCTTAGGCTCAAGTGATCCTCCTGCCTCAGCCTCTAGAGCAGGTGTCCTCAAACTATGGCCCATGGGCCACATGCGGCCTGCCTAGGACATTTATCTGGCCCGCCGGGTGTTTTTGTCGCCGCTGCCTGTCCTGCTTAGCAGCTGAGTCATCCTGGGGCCCGCAGTCCAGCCCTCCAATGGTCTGAGGGACAGTGAACTGGCCTCCTGTTTAAAAAGTTTGAGGACCCCTAAGAGGATTATAGGCTTCTTTGTTTTTGTTTTTCTAGAAATGGTAGTCTTTGCTTTGTTTCCCAGACTGATCTCAAGGTATCCTTCTGCCTTGGCTTCTCAAAGTGATGGGAACAGACCTGAGCCTCTGTGCCTACCAGGATCCCCAACTTAAAATATTATCCCCAATTATTATTATTATTATTATTTTGAGACAGTCTTACTATGTTGCCCTTGGTAGAGTGCTGTAGCGTCACAGCTCACAGCAACCTCAAACTCTTTGGGCTTAAGTGATTCTCTTGCCTCAGTCTCTTGAGTAGCTGAGACTACAGGCACCCACCACAATGCCCAGCTATTTTTTTTGTTGTAGTTGTCATTGTTGTTTGGCAGGCCTGGGCTGGGTTGGAACCCACCAGCTCTGGTGTATGTGGCTGGTGTCGTACCCACTGAGACACAGGCACCAAGCCTTTGTGCATTTAAATATACATGGAAGGCCAAGTGCAGTGGCTCATGCCTGATCCTAGCACTCAGGAAGGCCAAGGTGGGTGGATTGCTTTTGCTCAGGAGTTTGAGATCACCCTATGCAAGACGGAGACCCCATCTCTCCTAAAAAATAGAAAACTAGCTGTTCCTGATGGGCCACACTTATAGTCCCAGAAACTTTGGAGGGTGAGACAAGAGAATCACTTGAGCCCAAGAGTTTGAGGTTGCTGTGAGCTATGATTCCACATCACTCTAGCATGAGGCAACAGAGTAAGACTCTGTCTCAAAACAAAAAAATAAATACACGTGGAAAAATACTAGGCTTTTAAAAAAGTACAAGATATAATCTTGGCTTGATGCCTGTAGCTCAGCGGTTAGGGTGCCAGCCACATACACCAGAGCTGGCAGGTTAGAATCCGGCCCATGCCTGCCAAACAACAAAGACAACTATAACCAAAAAAAAAAATAGCCGGGCGTTGTGGTGGGCGCCTGTAGTCTCAGCTACTTGGGAGGCTGAGGCAAGAGAATAGCATAAGACCAAAGAGTTTGGCTTGGCGCCTGTGGCTCAAGTGGCTAAGGCAACAGCCACATACACCTAAGGTGGCAGGTTCGAATTCAGCCTGGGCCCGCCAAACAACAATGACAGCTGCAACCAAAAAATAGCCAGGTGTTGTAGTGGGTGCCTGTGGTCCCAACTACTTGAGAGGCAGAGGCAGGAGACTCGCCCAGGAGTTGCTGAGCTGTGATGCCACAGCACTCTACCCAGGGGAATAGTTTGAGGCTCTGTCTCAAAAAAAAAAAAAAAA
>NW_003852499.1:7098202-7099617 GCF_000181295.1 Otolemur garnettii
CAATGCCCGGCTATTTTTTGATTGCAGCTGTCATTGTTGTTTGGTGGGCCTGGGCTGGATTCGAACCCGCCACCTTAGGTGTATGTGGCTAGTGCCTTAGCCACTTGAGCCACAGGCGCCGAGGCATAACTAGCTATTTTTTCAGAGATGGGGGTTTCTCCCTCTTGCTGAGGCTGGTCTTGGACTTGTGAGCTAAGGGCAATCCACCTGCCTCGGCCTCCTAGCTGGCCTGGGCTGGGTTTGAACTCGCTAGCCTCGGTGTATGTGGCTGGCGCCCCAACCTCTGAGCTATGGGCACCAAACCATAACGAATATTTTCATAGGTATTTCTTAGTAAACATATGTGCTTCTCTAAGGTAGGTACCAAAAAGAGAGAGAAAAGCTGGGTTGGTGCCCACGTATACTGATGCTGCCTGGGCCAGATAAATAACAGTGACAACTGCAACAAAAAATAGCCAGGCATTGTGGTGGGCACCTGTAGTCCCAGCTACTTGGGAGGCTGAGGCAAGAGAATCGCTTAAGCCCAAGAGTTAGAGGTTGCTGTGAGCTGTGACGTCACAGCACTCTACTGAGGGTGACAAAGTGAGACTCTGTCTCCAAAAGAAAAGAAACAAAAACAAAAGAGAGAGAGAAAGGCTGTGCAAATTATATATTTTAATAATGCTAAGTAATTGCCACCCCCCAAAAGGGTGTATTAATTTGTGCTATCATTAGCCAAACAAGTTTTACCACATCCCTGCCAATACTTAACATTATAAATCCTTAAAAATTTTGCCAAATTCTATGAGGGAAAAATATTATTTTAATCTGCACTTCCCTAGTTACTGAGTTTCAGCACTTTTTCCATGCTTATCTATGTCGTTTGCACTTCCTCCTGTCTTTTTTTTTCTTTTCCTTTCTTTCTTTGTTTTTTTAGACACTGTGTTGCCCCAGGCTAGAATGCCCTGACATCAGCCTACCTCAAGACAATCTCAAACTCCTGGGTTCAAGTGATCCTCCTGCCTCAGTCTCCCAGGTAGCTAGGACTACTGGTGCCTGCCACACTGCCAAGGTTAAGCATTTCTTCCTTTCTGAATTGTTTTATTATATCCTTATTTTTCTATATAGTGTTTTGTCTTTTTCTCAGTGCTTTAAGATTTTTAAAAAATATATTTTGGGCTCTGTGCCTGTGGCTCAAGTGGCAAAGGCGCCAGCCACATACACATAAGGTGGCAGGTTTGAATCCAGCCCGGGCCCGCCAAATAATGATGGCTGCAACTAAAAAAAATAGCCAGGCGTTGTAGGTGCCTGTGGTCCCAGCTACTTGGGAGGTTGAGGCAAGAGACTCGCTTAAGCCCAGGAGTTGGAGGTTGCTGTGAGCTGTGATGCCATGGCACTCTACCCAGGGGGACAGCTTGAGGCTCTGCCTCAAAAAA
>NW_003852499.1:7099725-7102917 GCF_000181295.1 Otolemur garnettii
AAAAAAAGCCAGGTGTTGTGGTGGGCACCTGTAGTGACAGCTACTCAGGAGGGCGAGGCAAGAGAATCACTTAAACCCTAGAGTTAGAGGTTGCTGTAAGCTGTGACCCCACTGCACTCTACCCAGGGTGACATAGTGAGACTCTGTCTCAAAAATAAATAAATATAATAAAAATATGCTTTGGAAATTTGTCTTTTGTTATATAAGTTTCTTTTTTTTGAGACAGAGTCTCATCCTGTTGCTCTGGGTAGAGTGCCATGGCGCCATAGCTTTCACCAACCTCCAACTCTTGGGCTCAAGCGATCTTCTTGCCTCAATTTTTTTATTTTTAGTAGAGATGAGGTCTTGCTTTTGCTCAGGCTAGTCTTGAACTCGTGAGCTCAGACTTTAATTTAAAAAGCAATCCACCTGCCTCTATCTCCCAAAGTTTTAGGATTACAGGTGTGAGCCACGTAGCCCGACCGGGTTTCTAACTTTTTTTGCCAACTTGTCATGTGTATTTTATTTTATTTATTGGGGTTGTTGTTGTTGTTGTTGTTGTTTTTGAGACAGAGTCTCACTTTGTCACCCTTGGTAGAGTGCTATGGTGTTATAGCTCACAGCAACCTCAAACTCCTAGGCTCAAGTGATTCTTTTTCCTCAGCCTTTCAAATAGCTGGGACTACAGGCACTCACCACACCACCTGGCTATTTTTAGAGACGGGATCAGGGGAGTGAGGGTGGGTCTCCCTCTAGGTCAAGTTGGTCTCAAACCTATGAGCTCATGGCAATCCACACACCTTGGCCTCCCAAGAGTGTAGGAATTATAGGCGTGAGCCACCATGCCTTGTGTTCTGTTGTCTAGATTATCAATTATGCTATTGTCAAATATTTTTCTTTGTGGCTGTTGGATTATTCTTTGAAGCCATTCCCTATCCTATTCTTTTTTTTTTGAGACAGAGCCTCAAGCTGTCCCCCTGGGTAGAGTGATGTGGCATCACAGCTCACAGCAACCTCCAATTCCTGGGCTCAAGCAAGTCTCCTGCCTCAGCCTCCCAAGTAGCTGGGACCACAGGCGCCCGCCACAATGCCCTGCTATTTTTTGGTTGCAGCTGTCATTGTTGTTTGGCGGCCCTGGGCTGGTGTACGTGGCTGGCGCCTTAGTCACTTGAGCCACCGGCGCCGAGCCCCTGTTCCTCTATATTACAAAGATTTATTTAGCCATTCATCTGTACTCATGAGAAAAGATTCTGTATCTCTTGCTCAGTTTTTAATGGGGTTGTTAGCTCTTTTTTTTGTTGATTAACTTGAGTTCTTTTTAGATTTTGGTTATTAGCCTTTTGTTGGATTCATAACATGCAAATATCTTCTCCCACTCTGAAGGCTGGCTCTTTGGTTTGTTGTTTGTGTCCTTAGCTGTGCAGCAACTTTTTGACTTGATCAGGTCTCATTTATTTTTGTTGTTGCTATTATTGCCTTTGGGGTCTTCTTCATAAATCCTTAAGGGTTTTCCCCATACGTTTTTATAGAGTTTTTGTGTCTTTATAATTTCATGTCTTAGATTTAAGTATTTTAGTCATTGTGAGTTAATATTTTAAGTATAGAGAGGTGTAAATGCAAATTAAAACCACTTCCAGACATCACCTAACCCCAGTGAGAATGGCCTGTATCACAAGATCCCAAAGCAACATTGGTGTAGGTGTGGAGAGAAGGAAACACTCATGGGCTGTTGATGGGACTGTAAACAGGTATAGACTTTATGGAGAGAAGTATGGAGAGTCCTCAAAGAACTAAAAGTAAGACCTACCATTTGATCCTCTAATCCCGGACACTAGATATCTACCCAAAAGAAAAGTCATATTACCAAAAAGACATTTGCATTCATATGTTTATTGCAACTCAATTCACAATTGCAAAGGTGTGGAAACAAACCAAATGGCCTTAAACACATAAATGGATTAATGAACTGTGGCATATGACATCACGGAATACTATGCAGCCACAAAAAGTGGAGATTTTGTATCTTTTGTAATAAACTGGATGGGTTTAGAGAACACTCTCCTAAGTAAAGTATCGCAAATATAGAAAAATGAGCGTCACAGGCTGGGCATGGTGGCTCATGACTGTAATCTTAGCATGCTGGGTGGCTGAGGTAGGTGGATTGCCTGAGCTCAGGAGTGTGAGACCACTCTGAGCCAGAGCAAGATTTTGTCTCTAAAAATAGCCTGGAGTTATGGCAGTTACCTGTACTCCCAGCTACTTGGGAGGCTGAGGCAAGAGGATTGCTTGAGCCCAAGAGTTTGAGGTTGCTGTGAGCTATGACACTATTGCACTCTAATGAGGGGGACAAAGTGAAACTCTGTCTGAAAAAAAAGAAAAATAAGCATCATGTGTACTCAATACTAAATTGAAACTAGCAGATTTAACAACTACCTGCTCACATGGAACAAAAAGTCAATTAAATTCTAGAAGGGGGGGAGAAGAGGAGACGTTCCTACCCAACAAGGCATGGGTATATGGCACATTTCCTGGGCGAAGGACATAACTACAACTCAGACTTTAAGTTAGAAATGTAAACAATGTAACTTAATCATATGTACACCTATTTTAACATGAAATTTTTTTAAAAAAGAGTTTTCTTCTAGCACAATTTATATATTATGTATTCAGTGGACTGCCTTATCACACCACAAGTCTTTGACATCAGTTAGGAATTAATGCTGAAAATAGTTATCTCACTTTAGTTCAATCACACTTGTTTGATTCATCTCTCTTTTTTTTTTTTTGGCCGGGGCTGGGTTTGAACCCACCACCTCCGGCATATGGGGCTGGTGCCCTACTCCTTTGAGCCACAGGCGCCACCCTGTTTGATTCGTCTCTTAAAGAAATTTCCCAGATTTCCCCATAATTTCCCATTATGTTGATTAAAAAAAGAAAAAAAACCACAAAAAAATAAATAAATGAATCTTTAGAACTCTTCAAAAAAGTTTAGTTCTTTAATCCATGTGGAAATTGATTTTGTGAATGGTGTGAGGTAGACACTGGCCTAATAATTTGTTTTTTAAGTGGGTAACTAATTGTCCAAACAATGTTTATTATCTTGACCCACTGACTTGAAATGCTGTCTTTCTCATAAATGAAATTCTCATGCATATGTGAGACTATTTCTTTTTTTTTTTTAGATGTAAAGTCATCATCTTTTTTTTTTTTTTT
>NW_003852499.1:7103140-7115536 GCF_000181295.1 Otolemur garnettii
CTTTTTTTTTTTTTTTTTTAATTTTATTTATTTGGGCCAGGGCTGGGTTTGAACCCACCACCTCCAGCATATGGGTCCGGCGCCTTACCCCTTTGAGCCACAGGTGCCACCCATGAGACTATTTCTGTATTATTTCTTCAGTTGCATTGTCTATGGTTATCTCAATACCATATAGATTTAATTTTACAGTTTTATAATATGCTTTTGTATAGGGTAAATCCTACTCTCTTTTATTTCATTTATAATTTTAAAAAGTTAGAAAAATCTATTCTATATTGTTTACCTGCCTGATTCTCACTTCCTACTTCCAGATGACAGGGTTCCAGATGACAGGGAGGTAACATAAAAATTATTCATAAGCAGGGTGGCGCCCATAGCTCAGTGGGTAGGGCACCTGCCACATACACCAAGGCTGGTGGGTTTGAACCTGGCCAGGGCCAGCTAAAACAACAATGACAACTGCAACCAAAAAATAGCCAGGCATTGTGGCAGGCGCCTTGTAGTCCCAGCTACTTGGGAGGCTGAGGCAAGAGAATCTTTTAAACCCAAGAGTTGGAGGTTGCTGTGAGCTGTGACACCATAGCGCTCTACCCAGGGCAATAGCTTGAGACTCTGTCTAAAAAAAATAAATTACTCATAAGCAAGACAAAGGAGCCTGGGAAATGAGGAAAAGCGGACTAAAAAAGAGAAATGCTCTCCAGATAGTATTTTTTCCTCTGTACTTCAAAGGAAGGAATTATGCCACATTGGAAATACGTGTAAAGTAGATTATGCGTGACCAGAATATTTCAGCCCCTGTCTAAGTCAAAGCTATCTTGGATTTTCATAGCTAGCCAGTTGCCAATGGCAGAGACCATGTAAACATAAAATGTTGTGTGGATGGGAAACAGAAACATGAATCAATTTTAGAAAATGAACAAGAACTAGAGAAAATAACGAACTTGTATTTTTCTTATGGATCCAAGAATTCAAACCTCTGAGTTTAAGTGATTCATTTTATCCTGAGTTCCTTTTGCTACCCTCACTTACAGTCACTTGATGTTTTATATGGATTATGGAGGAGTTGATCATTTACTTGATACCTAAAATGGTAGAGAAAGGAAAAGTACTAATAGGAATTACAGCAACAAGTACCAGAAAATACATTATTTGGAGGTTGGTAGCCATTAAAAAGATAACTGAGCAAATAAGTGTTTATAGTAAAATATTCACACTAAACAATATAACCTTTAAATCCAACCATTTTACAAAGTATGGTTATACTCAGAATTGTATCTGTTTTTATATAAAGTTAACATTACACAAGTAGAAAAGGCTCTCATGTGGGCAAGTGTGGTTTTGAGTTGATAGTTAATTAAATTATTCACAATGAATTTAGTCATTGCTGATTGAAAAGACCTGTTGATAGAGCATGGTGATTGTCAAGGCACTTGCGTCCAATGCAGTGTGGTCAAAGTTTCAGGGCTCAGTAAACAGTAATAGGCAATATTTAAATCCTTTAATAAACACTCACAAAGAAATATGCTATTATTTTATGGAGCCAAAGAGTGAACGTTGTGACTTACTGATCTTTTAACTCACCATTTATAATTAGTTGCCTTATGTTTAAAAGCAGACTATTTTTCCTAGTAATGCAAAATTTGAGCAAGTTCTAAGAAGCAGCCTCAAGGAGTAGAAAAAGAAATTACGGTATAGTATTTTACAGTCATTTCTTCCCTTGCTTACATTAGGTTTAAGCTTGGAAAAAAACATTAATTACATTTACCATGAGATTTACCATTATCACAGCAAACGAATGAAAGACATATTTTGTAGGACAATGGAATATTAACATTTCAATATTTTAGTTGTCCCCACTGAATCGGTATTTTAAAACGTTCAAAACCTGCCAACTTCATGAAACCTAACTACCATTGGTTTAAAATAACTTTTTTGTAAAACTGAAAAGTGTTGCTTTTGAGAAACAAAAAAGAAAAGAAAAATATTATTAACCGTTTTACGTATCAGATGAATGAATACAAATTGCATAGCAAGACGTCTCTAAGTGGAGCTCATGCAGATGAACAGTGCTAAATCGGTCTTCGTTTGGTCAAGTTGCTTCCAAACTACTTCGGCTTTTGGAGTGATCCTCAGCGAGGATGTTCGCTTCTGAGCTCGTTCCATAGCGGGCGCTGTGAGAGGCAGCTGCGTATCGACGCTCTGATGCGGTTGCGTACGTTTAAGCGCTTCCCGCTCTTAACCGGTTGGGCTAAGACTTTTAACTGCCATCTGGCTTCCAAGTCTGGCTTTCTATTCTGTCTGGTGCCCTCTGGTGCTCATCACCTGTACAATCTTAACGTAGTTGCGAGGAGCAAAGGGGTCCAAGGAGCATAAGGATGCTTTCAAGAAAGGCATTCCATTACTATGGATGGCATGGCTTCAGATTTCCTGAGGCCACAGCACTGGTATAAAATATATATGTACATTCGTGCAGCTCTAGAGAAAGAGGGATGTTGTTTTTCTCAGCAACTAAGCAAAAGAAAGACGGAAAATGTTTCAATCTTCAAATGCAGATGTCAACTCAGACCTCTCAAGTTTCTAGTCAAAGACTAGATATGTAGATCACATCTTTTCTGGAATCCAGCTGCCCCCTCCCATGTTCATTATTTTTCTGGCAAAGCGAAGATAGAGATCACTATGACCATGGATCTTTGCAAGCCAGAATATTCGTCTTGGGGCTGGGGCTGGAGCTGGGACTGTGGCCTTGAAGATAATTCTGTCTCCTTCCCCCAATGCATTTAATCAGTATTAATCTTAGGCGCAATCTTCACAAAGTTTCTTTTACCCTCCTCCTCCGATCTCTGAGCTCAGGCTCCGGTTATCCTGCTTTGCCCTTCCCCTCCACCCCCACACTCCTACAGTCACTCAACACTACTGCAGCGCTCTCCATTAAAGATGAACAACAGATCATTTTTCATTGCATGGCAACCCAAAGAGCTCCAGCCCTAGCAGAGCATGATGGGAGTCTCTCCCTCATTCTCCCCCCCTCTTCTTCTCTTTCTTTCTTTTTTTTCTTCTTTCTTTACTTCTTCCACAATTAATCTCTAAATTATGATTTTCCTAGTTAAGCGCTGACTTCTGGATAGGGTTGAGCGACCCACGATGACGCTCCCATCAGCCTTTCAGAAGGGGTTATTTCCAAAGAAAACTACAACTCCCATGAGGCATCAGGATAAGGCAACCGCGGGGCTTTATGGAAGTCGTAGGCTTCTTTCTCCTTGGTCCTTTTCACTTTTCCAAGGCATAAACTACAAGTCCCAGGTGGCCTCGGTGTTAGCACGCCTGCGCAAGAGCCTCGGAGCTAGGTGGGGGTGGGGCTGCCCCAGGCGGCGGGGGGCGGGGTCCGAGCGGGCTGTGTGGAGGCTTCAGACTCCGGCGCCATTTAGCGCGGAGAGTTTCCCGGGCAGACGCGGCTCTTCTCTCTCGGCTACTCCGTACCCCCATCTTCGGTGACAGAAGGCGCCTGGTGGGGGTGACTGCTCTTTTGTCTCCCTATCCCCCTCTTCCCAGTCCTCTCGGTCTCCTCTCCTCTCGGCTCAGAGAAGCAGCGGAGCTCGGGCCCCGCGGTGAGCGGCCCTCCCCTCCCCGCCGTTCCCTCCCTCCCTCAGCCCCGGGCACCGGCCCGGGAGGAGACGGGGCTTTGCCAGGCCCGGGGCGGGCGGGGAGGCCTCGGGGAAGGGAGGGCCCGCTCCTCAGGCACCGAGGCTTCGCGGCTTTGGCCCTTCCCGTCTGGGCAATGGGCGTCCTGTGAGACTGATCCCCTCGCTGGGGGCGCGTGTGGGAGGAGGCGACCGCCTGAGTGACCGGGAGCCCCCGGGTCGTGGCCCTCCCTCGCCTGCCTCGGCCCCTCCCACTCTTCTGCCCTGGGGCTGCCACCGCCCGGGCGTCGGAGCTCGTCGCTTCCTCGCGGTGCCGCCGCCCTCTGGGCCTAGCCCGCCCAGCGCGGCGAGCGGCGGCCGTGCGAGCTGATCCGCGCCGCATCCGCTTCGCCTGTGTCGGCGCCTTGCCCTGCCCCTCATGACTGCGGCGCCTCTGCTGCCACAGCCCGTCCGACCGCCGCTCGCCGCAGGATGGATGCGGACCGTGCGGCGCTAACCCCCGTGGCTCCGCTCCCGAATCGCCCGCCGACGAGCCTGCCTCGTGAGCCGCAGCAGCCTCGGTGCCAGCAGCCACCACAACTGGGCCCGGTGTCCCGCCTCTGCTTCGGGGCGGCTTGTCAGTGCTGAGTGAGGAGTCGTCCCGGCCGGCCCGAACCCGCCGTAGGAGCGGCGCCCTGCGGATTTTCACCCTCGTTTCATTCACAAATCCGAGCCCGCTCGCCTCACTCCAGCGGACCAACCATGTCTGGCGGCGCCGCAGAGAAGCAGAGCAGCACTCCCAGTTCCCTGTTCCTCTCGCCGCCGGCGCCTGCCCCCAAGAATGGCTCCAGCTCCGATTCCTCCGTGGGAGAGAAACTGGGGGCCGCGGCGAGCGACGCTGGGGGTGGGAGGACCGAGGAGTACCGGCGCCGTCGCCACACTATGGACAAGGACAGCCGTGGGGCGGCTGCGACCACTACCACCACTGAGCACCGCTTCTTCCGCCGGAGCGTCATCTGCGACTCCAATGCCACTGCGTTGGAGGTGCCCGGCCTCCCCCTTTCTCTCCCCCAGTCCAGCGTTCCCGCGGTTGTTCCTCAGAGTGCTCCACCAGAGCCCCACCGGGAGGAGCCCTTGACTGTCACCGCGGCTTCCCAGGTAGCCCAGCAGCCTCCAGCTGCTGCTGCTCCTGGGGACCAAGCTGTCGCGGGTCTTGCCGCCTCTGCTACCCCCAGCAGTACCAGCAAAGACCGCCCTGTTTCCCAGCCCAACCTTGTGGGGAGTAAAGAGGAGACTCCGCCAGCAAGAAGTGGCAGCGGCGGCGGCGGCAGCGCGAAGGAGCCACAGGAGGAACGGAGCCAGCA
Source organism: Otolemur garnettii (assembly GCF_000181295.1). Taxonomy (NCBI): domain Eukaryota; kingdom Metazoa; phylum Chordata; class Mammalia; order Primates; family Galagidae; genus Otolemur; species Otolemur garnettii. The sequence continues at coordinate 7,108,122 of NW_003852499.1, forward strand.
ACAGGATGACATCGAAGAACTGGAGACCAAGGCCGTGGGAATGTCCAACGATGGCCGCTTTCTCAAGTTTGACATCGAAATCGGCAGAGGCTCCTTTAAGACGGTCTATAAAGGTCTGGATACTGAAACTACTGTGGAAGTCGCCTGGTGTGAACTGCAGGTAAAAACCCCACCTACTTTATTTTATGGTCGTTTGGATCTCAAATTTGGCTCGGTTGAGCCAGTTTATCGAGTTTACCCTTTATATGTCATCTTCTAACTGTTTGACTCTCAGTAGGAGGGGGAGACCAACTTGTGAAAAGAGATTGAAAGTAGGAGGAGAATGTGGAGCCTGTGCCTAGGTGTTGGGATAGGATAAGAATTATTGGTAGCTGAAGGGATTTGCTACTAGGTATAGGAGGTGGTGAAGATCATTTTAGTACAAACGAATTGTCTCCTCCTCATTACTTTAGTGTCTGGGAGGAAACTCGGAATTAGTGGGGAAGTTTTTGAGTTAGGAAAGTACAGAGGCTTCTTACTCTGCATTTCGGCATCATCAGAGGCTCTGCAGTTAGGACCTGCCCTTGTGTGTGGAGCCTGTTTATATTCTTGAGACCAGGCTGTTCTTTTTAAGAAAGACCGAACTTGTTCCTTTGGATATATCTTACCAGATGGTTGCAAGGGCGTTGCGTATTAAATAAGTATAAAAAAGACTTTCGGCTCCTTTTGGTTAAATGCTTTGGCATTAGTAAGATACTAGTAAATGTTTGATGTTATTCCACCTGATGATGCTTGTGGTTTATAGTATCAGCCTTGCTCTGACTTTGTGCATTACATGAATATCTTCAGTCCATTCACTATACAGTGAATAGTATAGGAGCCCTCACAAAATTGTGTATTTTGATAGTGGTAATGTTACCAACATTATTTTAATTCTTTTGTAAGATTTTTTTTTTTTTTTAAGCTAAGCTTTCCCAAGACTCCAAAGGAGTCACAATGCTTCCTTTTCTAACCTCTCTTGGTGTAAATAATGATGTGTCATTCTGGTCAACCACTATATTCTAGGTTTAAACAGCTGAGTTGGGCTTACTTGTCTTGACTAGTTGTAACAGCTTGCTTGAATGTTGCCCTCACCAGGCATAGGTGAATTGGTAGAAGCAGAGTTAAATTGAAGGGAAAGAAGTCAGTTATGTTATACATACATGAAAAATGCCATCAGTACGCTTCTTGCCAAGAATTAGACCAAGGTGAAGTAGGATGTAAAAGTATCCAAATGGTCTCAGAACTTGTTTTATCCATGAACTAATATATTAGTACTTAACCCTTTGAATGTCAGCTTCCAAATGACCAAGGCAGTATCAAATGTAAAAGGAAATTAACACAGCATTAACTTAGAAACTGACAACTTCTTTAGAAACATACCAACTTTTACACTTACAATGGAGAACTTCTAAGGCAATGTGAAATTAAAACTACACATTAGTTTTATAATGGTTTGGAGTTAGGTTTGGAATCCTTTTTTCTTTTCTTCTTCTTCTTTTCCTTTTTTTTTTTTTTTTTAAGAGAAATTTGTTGACCTGTACTGTAACTCTATTCCTATTGGTCATTCATACTTAAAACGCTTAGTTCTGATTAATTTTGGTTTACAGGCAAAAATTTACAGGCAGGAATCTATTTCTTATACCATTGATGCCTTTTGCTACTGATGCTGGAATTTTATTCTTCTGTTGTAGTTGTGTATTTGAATTGGTGCTTTTAAACGATTTTTTTATTAACTGATTACCTTTTATAAGATAGGACTCATTTAAGTGTTGGGTACTTAATAGATCAATTTTGTTGGCTTTAATTATTTCACTTTTAAGACATCAGAATGTAATGTGTATGTTTTTCCTTTGTCACTTGGAATTTTCTGATTATTACGCAGTGGGGACAATTCAGTTTATCTAATGTCACGATAAGAACTTTGTCTGAGCATCTCAGTTTCTTTTAGAACTCCTGACTTTTTGGACTTCTCAATCTAAGCATGAGCATGACCAAACTAAGGAAAATCTTATATTGCATATTATTTTACAGCCAGTTCACTATTAGGCTGCAGAACCAAAATATAAGTAGTGAATTCTAGCTCACTGAGTGGTACCCTGGTTTAGAAACTTCCATGTCATTTGCCCCTATAATATTTCATTTTTGGTTTTGAAAATGATTATCCTAGCCCAGGGATCCTTTAGTTGGGCAGTCTTTGTTCTCTTGACCAGGACACTTGCAGTATATCCCTAATAAAGCATTTAGTAGGACATTGTTTGAACTTTTGTCTTTGAATCCAAATTATAGGACAGGCCTAGGGATTTTTAAAGCATTGAGAAAAAAGAAAAGTTTTTTCACTAATATAGGCTTCTAATATACGTATTTTTCTGTAGCAAGATAGGAGAAATAATTGTGTTCAGTTGAGTAAAAAGTTTTCAGTGTGTTAAAACTGGGAGAAATCTTAGGTTTATCCTGCCCACCTGTTTATTTGATAAATGAGGAAACTGAAATCATAGAGCAGGTAAATATCTTGCTTAGGTTGGTGAAGAACAAAAATTAAACTGGTTAGGATCTAATAATGTGTAAGATGTTAAAACATTTGTAATCTATTAGATGACTAATTAGTAATTTCAAATGAAGCAACACTGTTTTTGTGTGGCAGTAGTTTTCCAATTTCTGGAGAAATCGGGTCCTATTAGCCATGACAAATTTCAGGCTTCTGTTTTTAATATTGATTATATCACTTCAAATGGAGATATAAATAGGTTTTGGGGAATGGGTGAATATGGTATACAAATCAAACTACTTTTTATTAAGCTAGTCTTTAGACTCACAGCATGCTATTTAGTAACACAAGCATCAATTCTTAGTAAATACTACCTAGGTAATACTTTGATACCACAAGATTTTAAGTAATAATTGAGATGTCTTAAATGAGACACAGATTTTTTTTACCTGGTTTTATTAGTCAATTGCTATGCTTTAATTTTAATACCTAGGTGCCTTGGTGAGAAAATGTTATTGCTGGGCTCTGCAGAGTTTATATTACTTTCCTAAGGATGGATCTTGTTTTTTTTTTTTTTAAATTTGCTATATTTATTTTTATTTATTTTTTAACCAAGAGATAAAAGCAAGAGTGCTTTAAAAAATATTTACACAAAGATTACTTATTTACTTTAAGCATTTTTCCCCCAAAATTGTCTCTAAAAAGTTCACCTGATATATATTGATGAAATTGTTTTCAGATCTACCTGAAAGGGAGGTCAAATCATAATTTTTTTTAAAGCTCCAATATACTTAGTGCTTACTTTCGTTTGTCTTTTAGTAAGTTAAGATTTGTCTCTTTTTTGTGAAAAGTTTAGAATGCTGCAGAAATATGTTTCTATGATTTAAAATCCATAACTTCTTTGATACAGTTCTTTAACTTACTGAACTGAATCTCCGTATTTGAATATTGACAGTTTTCCCCTCCCTTTTAAATTTGTGTCCCATTCTTTATTTTTTAGGATAAAAATCTGTAGTAACTTTCTGTCTCAGGAACTCTAGATTTCAGGGAATATTCTGGAGTTTATTTTTAAATCCTCAATGTCATTGATTGCAGTATGTGCAAAATTTAGGTCACATCTTTATGTAAGGGTAAGTTGTTTGCAAATTAAAGAATAATTGGTGACTTGTTTGAAATAATCTCTTACTCCTTTTTAACAGTCTAGAATTAGAGACAGGATGATTTTTGGTTAGGTAAGATTTGATTCAAAATACTGTATATGTAGATTTATACCATAGGAATTAACTTTGTGGTAAAGGAATTAAGATTTAGATTTAGGTTAGGGTTTTTTTGTGGTTTTTTTTTTTTTTTTGTCTTTGCTTTTTTCTTTTTAGTTATATAGTTACTTCTTACTTAGTCTTGTGGGTTTAAGTGATTTCTAAAAACTTGGAAAAAGTGGTAGTTTTTGTGTAAAACAAATAGGGAATCTGTTGTTGTCAGATGACAATTAATTTCTTCTTTTTTAAATTTAAGTCAGGGTCTCACTCTTTTGACTGGGCTAGAGTGCAGTGGTGTCCATCATAGCTCACTGAAATCTCCAATGCCTGAGTTCAGGCAATCCTCCTGCCTCAGCCTTCAAAGTAGCTATAGGCCTCTGACCCCACACCTGGCCTTTTTTTTTTTTTTTTTTTTTTTTTTGGCGAGATGGGGTCTTTACCTTCTGGGTTCAATCATCCTGCCACCTCCCAAAGTGGTAGGACTGTAGGTATGAGCCACTGTACCTGGCTAATAGTTCATTTCTTTATACTCAAATTTTAGTACAAGATCCTGGTCATTTTGAAATTCATCCTAGCTTATCTCTATTGGAAACGTTCAGCTAAAATTGGGTTCTCATTTCAGATGTCATCCTAAACCTGTTATCTGGGTTTTCTGGTAGCTTTAAAGTTTTTTAGATAAAGCTGTGAAAGCAGCAAGAGTAGTTTTACTCAAATGATCATTTCTGAAAACGGTAGTATACCATGAAATAATTCATAATTACAACTAGTAGGTCTTTGCCAACAGTTTTTTAAATTATGTTGATACATTTTAGTAACTTTCATTTTGTTTGAGGTTTTTTGTTTAACATAAGATCAATCTGATCTGCAGGAAGAAGTGAGACTTAACATGACCTCAATTTAGGTTTGAAGAGGCCACTTTCCTGCAGTATAACATAGTAGTTAAGAACTAGATTGCCTCATTTCAAATCAAGGTTCAGGTATAGGTTTGTGTTACCTTGGGCAAGTTCTGTGCTACAGTTTCCTATCTGTAAAAATAGGTGTAAAAGAGTGACTGCTTCATAGGGTTGTGAGATTAAAGGAATTAACATATATAAAATATGTAGAGGACAGAGTCTAAGATGGAAATACTGATGATGCAGCATTTTTTTTTTTTTTTAGGTGGTTGTTTGGGGGGCTCAAGATTTTGTTTGATTTGCCTGTGTATGTGTATGTGTGTATGGTATGCATGTATTAAGAGATGAAGTCTCACAATGTTGCCCAGGCTGGTCTTGAACTCCTGGGCCTGGGCCCAAGAGGTCTTCTCCTGTCTACCCAAGTAGCTGGGGCTACAAGTGCATGCCAACACAGCCAGCTCAGGTTTGTGTATGTTTTTGCTTGAAAAATCATGTAGCAAAACTCTTACTATTGTTATTATTCTAAAATAAGGAACACAAGGGTTGAACATGATGTTATTAGTGCTTTCAAGTTCCTTAGCTCCACTTGCTTTCTGCCTAACATGCTAATTTCATGACCTTTCCCAAATGTCAGCCTTTCTGACCTGTTCATTTCTAGAATCAAGTAAGAGCTGTGTTCCTCTCATTTGCATGTACCTGGAAAGTATTTTTCCTTTTGGTAGATCTTGTATATGATTCTGATGGTATTAAGCTGAAATTATTTATATGCTTTGTTTAATCTACTCGGTTTTGGAAAGTTCACTGTTTTGTTGCAGAATACTCTCCAATCAAAAGGAGCATCAAGGCAGAACATTTGAGTTCTAGGTTACCCAATTCTCTTGAATTTGCCTAGGAAACGTAATCCTGTAATGCTGATTTGTTAGCAACACATTTTACTAATTTAGAGTTGTTGAGGAACAACTGAAATACTATTTGAAGGTATTTTGAAAAATTTAAAGTGTTACGTAAAATACAACAAAAGAGACTTTAAATGTTTATTTTGGAAGCTATAAATTGTCACATGTTACAAATTGAGTATTTTAAATTTCATAAAGTTGGGGATTTTAGGAGCTTTTTTTTTTTTTTTTAAATCAGCTTAAGAATTTATCAAATCTCCAAAGGGGATCTTTTCAGTCTGAGAAGAAATTGTCAGAACCTCTTAAGAATGTTTTTATTTGAAAGAGGATTAGGCTGTTGACAGGTGGCAGATTTAATTTTGTATGTGTTTTTTGTTTTTTTAAGATAATGTATTTCCCTGGAGTGTAAGATCATAGCTCACCTGCACCCTTGAACTTCTGGGCTCAAGTGATCCTCCTGCCTCAGTCACCTGAAAAGCTGGGACTATATGCATGTGCCGTCAAATTAGGCTACTTAAAAGTTTATAGGCTAGGTGTGGTGGTTCATACCTGTAAATTCTATTACTTTGGTGGACAGGGGTGGGAGGATCATTTGAGCTCAATTCAAGACCAGCCTTAGCAAGAGTGAGACCCCTGTCTCTACTTAGAAACAGAAAAATTAGCCAGGTGTTGTGAGGGGTGCCTATAGTCCCAGTAACTTGGGAGGCTGATGCAGGAGGATTGCTTCAACCCAAGAATTGAGGTTGCTATGAGCGAGGCTGACAGTATGGCACTCTAGCAGAGGCAACAGAGTGAGACTTTAATTTTTTTGGTTTAAAAGGCAGGCTCTGGCTGTGTTGTGGGCTGTTTTGTTTAAAAAGTGGGCTCCGATTTTGTTGCCCAGGCTGGTCTTGAACTCCTGGCCTCAAGTGATCCTCATGCCTAAGCTGCCCAAATTGCTGGGATTACAGGCATGAGACCCAGTGGCTGGCTGTATGTGGTTTTAAAAAAATTGGTTATTTTGGCTCAGTGCCTATAGCTCAGCGGCTAGGGCACCAGCCATGTAATCCTGGGCTGCTGGGTTCGAAGCCAGCTCAGGCCTTCCACAAAAAACAACACTGACTACTACAACCAAAAACTAGCTGGGTGTTATGGTGGGTGCCTGTGGTTCCAGCTCCTTGGGAGGCTGAGGCAAGAGGATCACTTGAGCCTAAGAGTTTGAGGTTGCTGTGAGCTGTGATGCTTTGGCACTCTCCTGAGGGTGACATAGTGAGACTTTGTCTCAAAAAAAGAAAAACTGGTTATTTATACTTTCTTTTTTCTTTAAGACAGAGTCTCAAGCTGTCACCCTGGGTAGAGTGCCTTGGCTTCACAGCTCATAGCAACCTCAAACTTTTAGGCTTAAGCAATTCTCTTGCCTCAGCCTCCCAAGGCTGTAGCTGTAGCTGGGACTACAGGCGCCTGCCACAATGTCTGGCTTTTTTTGGTTGTGGTTGTCATTGTTGCTCAGCAGACCCTGGCTGGGTTTGAACCTGCTACCCTAGGTGTATGTGGCTGGTGCCTTTGCCTCCTGAGCTATGGGCACTGCCCATTTATACTTTCCATATGAGAGAAAGTGTCAGTAATCTGCTTGGTTTTGTGGTCAATTAAATTAATAATACATGATCTCCACCTTAATTTGTATTAATTAATTTAGATTTTCCAGAGGATTATTACACTTTTTAATGTTGTAACTTGAATCTTGACCCTTGTGCAATTACTGTATTAAAGGTGCTATGCTAAATGAATGTGCTTAGTGAATTTTAGAAGAGAGTCTTCAGATAGTTTTCCCAGGAGTTTAAGTGTTGCTAAGAAATTTAACAGTTTCGTAATTTTTTTTTTTTTT
>NW_003852499.1:7116495-7118615 GCF_000181295.1 Otolemur garnettii
CTTAGGTGATTCTCTTGTCTCAGCCTCCTGAGTAGCTGGGACTACAGGTGCCCGCCACAACCCCTGACTATTTTTTGTTGCAGTTTGGCCGGGGCCAGGTTCGAACCCACCACCCTTGGTATATGGGGCCAGCAACCTACTCACTGAGCCACAGGTACTGCCCATACTCCCATTTCTGTAGATAACTTTTGTGCAGTCAAGGTTGAGCTTCTCAGAGATATATATCTTGGTTTTGGTTAGTATATACATGATAGATGGTCTTGTGTTGATCAAACAGACTAATGGGGCGGCACCAGAGTAGGCCTCTGGCTGCATATACCAGAGGTGGCGGGTTCAAACCCAGTCCCGGCTAAAAACTGCAAAAAAAAAAAAAAAAACCAACCAAACCAGACTAATGTGTAAATCCAAAAAGGGAGATAATAGTAGTTAGTGAATCAAATATTTTTGATGTGCACATTCCCTACAAATAAAGATTAATAGATTGCTTAGCATAATAAGATGATTTTTATGGCTAATAGTTTTGAGCCAAATAACTTGATGTATTTATCTCTGTGGATCTATGTAGATAATCTCCTTACTTGGACTGGCATATTATCATGGATTAAAGTAAATTGGGAAATACAACAGAGTATCTCTTCAATATGCTGAAGTGCTCCTAAACATTATTATCATATTACAATGTTATTGGGACTTTGCACACCCTTCTCCCCATGTGCCGTGTTTCCCCGAAAATAAGACACTGTCTTATATTTATTTTTTCTCAAGACACACTAGGGCTTATTTTCAGGGAATGTCTTCCTCTCTGTGCTGAAATGCATGGTGTGGCTATGTAGACCCATCACTAGGTCTTATTATTGGGGTAGGGGTTATATTTAACAAATGCATAGAAATCCTGCTAGGACTTATTTTTGGGTCCTGCATAGAAATCCTGCTAGGTCTTATTTTCAGGGAAACATGGTAGTCATCCCTAAGTATCCACAGAGGATTAGTTTCAAGGGGTAGAAGATACTGCTTCTATCCCTCCCCGCCAAGATACCAAAATCTAGTGGAATCTAGAGGTCTAGTGGAATTCTAACTCCTTTTGCTCTATTTAGCAATTACAATTTATCATAGAGTATCTTACACCTTATATACTTTGTCTTGAAACAAATCTCCATTTAAACAGCCTTTTAGGCAGTGTACATGCATAGAGTCTATAAGGAGGAGGATGATAGCTATCTTTTATTAGCTTCTTGGTGTGTTCAGAGTTTTTAAGATGCTATTTACATTTGCTATCACAAAGAATTTTAGTTCTGTTTAGACTTAAATGTTTAAAGAGAATATTCTAGTAGTTGATATATGATATCATTTACATCTAATAGAAACAAATTGAATGGTTATACTGTTAAAGTTTTTGCTAATGTTATCTACATGACTTTTGTGTATAAAGATTGTTCATTTTCATGTAACTTTTTCTCTACTTTGGAGATTGGATTTATGCTTAGCTTAGTTCTTGATACCGTGTGAATCGACGTTTTTTCCCTTAATTGTTTTTCTATCTTGTTAACTTCTTTTTTCTTCACTCTTTACTGTGACATATGCGTTACTGAGAAGGATTTGGCTCTCTTGTTTGAATTCCAAATAGAAAGCTCATTTAAATTATGTAAGGATATTTTGCAATCCTCTGGAATGTTTAATTTATTTGGTATTATTATGGGAATAAAATGTTCCCCCACCCCTGGTAAGATTTGTATATAACTGAAGTTTATTCTCAAACAATTTTGTAAAACTCTTATCATTTTCTTCCTCCTTAAATAGAGGATCAAATCTTTGCAGAGAATGACAAGGAGTACCAATTATAATATTAGATAATAATACACCTGGCTGGTTGAGTAAGGAGCACCTTTATACTCCTACACTGAGTTTTTGAAAAAATAGTTCTTGTCCCAATTTCTGGTATATTGATGGTCAGTGCTTGCTGCTATTGGCTAATTTGTATCAAGCTCCTTATTAATGGTGGTGTCTGATTTTTGTCTGTACTGGGCAACTAAAATATCAATTTTGTTAGTATTGGTTTAATGATTTGAAGAGGAATAAGTGAGTAAAATTCATTAACTTTAGCATTTTTTTTTTTTTTTTTT
>NW_003852499.1:7118705-7125674 GCF_000181295.1 Otolemur garnettii
TTTTTTTTTTTTTTTTTTTCTGAGACAGAGTCTCACTGTGTTGCTCTGAGTAGAGTGCTATTGGGTCACAGCTCATAGCAACCTCAAACTTGGGCTTAGCGATTCTCTTGCCCTAGCCTCCCAAATAGCTGGGACTACAGGCGCCCACCACAATGTCTGGCTATTTTATTTGTTGTTGTTGTTGTTGCACTTGTCATTGTTGTTTAGCTGGCCTGGGCTGGGTTCAAACCCACCAGTCTCTTTGTTTATGGCCTGTGTCCTACCCACTGAGCTTTGGGTGCCGCCAACTTTAGCATTTGTAATTTGTACTGCTCAAGTCTTTCTGGCTTTTGATTATATTTCTACTAAAGTGATGTCTGGATAAGTAAGGTATTCATATGATATGCTTAAATTTGGGAGACTTATTTTGTTGGTGCTATTTTATTTAGCTTGGACCATTTGGTATAAATGAAAGTATATTAAAGATTAAGAAGTGATTTCTATTTCTTGATAGCCATCATCCATCCCCACTGGGATGGGAAACCTGCTGAGTGGGCAACCTCTGGGCTCCATGTGGCCTTATGGTTCCTTGAGTGCAGCCTTTTGACTGAATTGAAATTTTTTTTTTTTTTTTTTTTGAGGCAGAGTCTCACTTTATCACCCTTGGTAGAGTGCTATGGTGTCACAGCTCGCAGCAACCTCCAGCTCCTGGGCTAAAGCGATCGATCCTCTTGCCTCAGCCTCTCGAGTAGCTGGGATTACAGGTGCCTGCCACAACGTCCGACTATTTTTTTATTGTTGCATTTTGGCCAGGGCTGGGTTTGAACCCACCACCCTTGGTATATGGGGCCAGTGCCCTACTCACTGAGCCACAGGTGCCGCCCAACTGAATTGAGATTTTATGGAATAAATCTTTTTATTTGCTTATGTACTTACCAGCATAGACTAATGAGTGTATCATCCCATAGGCATGGATTCCTGGATGTTCTTTAGACTAAAATGCTTCATTGAGGTCAGACAGTCCCATACTCTGTTGTACCAGGGGAATCCTTACTTAGGCATACCATATCTCATCTTAAAATATGGGAGATTTCTCAGAATATTCCTGTTGTGGCAGAGTAGCTGAGTGGATGGGGGTTTTCAACTATACAGGCAAATCACCTGTCCTTTAATTCCCAAATCTTGGTTTAGACTTTAATTCTCTTTTCTTTCAAGTTGAGTTTGCTCACTGTGTATGTTCAGGATAGGGGAAACTTTTCTGCCCATAGACTATTCGGGGCCATTTAAAGTCTATCAGAGGGTTTCTAATAACATTAAATTTTAAAATGGAAGGTCTTGGAGGCTTAGTTGCCTACCAGAAGATTTTTGGCCTTTTATGCATACTTCTACACTCATTCTCTTAGTATTACAGGTAGTCCCTGAGTTACAAACATCCAATTTATATATTACTTTCACTTAGAATGGAGCTGTTACAGGTGATAGGTAAAGGTACCTATTCCAACTTGCATACAAATTTAACTTAAGAATAAACCTACAGGCAGCGTCCATATCCATAGCTCAGTCAGCAGGGCACTGGCCACATACACCTAGGGTGGCAGATTCGACCCGGCCCAGGCCTGCTAAGCAATAGTGACAGCTGCAACTAAAAAATAGCTGGGCATTGTGGCTGACACCTGTAGTCCAGCTACTCAGGAGGCTGAGGCAAGAGAATTGTGTAAGCCCAAGAGTTTGAGGTTGCTGTGAGCTGTGATGCTACGGCACTCTACCCAGGGCAACAGCTTGAGACTTATGTCTCAAAAAAAAAAGAAAGAAAGAATAAACCTACAGAAGTTATCTCATTCATAACCTGGGTACTGCCTGTATTATTACATAATATTTACTGTTACTGGTAAGGACAACTTTTATTAAGTCAAAAATAGAGCCTGTTAAATCCTTTCTCAAGGTTTATTTGCTTTAATCACATGATTCAGAAGGGCCACTCAAGTGGTTCTTTACAGAACAAGAAAATGGCTCCTAGGTACATTGCTCTTTTATACCTAGACAAAAAAGCCACCAGCAATTTTTATTTTTCATTTTATTTTTATTTTTTTAAGATAGAATCTTATTTTGTTGCCCATGGTGTAGGGTTCAATGGTGTCATAGCTCACAGCAACCTCAAACTCCTGGGCTCAAGTGATCCTCCTGCCTCAGCCTCCTGAGTAGCTGGGACTGCAGGAGCCCACCACTACTCGTGGCTATATTTTTAGAGATGGGCTCTTGCTCTTGTTCAGGCTGGTGGTCTCAAACTCCTGACCTTAAGCAATACACCCACCTTGGCCTCCCAGAGTGCTAGGATTATGGGCGTGAGCCACCCTACCTGGCCCCACCAGCAGTTTTTAAATGGTGGGCTTTCAACTTAAATATTCTGCTTAACTAAGCACCTTACTACACAGAGGTGCTATTTTAGATTTTACTTTTGGTGGACAAATTGTTTGTGTTGCATTGCACCAGTTTCTCTATATTTCCACAGATTTTTTTCCTTAGACATAAGTGAGGGACCATAGTGATATTTTGCTGGCAAGCTTTTGATTTTTATGATATTCTCAGCCATTTTCTATCATTTTACTGCAGAAGTAAAACTTCCATGCTACCCATAAATGTTGCTATTACAGGCTTTCACACATCTTTACTGAGTATTTACCTGGTGTGAATACCTCTTTATGTCAGTGTTTTAAAACATCTGTTAGTCATCTGCATAGGTAAAGTTGACTTCAACAACCAGTACTTAGCTAAATGTTACACGATATAATCCTCTCCCCCCATTGTCTTCATGGGATAGTAATACTTTTTAGAAAGCTCTTTACCTTTTTTTTTATTTTTTTTTTTTTTTTTTTTTTTTTGAGACAGAACGTCACTTTGTCATGTCAGCTCATAGCAACCTCAACCCAAGTGATCCTCTTGCCTCAGCTTCCTAAATAGTTGGGACTTTAGGCGCCCACCACAATGCCCTGCTGTTTTTTAGAGGTGGGGGTTCTTGCTCTCTCTCTCTCTCTTTCTTTTTTTTGAGATAAGAGTCTCAAGCTGTCGCCCTGGTTAGAATGCTATGGCGTCACAGCTCACAGCAACCTCCAACTCTAGGGCTTAAGTGATTCTTTTGCCTCAGCCTCCCAAGTAGCTGGGACTACAGGCACCCACCACAATGCACAACTATTTTTATTTTTGTAGTTGTCATTATTGTTTTAGCAGGCCCAGGGCAGGTTTGAACCCGCCATCCTGGGTTATATGTGGTCAGCGCCCTACTCATGACCTATGGGTGGTGCCAGGGTTCTTGCTCTTAATCAGGCTGGTCTTAAACTCCTGAACTCAAGCAATCCACCCACCTCAGCCTCCCAGAGTGCTGGGATTACAGGCATGAGCCATGGTGCCTGGCCCTGTGAAGTACTTTCAAACATAATAGTGGTCCCAGATTTGGCTAGAAGCTGCCTTTGTGTCCTTGTTATTAACATGTTCCCATCATTTCTTTGGATAACATCTTTGCTTGCTGCATGACTTATTCTAGGTTCACTTTCTTATTTCCCCACTGTGGTTAGGCACCAGCCATGCTTTTAGTGTAGAATGGTATTCAGACAAAAAGAGGAGTACCAAGGGTGCTCATAGCTACTCAGATGGTTTTCAGGCTTTTTCTAGTGAAGAATTAGTATCTTACTAGTCCATTTGTGTTTCTATAAGAAATTTGTAAAGAACAGAAATCTGTTTCCACATAGTTCTAGAGCAGTGATTTTCAACCTTTTTAATCTCATGGCACACTTGAACCTATGTTAAACTTCTACAGCACATTTAAATATTGCTGATTGAAAAAAAAAGCCAGTAAAGAAACACCTACTGTGCTTTCAACTTTTTCTGAAAATAATTTATTATTTTAAAATATTTCCGGTATATCTGAGATTCTCTCATGGCACACCAGTTGAAAATCACTGTTCTAGAGTCTGAGAAGTCCTAAACAAAGACATTACCATCCATGAGAGCTTTTTTGCTGCTTTGCTTGGCTGAGAGTGAACCTATTTTGGCAAGCCGTTTTTATGGTGGTATTAATTCCTTCATGAATACTATACTGTTAACCTTGGGGATAAGTTTTTGACAGATGAAACAAACAGAACATAGCAGTTAGGAAATATTTATGAATTACACATGTGTGTTTGTGTTTCTCCATGTGTATATGTCTATATTAATCTATATATCTCAAAAACCATGAGTTCACATTGATACCTCTGATTCTGATTCAATGTAGAGCTCATTCTAGCATTCTCCTTTTCTGTATATCTTTCTGCAAGGGTAAGAAACTTGGTTCCAGCTTGGCATCCGTAGCACAGTGGTTTACAGCATCAGCTGCCTGCACCCAGGCTGACAGGTTTGAATCCAACCTTGGCCAGCTAAATAACAATGACATCTGCAACAAAAAAATAGCTGGGTGTTATGGTGGGCGCCTGTAGTCCCAGCTACTTGGGAGGCTGAGGTGAGAGAATAGCTTAAGCCTAAGAGTCTGAGATTGCTATGAGCTGTGAGGCCATGGCACTCTACTGAGGGCGGCAACACAGTGAGACTCTGTCTCAAAAAAAGAAACTTGGTTCCTATCATTCTAAATACATGTACTAATTTGCATAGTTCTCTTTTTTTTTTTTTTTTTTGAGACCTATGTCACCCTGGGTGTGTGTGTGGCTGGCTCTGTAACCACTGTGCTACAGGCTTCAAGCCTGTATAGCCAGTCTCTTAACGCCTAGGTTAATGTCCCCTCAGATACTTCTCTCATGTAGGTACCTACTGCAACAAGGAAGCTATACCTTCTTTCTGTAATATCTTCCTCTGCAGCAGCAGTAATTTTTAAAAATTAATTTACTTTCTTTTTACATTCTTTCTGCTACTGTATATGAGGATATGATACAGCTGTTTAGCCTCAGAGAAAAACAGATGATAGAAACTGCCTTGAATTATTTTATAGTTGTGGGAGAAGATTGGAATAATAGAGGGTTTTTTCCCTCACATCCAGAATCATTCCCTACGAATATAGATAAATGCTGCAAATCTAAGTATCAAATTCAGTATTTTTTTCTGAGTTTTTTTATCCATTTTCTCTTTTGTGTACATCATGCCATGTTTACATTAAGTAACAGTTTTAGCAGATACTTCCATTCTGTTTGAACACCGAACTGTTCTACAAGTTGTCTTTGATTTGATTAGTTTGTCAGTTGATAGTGTGTAGTACTTAGACTTGTACTGTTCATCCTACTAGCCGTGTGGTGATTGAACACTAATTCAAATTTTTAAATGACACCTGATTTAGTTTTTTGAAAGTTTAAAGTACTCCCTGAACAACTTGTCTTTGTGAATCTACTTTATTACAACTTTTATGAAACTCAAATAGAGATCAAATGTTTCTGATGGAAAAACTAACTTGCAGATTGGTATGTGCTATATGTAAAATATGCGGTGGATTTTGAAGATTTATTACAAAAATGATTATTTTTTCATGCGGCTACTAGAAAATTTAAAATTACATTTAGCTTACACTTTTCAGTGGATGGTTGCTGACTCAGACTATTCTATTAAAATGGTGTTAAAAGTGATGCTACAGCAAGTTTACTACTTCCTTTTGAAAAATATCTTAGGCACCTTCCTTTTTGTGGTTTCTTTCATTAGCATCCTTTACTAACCATAATTCTTTTTGCTATTGCTGAACACAGAATTTTGGGGTTTTAAAGTCATGTCTTTTTGGTTTGTGGTGCTTTTTAGTATCCAATTATTATGAAAATTGGAATTTCTGCTCTTAAAAACTTCTTTTGTTATTTATCAGTGTATCTTTCAGAAATATTTTTGTGGTCTTGATCTTTGAGTACTTTAGTTGCCAAGAGAATATTTGAAGTCAGCATTTACTGTAAATATCTTGAAATATTGGTAAATATTCTGGTTTATTTCAGAGACTGTTAGTGTATGTTTGGAGCTATATTGAATGTCCATAAATTTGCTACTTTATATTCATTAGTAATTTCTGGCCATTTTGTGCCTCCTTAAATTTGTTAACTAATTTAGTGCTAAAATTCATATCTTAAAGATACAGAAAAATAGGTTAAATTTGTTTTTGGTATCACTTATGAAAGAGAAACTGCTTATTTTCTCTAATTTTTTCCAAAATAGATAAATCCTTTGTCTAGTTGTGCCACTACAACAAATAAAGGTGAAAAGATATTAATGAGAATATAGTTAACTGCTTTATTCTAATAAAGTTGCTACCATACAGCATCACAACTATAGTTGTGATGGCAATTTAATGACTCTGAAAGCATACTTTTCCTTTTGTATAACAGCCTTTAGTAGTTGTTAATAGCTACATGCTAATTTGATTTTGACTAAATTATGTGAGTTGTAAACCTTGTTTATTTCCACCTTGTTATTGTAACTATCCTTAAGTCACACACACAAAAGATTTTTTAAAATTTGTAGAATGTGTTCTCAGAATGAAAATTAAGATGTTGGGGGGGAACGGAAATAAAAATCACCTGCAATCAATCCCTTCATCCAGAGATAAGGATTTATTACTATTTATAATATTCTAGTTTATGTGTTTGATTTTTGTTTTTATGCTTAGATCATACTGTGTGGTGTTAGTTTGTCTTTTTTATCACATAGTAAAAATATTTTCCTCCTTGGAAATTGGAGATTTTTGATCGAAAAACAACAAAATATTTGTACACTATAAACATAATTAAGAGTGTGTGTATACATATAGTTGTGATACTGTATTGTGGCATAATTTGCCTGATATATACCTCATAGACCATTTCCCATGTTAAAAATGAGAAATTTTAGTCTATTTAAAAATTTATAATTTTAGATAAAAAACTAAGTGTAGGCTCGGCGCCTGTGGCTCAAGCGGCTAAGGCGCCAGCCACATACACCTAAGGTGGCGGGTTCGAATCCCCAGCCCGGGCCCCCCAAACAACAATGATGGCTGCAACC
>NW_003852499.1:7125823-7129273 GCF_000181295.1 Otolemur garnettii
AAAAAAAAACAAAACTAAGTGTACATGTTAACAGGATTGTTTTTGATGTTTTGTACTGTTGCATATGCAGTTGTGAAATTATCTCCAGCTTGGAAAGTACAACACTTGAATTCCTGAGTGTCTGTTTGTTTTTTTAATTCTCAGAGATAATTAATTAACATGTTTGACACATAAATGCAAACATTTAGTTAGAACTAAATCTAGAAAGTTGACTGTTGATGCACTTGATCATTCTGAACAGAAGTTTAAAAGTTGTGGTTGATACACTGCAAAGGTAAAAAAATTTTCCCCTCACTTTTCAGCCTTTGTTGAGACATTTGCAAAAAAGTTCATTCACTGCCTTTCATGTGATTTGGGACATTATCAGAATACTTAAATCAGTGATTTGTTTTTAGAACAGTGTTATTTTGTGGTTCAGAGTTTTGTTAAAGCCAAGTGTTGGGGTGTTAATAACAGTACATTGAAAGTTCTTTAAGGAAGTTTAGTACATTAGTTTTGTATATTGACTAAGCTAAAGAGGAAAAAGCCTTAATGTGCTTTTTCCACTTCCTACCCACTCAAGATAACCTACGTCTGCTTCCTTTATTTATACTTTTGGTTACATCTACTCTAGAACATACCAAGGATGTTTTGAAAATGTAGTAAAGTCTTAAGGTATTTAAAGGGAACTCCTTTCTAGTCAGTTTTTTCCATCATAGACGTCATACTTTCTCAAACATTTTGGAAAATGGAAAAATAAAAATCAAAATAACCCCACTAATGTTTCTTTACTTAAAAGAAAATGTTGATATACCATTTTGGAATGTCTGTCCCTTCCCTTCATGATGGATTTTATATTTATTCAGCAAATGTTTTTTACACACCCATGTGCCTGGTATTTCTGTATTTCTGTACCTGTTGTCTTAGGTAGCAAATAGGGAAATAATTATGCTCTGGTAGGATCATGAATGTGTACATGTAATTGTATAGCTGTTAACTGTAACATAAGAGTTAGTATAAATACACAGCATAATTTGCCTCATTTCCTCCTTAATATTAGATAACGTTATTTTTTTCTATTGTAAATATAGTGGACATGAGTCCTAACTCCACAAGGCTATACCCATGACATATCATACTTCTGTTTAACTAAAATCCCACTTAATCTATGTTGTGTTCTCACCCAATTTAGTCAGTCCTTATTCTACTTCACTACTCCCCTTTATCCCCAATCCTTGCAGAGCTTTATACATTCTAGAATTTTATCAGGATAGGGCTTTCCAGTCTTTCACCTAAATTGCTTGTCATTGACATGCCCATTTTTATAAGTCTGGCTGCTTTTTCAAGTCCATGTTACATAGAATTTTTTCCAAAGTAAAGTTCTTGGCCATTCTCTTTCTGTTATCCTCTCCTATTTCTAAGCTCCCTAGGAGGAGGAGGATGGGGGTATTGATATTGCTCTGGTTGGATCCTCTAATCTCTTCCTTTCCTCTGCTTCCACCTCTAAGCTGCCTTCGTTGTTCCCATCCCCTCCCTCTCTCATACAGTCCTGTGGAACTCCTTTTTTGGCCCTGGATAGTCTCAAACAGAATCCTACACAGGATTGTCTTCTAATTGCTGGTTATAAAGTAACACAAAAGACCTTCAGGCTAGGGCCTACCAGGGTTTGGAATAGGAGAAGGGAATTTGCCTTTTGCCTTGTGAACAAATACAAGTCAATACTGCATATGTTAACTTTTTAGAATTAGTTTCTTAGGATTAAATTTCAGAAATGGAATTACTTGTTCTAAAGACATGAACATTCAAATACTTTCTATGTATCAATTGTTTTCCCAAAAAAAGAGATATGTTTACATGTATTTTCAGTGACCCAAGTGAGTTATTTCACTGTTCATTTATTAATGCTATTAAATATATTTCTCATTGGTTTATAGTTTGTTTCTTCAGAAATTACTTTATTTTTGCCTATTTTCTTTTTCTTTGAGACAGAGCCTCAAGCTGACACCCTGGGTAGAGTGCTGTGGAATCATAGCTTACAGCAACCTCCAACTCCTGGGCTTAAGCAATTCTCTTGCCTCAGCCTCCCAAGTAGCTGGGACTACAGGAGCCTGCCACAATGCCCAGCTATTTTTTGGTTGTAGTTGTCATTGTTTGGCGGGCCTAGGCTGGATTCAAACCCGCCAGCTCTGGTGTATGTGGCTGGTGCCTTAGCCACTTGAGCTACAGGCACTGAACCTATTTTTTTGTCTATTTTCAAGTGCTTTGCCCTAGTCAATTTTCATAAATTCCTTACCTAAAAATCAGTAATCTTTTTATATTTTTTAATATTTTTCAGTGCTGGGAATTTAACATCAATAGTGTAGCACTGTTTAAACCATCAAATTGGTTAGTCATCTTAATTGTTATTTTCATTACTTTTAAGTATAGTGAATCTTCTCTCTAAAGTTGATAAGTGATTTTTTTTTTTTTTTTTAAGAGACAGTGTCTGACTTTATTGCCTTCAGTAGAGTCCTGTGGTGTCACAGCTCATAGCAACCTCCAACTCCTGGGATTAGGCAATTTTCTTGCCTCAGCCTCCCCAAGTAGCTGGGACTACAGGCGCCTGCCACAATGCCTGGTTATTATTTTGTTGTTGCAATTTGGCTGGGCTGAGTTTGAACCCGACACCCTCAGTATACGGGGCTGGTGCCCTACCCGCTGAGCCACAGGCGCCAGCCTGATAAGTGAATTTCTAATTTCTTGTTTTCCTGATACTGGTATTTAAAGATGACTTTTCTTTGTGGATATATACATAGTATAATGTTATAGTATTAAGATCCAAATTTTAAGTCGGTATATATAAAAATAGATTATTTAAGTGTTTGTACTAGCTCCTTAACAATGTTTGAAATTTTAATTTTGCAGTTACATTAGTTTGCAGTTACATTAGTGTTTATTACCTCGTGTTTTTTTTTTTTTTTTTTTTTTGAGATAGAATCTCATTCTGTTACCCTGGTGTCATAACTCATGTCGTCCTCAATCTCTTGGCCTTGAGCAATCCGCTTGTCTCAGCCTCTTCAGTAGCTGAAACTATTGGTGTGTGCCACTACCCTGGATTGTTTTTCTTTTTTCAGTAGAGATGATGTCTCACTCTTGATCACCCTAGTCTTAAACTCCTGAGCTCAAGTTACTCACCTCATCCTCCCAGAGTGCTAGGATTATTGGTTTATACCACCACAGCCTATTCCCTCATTTCTGTGTTCTTTACTTGTGGTTAGAAAGTAAATTAAAACATTACTTAATATGATGAGATAAATAGTGTATCAAGAAACACTATTGTAACATGAAATAGTTCTTTAAGTCAGTTGTTTTAAAATTTATATCTTGTTATGAGTTGTTTTCAATGGCTGACTAGGGTCTAATGTGAAATTTGATCAAAGGTTTGAAACGTGTGTGCTTGAGAGAGAGAGAAATATTGAAGAATTGAAATAG
>NW_003852499.1:7129652-7131283 GCF_000181295.1 Otolemur garnettii
TTTTTTTTTTTTTTTTAGAGAATTAGTCTCAGTTTGTCCATAGAGCTCATTCCATAGAGCACTGTGGTATCACAGCTCACAGCAACCTCCAGATCTTGGGCTTAGGTGATTCTCTTGCCTTTGCCTCCCAAGTAGTTGGGATACAGGCACCCGCCACAACGCCCAGCAATTTTTTTGTTGCAGTTTGGCCAGGGCCGGGTTTGAACCCACCACTCTCGGTATATGGGGCTGGCACCCTACTCACTGAGCCCAAAGGCACCACCCAGGTAATTCTTTTTTTTTGAGACAGAGTCTCACTTTGTCACCCTTGGTAGAGTGCCATGGTCATAGCTCACAGCAACCTCCAACTCTTGGGCTCAAATGATCCTCTGGCCTCAGCCTCCCAAGTAGTTACTATAGGCGCCTACTACAATGCCTGGCTGTTTTTAGAGACGAGGTCTCGCTCTGGTAATCCACCCAGGTTGGCCTCCTAGAATGCTGAAATTACTGTTGTGAGCCACTGTGCCCCACCTCTCTAATTCTTGGGAAACCTAGGGGATCAGTCCCTTTTTACTGGTGAAGAGACTGAATTGAAATAATTTGCCAAGATCACATCCAGGAAATGGTCCAGCAAATGGTAGATGTGGGAATTGAGTCTGGATCATTTTTGTTTCTTTCTTTTTTTCCCTCATTCTTGTTTTAAAAGCAGAGCATTATTCTTTTCAAATTTAAAATTACACTGTATCCTGTAGTGCACATTAAAACATCTCAAGCTGTTTATAGCCCAAAGACCAAATTGATAATTTTTTTCAGTTTTCAATCTGGTGTTTGGTATTATATCTTCTGTGAGGATAAAATTAGGTTTCATTGTGTTCTTGCTTCCCATGACATTTATAACTGGGCTGGTGCTTTGGGAGAGGAATTGTGTTTTATGGTTTTGCAAGGACTTCTCAGGGGCAGTAAAAGAAAATGATTTATAAGAATCTAAATTACAAAGAATTAACCTATAATGCTGTGTTTGAGTTATAGTAGTTGACTAGAATGTTTTTCAAAGACCTGTTCACGCAGAATACGTACTCATTCAGAAGTGTTGAAGATAAAAGACTAGATAGACCAAATGACCTTCTTGGTCCCTTAATTACTATTCTATGATTTATTTATTTATTTTTATTTCAGGCTCCTTTATTCCATGAATATTTACAGAACATCAACTATAGGCAAAACATTGACATAATCATTGAAAATAACATTGGGACAAATATATCAATTTTATGAGGAAACAAAAGCATTCTCTACAAATCAATTATGAGATAAGTGTACTCATTACCACCACTCCTAGTAAAGTTGAAGATCCTAGCTAGTACAATTACAATAACTTAAAAATCCCAATGGTTTGTAAAAAAAAAAATACAAATTTCATTACTTCCGAGTTACCAAGTTACTTACAAGTTACCAAAAACAATAGAAAAATTCAGCAATGTAGCTAACTTCAAAATAACGATACAAAATCAATTATATTCCTATATAAAAAAGAATTACAAAATACTATTAGAAAAAGAAAGATAGCATTGTATCAGCAACCAAAATAGAAAGTACCTATCAATATAGCTTTAACAAGAGCTATGCAATTTTTGGTTTTTTTTTTTTTTTTT
>NW_003852499.1:7133226-7135630 GCF_000181295.1 Otolemur garnettii
ATGCGAGTCTCCTGCCTCCACCTCCCAAGTAGCTGAGATTACAGGTGCCCGCCACAACACCAGGCTTTTTTTGTTGTTGTTGTTGCAGCCGTCATTGTTGTTTGGTGGGCCCCGGCTGGATTTGAACCTGCCAGCTCAGGTGTATGTGGCTGGCACCTTAGCCACTTGAGCCACAGGTGCTGAGCCATGCAAAGACTCTTAATGATTTCTTTGAGACACCTTTTTTTTTTTTTTGTAAGTAACATTGTAAGTTTATTATGTATAGAAATAGATTGCGTATAATATGAAACTGTGATAATCTCCTTTTTGTTATGTTTAATCTTTTTAGACCTTTGTAGAGAGGTCATGTTTGTCTAATTCAGTACTGTTTTAATTTCAGTCCTTATGTGTTTCTTTTTTTAGAATGGAGCATCTTGGACAATGGTGCACTATTTTGAATGGCACTTGTTAACATATTTATGATGTTTTACTAGTGAGGTGCACATTTTACAAAAGTATGATTTGATTTAATAAGATTTTGTAGTACTTTGCTTCTAAATTTGTGCAGAATATAGTAGTTTAGGAAAATTTCATTTATATTATGACCACTGCTATTCATTCCCAAAGTAAGTGTGTTGCATTCCTAATGTGGTGTGTTACATGCCCTACTGAGCATAATGGGAAAAGAAAAGTGCTATAAAAAGCTAAGTACCAAGTAACTACCTAGAAAAGCTTTTAATGGGAGAGTTGGTATGGTCATTAATCTGGTAGAATAGTACTTGAGGAAATAGTTGCATGTTTTATTTCTTTTGGTTATTAGAAATCAGAATAGGAAATTCAGAATTAATACTTATGCTAAAGTAGCGTTCTGTTGTCTAATACAGTGCAGAGAGAATAAAAATGGCAGACTTGGTTCTAATGCAAACAATAGAAGAATGACCTTGATAAATAGGCTGTCTTACTAGTAAAGTGAGTGGTAGAGTTAGAGGATCCAAATACCCATAGGTCCATGCCTTAAATATACTTATTATCCTCTCACAATCAAAAAGGATGAATTTTATTTTGATTCACTCCTATTTGTGCACCCCCCCGCTTAGTATATAGTAGTTTACAGTAGACTACTTTCAGTGAGTGCCTTTCTTTCTTTCTTTCTTTCTTTCTTTCTTTTTTTTTAACTAAGATCCATTCTAAGAAATATATTTTATTAGGCTTATAAAAAAAGAAAAGAGGCCCAGTGCAGTGGTTTATGCCTGTAATCCTACCACTTTGGGAGACTGAGGTAGAAAGATCTTTTGAGACCAGCCTGAGAAAGAGCAAGGGCTTGGCACTGGTAGTTTAGTGGTTAGGGTGCCAGCCACATACACTGGGGCTGGCAGTTTGAACCCAGCCCAGGTGTATGTGGCTGGCGCCCTAACAACTGAGCTTACCAGTGACAACAATAATAAAAAGTAGTTGGGCATTGTGGTGGGTACCAGTAGTCCCAGCTATTTGGGAGGCTGAGGCAAGAGAATCGCTTAAGCCCAAGAGTGAGGTTGCTGTGAGCTGTGATGCCACTGCACTCTATCTAAAATAAAAAGTAAAAAAAAAGCCAGTGACACCACTAGCTTAGTGGTTAGGGTGCTGGCCACATACACCCAGGCTGAACCTAGCCCCAGCCAGCTAAAACAATGACAACTGCAACAACAACAACAACAACAACAACAATAGCTGGATGGGCGTTGTGGCAGGCACCTGTAGTCTCAGATACTTGGGAGGCTGGGGCAAGAGACTAGCTTAAGCCCAAGAGTTTGAGGTTACTGTGAGCTGTGATGCCACTGTACTCTATGCAGGGTGACAGCTTGAGACTCTGTTTAAAAAAAAAAAAAAAGAGCAAGACCTTGGCTAAACACACATATACACACACAAAATGGAAAAATTAGCTGGGTGTGGTGGCATGTGTCTCCTACTCTGGAGTCTGAGGCAGGAGGATGGCTTGAACCTAGAAGTTTGAAGTTTGAAGCTTCAGATAGCTATGATGAGGCCATTGCACACCAGCCTTGGCTACAGAATGAGACCCTGTCTAAAAAAAAATAATAATAAACCATAGAAAGATAAATAATAATAAATAACAATGAATCATAGACAGACAAAAGTGGCAGCTCAAAGGAGTAGGGCACCGGCCCCATATACCAGAGGTGGCAGGTTCAAACCCAGCCCCAGCCAAAAACAAACAACAAAAAAAAGACTAAAGTTTCACAAAATGCTTCTTACTATTAACAGGTTATATTTTCTATTTCATTAAAAAAATTAAAAAACTGTTTACAGCCTACTTTTTGGAAAATCATTTCATTTAGGGTGGTGCCTATGGCTCAAAGGAGTGGGATGCTGGCCCCATATGCCAGAAGTGGTGGGTTCAAACCCAGCCTTGGCCAAAAACTGCAAAAAA
>NW_003852499.1:7136508-7137855 GCF_000181295.1 Otolemur garnettii
AAAGTTTTCTGGTGATATTAATATTTGTGTGAATCTGGATAATCCACTTACTTGACTTGAGTCTTATTCATCTGAAAATGGTAACTTTGTGTACTTAACTGGCTTTTTTAAAGTAACAAATAACAAAAAAAATGCAGCGCGCAATACAGTGTGGAAAAGTTTTATGTAATTTTAGTCATTGTCAGACCAGCTTTGGAAATTAACTTCTGAGATTTTTGGTCTAAAATAAACCTGAAAGTTCATGATCTAATTATCTTTTTATTGAAGCTTAAATGTAAATCTTGAATTTTGAAAGAATATATTGTGGTTGTTAATATAGTTGGCTATTTAGTCTAGCAATTCTATAACAGTGCCACATAGTTCCATAGTACATTTCATTTTCTCAATAACCCTGTACATAGTATGTTGTCATCCCTGTTTTATAGATAAGAAAACCAAGGAACTATTTGATAGAATAATGTTTCTAAGATGAGGGATTCAATCTTACAAGGGTTAGTTAACTATCATTGAATATATTACTCTGGGCATTGCTAAGTCTATAAAATTAATTAAAATATAGAAATCTAATTGAAATCCAAGGAGAAAGTGATGGAAACAAAACTGTAGTAAGAGACTTCAATCTTAATTCATGGCCAATTTGGAGGTGGGTGTTAGGGACTGACCCTATGGAAGGTTTTTTGTTGTTGTTTGTTTTTTACATCTTTTAAAGCAGAACAACAGAAGATGGGAAAGCAAACCATTGGTAGGGTCAGACTTTGACACTATCCCCCCCATTGGCTTGTGACTATAGGTATATCTATTTCTGGTGGGTTAAATGGATTTTTAAAAGTCCTAATTCAGCATTGTTCAATAGAAAAGCAGTATGTCCCACATACATGGTTTAAATTTTCTAGCAGTTACATTTTTTTAAAAGGTAAATTAATAATACATTTTAAATAACCGAATATATCTACATATTATTTCAACATATAATCATTATAAAAATTATTTTTTATTTTTCTTTTTTAGAGACAGAGTCTCACTTTATCGCCCTCGGTAGAGTGCCCTGACCGTGGTGTCATAGCTCACAGCGACCTCTAACTCCTGGGCTTAGGCAATTCTCTTGCCTCAGCCTCTCGAGTAGCTGGAACCACAGGCACCTGCCTTCAACTTGTTGAAGTTTGGCTGGGGCCGGGTTCCAACCTGCCACTCTCAGTATATGGGGTGGGTGCCCTACCCACTGAGTCATGGGGCCGAGTTCCAACCTGCCACTCTCAGTATATGGATGGGGTGGGCGCTCTACCCATTGAGTCATAGGTGCTGCCCAATTTTGGAGAAGTACTTGAGAACTGTATTTTTTTTTTTTTT
>NW_003852499.1:7138324-7172361 GCF_000181295.1 Otolemur garnettii
CCTCCCAAGTAGCTGGGACTACAGGTGCCTGCCACAATGCCTGGCTATTTTTTGGTTGCAGCCATCATTGTTGTTTGGTGGGCTGGGCTGGATTTGAACCTGCCAGCTCAGGTGTATGTGGCTGCTGTCGTAGCTGCTTGAGCCACAGATGCTGAGCCACCATCATAATTTTTAACTTCCAGGAGATCTGTTTTTAATAATTGCCTTTTGTTTTTGTGTATTTAAGATTCTCTTTATAGGCTCTCCCCCACTCCCCCACTTTCTGATTTGTTACAGAGCTTCTACTTTTTCTGAGTTACTTTCTTGTTCATTACTGATTTTAGTTGCTCTTTAATTTTAAATGCTTTGGGTAATCTCATGAGCCTTGGTTATCCAAGTTTGAGTTGGGCATTGAAAAACTGACAGGAAATATAGTAGGTGGAGTTTGTTGATGATGTGCCTCAGCATGATATAGGCTGTTTAAATATTTAGATCTTCTTCATTTAGGCTAGTTAAATCTTTAGTCTTATTGCCTGGGGCCAAAGTAGATCTTATAGTTCACGTGATTTCTACTTTAGAGATTTATAATAACTTTATAGTCTACTACACATACATATTGGTGTTTTATTTTATTTTATTACCATGTTTCCCCGAAAATAAGACACTATTTTTTATTTATTTTTTCTGAAGAAGACACACTAGGTCTTATTTTCAGGGGATGTCTTCCTCTCCCCACTGAAATGCATGGCATTTCTATGCAGCATATCTGCATAGCCACACCCATCACTAGGTCTTATTATCAGGGTAGAGCTTATATTTAGCAAATGCATAGAAATCCTGGTAGTGCTTATTTTTTGGGTAGGTCTTATTTTCGGGGAAACACGGTCTTATTTTTTTGAGACAGAGTCTCACTGTGTCACCTTTAGTAGAGTGCTGGGGCAACACAGCTCACAGCAACCTCAAACTCTTGGGCTTAAGTGATTCTCTTGCTTCAGCCTCTCAAGTAGCTGGGACTATAGGCACCTGCCACAGTGCCCAGCTATTTTTATGTTGCACTTGTCATTGTTGTTTTAGCTGGCCGAGGCCAGGTTTGAACCCGCCAGCCTCAGTGTACGTGGCGGGTGCCCTACTCACTGAGCTATGAAACAAAACTTAACGTTTTGTGTTACTTTTCATTGACTAGAATTTGCATTTTCCTGACTGAGATTTGGGAGCTGAGAATGCACATTGCATATTGTAGGTTCAAAGAAGTCCTGCATTGAAGAAAACTGTTTAACTTAGTTCAGTCTTTTTTAGTCCAGCATTTGACTCCTCAACTCTTTCTACCTTACACAAACACACTGGCACAGTTAAATCAAGGAACACAGAATGACAACAAGTTTGCTCAGATTAGACACTTGAAAGGTCAAGAATCCATTCTCAGCCTTGCATATAGTAATTGTTAAGATGGAGTGGGGAAAGTTCTGTGATAAAAGGTTTTTTTTTTTTTTTTCCTGTATTTCTGCTTTGATAAAGTGTCTTGTGAAAGCATACAGAGTTTTCAGGGTGTTCTTATAATCCTGTCATAAGAGATAGAGCAATTCTCGGTAGATTAGATTCAATTATGTCATCAAAGATCTTTGTGCCATTTTCAGCATGTATTTCATAGTGCCATTTTAGAGACAAAAATGTAGAAATCTAAAAAGATGAAGTGATTAGCTTGAGATCATTTGGTTAGTAGAAAGCTAGATTTAGCCAATTCTTCTAGGGAAATGAATTGCCGCTACAATAGTGAAAAAAAAATAGGAAATGTGCTATGTTTAGATTTTAGAGACAATTCTGTTTAAGGTATTTCTAATCTAGGTTGGGCACAGTGGCTCACGCCTGTAATCTTAGCACTCTGGGAAGCTGAGGCAGGTAGATTGCTTGAGAGCCCAGGATTGCTGTGAGCTATGACACCATAGCACTCTACCCAGGGTGACAGTGAGACTCTCCCTCAATTAATTAATTAATTTCTAATTTAAGGACAGCCTAATATTTTTTAAAGGGGTACAAAACTTTTTTAAAGAATTGGCAGATTGTAGTACCCACAGTATTATAATAATTAAGTAACATACTTGGAATAAAAATCTATAAATGTCAGTAATAGAATTTTACTGCTTTTAAAACTGTGAAAGTATAATAAAAGTTTTATACTAAGAAAAAGAGATATAACATTAACTATAAGAATAATGAGGCACACCTGGAAATGTTCTGTGTAAACAGAAAATTTTAATAAGACCAGAATGCTCTTATAAATAATGGCTCTTTATAACACTTAAGTGAAAATTTTTTTTATTCAACATGGTCTTTAATTTATGTAAAACATAGATCTGTGCTTTTCTAAAATATTCTTTTTGGTTTAAGCTAATACTTGACCTTAGAGGTTCTTTGAGGAAGTTCCTTTTTTTCCAAAAAGGTTACATTCTGTATCTAACCTGTCAACCTAAAATGAAAAGCCACTTAAATTTATCACTTTTTTTTTTTTTTTTTTTTTTTTTGTGGAGACAGAGTCTCACTCTATTGCTCTCTGTGGCATCACAGCTCACAGCAACCTCCATATCTGGGGCTTATGCGATTCTCCTGCCTCAGTCTCCCGAGTAGCTGGAACAATAGGTGCCTGCCAAAACACTGGGCTATTTTTTTGTTGCAGTTTGGCCGGGTCGGGTTTGAACCCACCACCCTTGGTATATGGGGCCGGTGCCCTATGCACTGAGCCACAGGCACTACCCAATTTATTACATTTTTATTACTGATTTACTTTGTGATAGATGATGAAGAGAGCAGATGAAATTGTGTTGCTGAGTGTTTTGGCCTATGCAGCTGCTTGGGAAGGTTGAGACCTGGCTGGAAGATTCTTTTGAGTCCAGAAATTTGAGACTGCATTAAGCTGTGATCATGACACTGTGCTGTAGCCTAGGCAACAGAGGGAGACTTTGTCTCTTTAAAAAAAGAATTACTTAACACAGGACATTGTACTTAAAAGATATAACATTAACTATTAATATAATAATATAATTGATATTGCCCTTTCTTGATAATTTTCTTATTTCTAATCTTAAATTGAGGGAAGATGCTTGCTGTTTTTATTTTTATAATACATACAGTGATACAAGTCATTTATTAGTTTGTTCAAGTTTAATACACTTAATAATGCCCCCACTTTCACCTCCCAATTTTAATTGGGAAGTTTTACTCTACTCAGGTCTTATAGCCAGAGTACCCACAATGGAGAAAGGAAATTCCCAGTGCACCGAACTGTCAGTCTGTCTTGCCTTTTGTCCCCTCTTAGCCCTAAATATAGGAACTTTCTTGATTATCTGGGTTATACCTAAACACTGCTGCTCCCATACTTCAGCTCGTAAAAGCGAGAGAGTTTGTCAAGGAAAGTTTTTTGGAAGAAATTAGCCACATGAAATAGGAGAGAGAAATAATGTATGTTGTAAGCTGAGAAAGAACAAAGGTTAAAAGAGCTTGGCCCAGAACTACAGTAGTGTGTGTATTAGTTCTAAGTAATAAACATTTCCATTTTTGTGACATTGTTATTCTTGTAAGAAAAAACATATAAAGAAGAGGAATATATTTACACTGTTTAAGATTAAAGCCATATGTAAATATTTACCCCAGATTCTGGGGTTTTTTTTTTTTGCTTCTACACTCTTGCTTTTACTTTTTTGCCCAGCAGTAACCGTGTGTTTGTATGTGTTTCCAGTTCTTCATGCATTTATACAAATATATGCCCACATTTTTGAAAATTATATAAACATCTTATTCTGTGACTCACTTTCCTCTTTTAACTCATAGAGTTCTTATAGAGTTCTTAGAAGCTCTAGAGAAGTCTTGAGGACAGGAGACACAATTTGTATTCAAATACCACTAATGTTCTGTTTTCTTCTTTTATAAAATGAGAATAGCGACAGCATCTGTCTTTTTTTTTTTGAGACAGTTTCACTGTGTCGCCCTCAGTAGAGTGCTGTTGCATCACAGCTCACAGCAACCTCAAACTCTTGGGCTTAAGCAATCCTCTTGCCTCAGCCTCCCAAGTAGCTGGGACTACAGGTGCCTGCCACAACGCCCAGTTGTTTTTTTGTTGTTGTAGTTACCCCTGTTGTTTGGCAGTCCAGGGTTAGGTTCAAACCCGCCAGCCCTGGTATATATAGCTGGTGCCCTAGCTGCTGAGCTATAGGCGCCCAGCTAACATCTGTCTTTTAAAGTTATTACAAAGACTAAATAAGATTACTTGTGGACTCCTTAGCTTGGTAAACTAACACATGGTAACTACTTTTATTAGTAAAATCAAGGATATGGTACTTCTATAGCATCCTTCTACACCTAGGAAATAAACTTGAAGCAATAGCATATAATCAGCCAGCCCTCTAAATCTAGAAAGTAAGATCTTCATGGGGCTTAGCAGTAATGACTATTATTAATTGAAGGATTTTTTTATGAAGAGTAAGTCACACCTTTTCCCTATGTTTTTTATGGTATAACTTTATAAAGCAGAGTTTGCCAAAGTTGGATGAACTGAAAAGTCTATAAAATTATAAAGGAGGAAACATGTTGGTCTTCCCTAAGTGTACTACTAATATAGTAAAGCAAGGAGACTGCCTAGTAAATTTAGGTTCAATATAAAGGTAGTATTTCCTCAGTGGCTAATAACTACTGGAAATAATTTTGATAACAGTCTTTTTAAAGGATTGAGATAATAGAGATTCATGTAGGATAATAGTAAGTATGTTTTTAGGACTATATCCATAATCACTTCTAAAAGAAATGGACCAATTGCAGGACCAGTTGTATGAAGTGTCTCACATCTGTAATCTTAGCATTCTCGGAGTCTGAGGCAGGAGGATTGCTTGAAGTTAGGAGTTCAAGACCATCCTGAGCAAGAGTGAAACCCTGTTCTACAAAAAATAGAAAAATTAGGTAGGCGCAGTGGTGGGTGCCGATAGTCCCAGCTGCTTGGGAGGCTGGGGCAGGAGTAAGACCTTGACAGAGGTCAAGACCAACAGTCCCAACTGCTTGGGAGGCTGGGGCAGGAGTAAGACCCTGACAGAGCAAGACTTTGTCTCAAAAAAAAAAAAAAAAGGAGAAGAAAAGAAATAAGCATTTCTTCTATGTTTCTTCTCTGGCTCTGAGATAGTATACTAGATTAGGACTGTAGATTTGACTAACTGTGTCAATTCTTAAATCTGTATTATGGTTTGTATTATTTTATTATTTATTTGCTTTTATAGTTTTTATAAGTATTCTAAAATTAACCTGTTTAAACTGCAGAATTCAGTGGCTTAAAAAAATTCAGAATCTTGTAACCAGCATACTTTCAGACCGTTTTCATCATCTATCCCCCCTCCCTGTTGGAAAACATCTAACCCTGGTTTCCCTCAACTTCCCCAGCTATGGATAACCACCAACCTAATTTCTGTGTCTAGAGTTGCCTATTCTGGGCACTATATAGAAATGGAACAATATAATGTTTGGTCCTGTGTAACTGGCTTCTTTTACTTAGGGCAGTGTTTCTAGTGTTCACCCATGTTGTAGTATGGATGAGAATATCATTCTTTTTATTGAATAGTTTTCATTGTATGGATATACAACATTGTGTTCATCTATCAGTTGATTGACATTTGTGTTGTTTCCATTTTTTGGTTACTATAAACAGTACTTCTG
Source organism: Otolemur garnettii (assembly GCF_000181295.1). Taxonomy (NCBI): domain Eukaryota; kingdom Metazoa; phylum Chordata; class Mammalia; order Primates; family Galagidae; genus Otolemur; species Otolemur garnettii. The sequence goes on from NW_003852499.1 coordinate 7,143,992, forward strand.
TAAACATTCATTTACACATTTTTTGTATAAACATATGCTTTTATTTCTCCTGGGCAGATACTGCAAAGTGGAATTGTCTGGTCATATGGTAACTCTGTTGAACTTTTGAAGGAATTGCCAACCTGTTTTTCAAGGTAGCCTCACCATTTCATTGTCATCAGCAATGAATGAAGGTTCAAATTTCTCCGCATCTATGTTAATACTTGTCTTTATCTCTTTTTTATTTTAGCCATCAAATGGTATCTTACCCTGGTTTTGGTTTGCATTTCTGTAAGGATTAATAATGTTGAACATCTTTTTTATGGCCTTTTTATATCTATTCAGATCTATTCAAATCCTTTGCCCATTTTTAAATTGAGTTTGGTTTTTTATTATAGAATTGTAAGAATTCTCTACATAAACTGGATAGAAGTCCATTAGAGGTGTATGGCTTATAAACATTTTCTCCAGTTCTTCTGATTGTCTTTTCACATTCTTGAAACACTCACATTTTAACGTGAAACACACAAGACTTTAATTTTTTTTTAGTATTTTTTTAATATCGACCAGATTTTGCTTTGACATTGTCCAGGCTGGAGTACAGTGGCAGGTAACCTAGAACACCTGGGCTCAAGTGATCTTTTTGCCTCAGCCTCCCCAATAGTTGCGACCATAGACATACCCTGCTAATTTTTAAATTTTTTATAGAGACAGAATCCCCTGTGTTGCTCAGTCTGGTCTGAACTCCTGACTTCAACTGATCCTTCTGCCTTGGCTTCCCAAAGTGGGATTACAGGTGTGAGCCAACATGCCCAGCCATGCCTTTAATTTTGATGGAGTAAAATTTATTTTTTCTTTCATTACTTGCAATTTTATTTTTTATTTTATTTTATTTATTTATTTTTGAGACAGAATTTCACTAGGTCACCCTTGTTAGAGTGCCATGGCGTCACACTCACAGCAACCTCAAACTCTTGGGCTTAAGCAATTCTGTTGCCTCAGCCTCCCAAGTAGCTGGGACTATAGGCCCCCACCACAATGCCCAGCTATTTTGTTTTTTTGTAGTTGTCGTTGTTTAGCAGGCCTAGGCCGGGTTCGAAACCTGCCAGCCCTGGCATATGTGGCTAGCACCCTAACCACTGAGCTATAGGCGCTGAGCCTACTTGTGCTTTTAGATGCACGTCTGTGAAACCATGCCTAACCCAAGGTCACAAAGATTTACTCCTGTGTTTTCTAAGTGTTTTGTAATTTTTTATCTCTTACATTAAGTTCTCTAATCCATTTATTTTTCTATGCAGTATGAGTAAGAGAATTTCATTCTTTTAGAAGTAGACATTTGTCCCAGCCCCACTTGTTTAAAAGACTGTTTTTCTCTTTTTGAATTATTGTGTCACCTTCGTTGAAAATTAATTGATCATAAATGTTAGGGCTTATTTCTGGACTTTCCCTTCCTGTTGATCTATTTGTCTCTGGTTGTGCTAGTACCAGCATTGCCTTCTAAGTAGTACTTTGTGTAGTAAGACCATGAGGTATGAGTTCTCCAACCTTGTTCTTATTCACATTGTTTTTGACTTCTGGATCCTTTGCATTTACATGTGATCAGTAGTTAATTTTCACACACCTAAAATAGGCTTATTTGGGGAAGGGAGTGGGGAGTGGTCAGGATTGCATTGAATCTAAATCAGTTTGGATGAGTATTGTCATCTGTCTTCTGAAGCATAGTATATTTTATTGTGGTAAAATATAAAATTTACGGTTTTAAAAAATGTATTCTATATCCTGAATTTTTTGTTTCTCTGAGGTATCAACCCATCCTCACTTCTTTTTTTTGTGGCATGAATATTTTATCCTTGCAGGTTCCTCAAGTGATAATCTGTAATTGACTGCTAATACTTAAAAATGAAGCTTACAGGGGCAGGGAGGGCATTGCTCAGTGTTAGGGCACTGGCCACGTGTTCCAGGGTTGATGGGTTCAAACCCCACCTGGGCCTGCTAAACAGAACAACAACAAAAATAGCCAGGGTTTGTAGCGGGTGCCTGTAGTCCAGCTACTAGGGAAGCTGAGGCAAGAGACTGTCTTGAGCTCAAGAGTTTGAGGTTGCTGTAAGCTATGACTCTACAGCACTCTCCTGAAGGTGATAAAGTGAGACTTTGTCTCAAAAAAAAAAAAAAAATGAAGCTTACTATGAACTCTAAATATGGATGATCTTGCCAATGGTCCAATTTTATTCTCAGTTCAGGAAATTCCCAAAATAATACAATGGTGAGATTTTATTCTGGGATGCTAACTAACTTCTCTAATTGCCTGACTAGTTGTTGATATCTTTAGAAGTAGAATCTAATTTCCCCTCCTATCTAAGGATAAACTTGTGGCTGAGTATAGTCGTCTTCTAATAAAAGTAAATTTATTAAAAGCTATAGAAGCTCCTGCTGGGCAGACTGGCAAGGGACAATGCTACAAAATTTAAGAATTAAATGTCTTTTGAAAATTAATGTGTTTTTATACTAAATATTGAAGGTGGTTAGGTTTTCAGAATCCAACTTGATAGAGATTCTTTTTCTTTTCTTTGATCTCATGTCTCATTTCTGCTTTACTAGCCTCTCAGTGTTTTTGAGAAAAGTATTTGGCTTCCTGCTTAGGTACTCTCCTACTGTATTTTCAGCTTTTACTTCTTGGGCCAGAATTTCAACATTGTGTCTGCCTCTCTCATCTTCTTTATTTATTGTTTAGTATTTATTTATTTCTGTAACTTCTTTGAATTATGATACTCAGGTCTTGATGGAAAGTTGGTAGAAGTAAATGAAGTAAGATGGGGGCGGCACCTGTGGCTCAAAGGAGTAGAGCACCAGCCCCATATGCTGGAGGTGGTGGGTTCAAAAAAAAAGAAAGAAGGAAGATGTTTGTGCTGCCATTGTCAATTAGAAGCCTTTGCAAACCTCTTGAATCACTTTTCAATATGGAGGGACAAGCTTATTCCTTGGTGTCAACATGTTGTATAGCTCTTTGGTTGTTTGCTTAGCAGTGTTGAAAATTGAGCGGGGTGAGTATGTTCATATGTTTCGTTTGGGATGGCATCCCACTAGCAACTCCAAATAGAGCATTTCATAGTTTTCTTACTAAAATAATCATGAAATCAGGAATGAATGAAAGCCCCCAATCTTACTACAAAGACTGAAATTTGACAGACATAAAGAGGGAACTGGAAATAAGTGATACTAATGATGAGGCATACTGAATCAGATAAGAAATACTATATAGATTTCAGTTTATAGAATATATATCGATTTTATTTTTTGAAATGGAGACCTCTATACAACTCCTGGTCTATTGCCACTGTTTATTCAAAAGTCAGACTGGAATAACCAACACCAATACTAATTTAAGAGAATGCTAAAATAGATAATAAGTATAATGATGTATTGTAAATAAAAATATCAAGTAAATATTATAGTTGGCTATAAGTTTTGGCAAAAAATTGTGAAAATAGTAGGCAGATGATGGGAAATCTGAGCAACAGTTGCACTAAGTAACAGTTTGTTAGAAACTGGCAAAAATACCGCAGTCTATGCATATCACAGTTGTGAACATAAGAAGGAAATTTGACTTCCACTTGTGGTAGACGGTGGGGTCATAAACACTAAGTTTAGAAGACCTATCTTGTTCAGTGTAGAATTCCATTACGATTGATACAGAAATGGTTCTGGCTTGGTGAAGCCCTGATGCTAAATCTCTGATTTTGTTTCAGTCTTTTTTCCCTGTAAAAGTAAAAGAAAGCAATTAAAAAAAAAATTCTTCACTTAATTTTCAGTTTCTTCTTTGAATATAAGTTAGGAAATGTAACGGGTTGGAACTGACTGGGTTTAAAGGTTAAGATTGGGGAATTACAGTTTTTCTAACTGAAAATATTATGATTCTATGTAAAATGAAACTGCAGCGTCAAGATAGTAACAAGATACTTTTTTTTTTTTTGAGACAGAGTCTCATTATGTTGCCCTCAGTAGAGCGCTGTGGCATCACAGCTCACAGCAACCTCAAACTCTTGGGCTCAAATGATTCTCTTGCCTCAGCCTCCCATATAGCTGGGACTACAGGCACCGCCACAACACCTGGCTAAACAAAATACTTTTTTAAAAAGATAAAAATCTGTAATTTTATTAAAACAAAAACTGACAGTGTGGTATGAAGTTTACATTCCACAAATTTTTTTTTTTTAACAGAATCTCACTATGTCCCCCTTATTAGAGTGAGGTGGTGTTGCGGCTCACAGCAACCTCAAACTCTTGGGCTTAAGTGATTCTCTTACCTCAGCCTCCCGAGTAGCGGGGACTACAGGTGCCTGCCACAACACCTAGCTATTTTTTTGTTGCAGTTGTCATTGTTGTTTACCTGACCTGGCTCAGGTTCAAACCTGCCAGCCTGGGTGTATGTGGCTGGTGCCCTACCCACTGAGTGGGAAAGAAGGGAGATGAGTAGGTGCTGCTACGGGTGCCACCCCTAAATAAAGTTTTCACAGAAATCTAACATGTACCTACTTTACCAATGTAGCTCTAGTTGGCAAATCTAGATAATGTCAAGAACTGATGGTTCTTGGGATTCAAGACAGTGCATTTGGATATCATTAAATTCTTAGGTTTTTTTTTTTTTTTTTTTTTTGAGACAGAGTCTCACTTTGTCGCCCTTGGTAGGTGCTGTGGCGTCACAGCTCATAGCAACCTCCAACTCCCGGGCTTAGGCAATTCTCTTCTCAGCCTCCGGAGTAGCTGGGACCACAGGCACCCTTCAAAACGCCCGGCTATTTTTTGTTGGAGTTTGGCCAGGGCCGGGTTTGAACCCCGATATACGGGGTTGGCGCCCTACTCACTGAACCACATGTGCCACCCAAATTCTTAGGATTTTTTTTTTTTTTTTTTTTTTTGAGACAAAGCCTCAAGCTGTCCCCCTGGGTAGAGTACCGTGGCATTACAGCTCACAGCAACCTCCAACTCCTGGGCTCAAGCGAGTCTCCTGCCTCAGCCTCCCAAGTAGCTGGGACTACAGGTGCCCGCCACAACGCCTGGCTATTTTTTGGTTGCAGCCGTCATTGTTGTTTGGTGGGTCCGGGCTGGGGATTCGAACCCGCCACCTTAGGTGTACGTGGCTGGCACCTTAGCCGGTTGAGCTATAGGCGCTGAGCCAATTCTTAGGATTTTTAAAAAAATGTTTTTGTTTGTTGTGTTTTGCAGTGAAGCACTGTCCCAATATGAAAGTTTAATCTTCTCCTGAGATCAAGGCTTTTGAAATCATTCAACTCGTGAACTGTTTTGTTTTTGGGGTTTTTTTGCAGTTTTTGGCCAGGGCTGGGTTTGAACCCACCACCTCCGGCATATAGGGTGGTGCCCTACTCCTTGTCTTTCCTACTCTCTTATTTCCTGTACCACCCTCTTACCCAGTACCTCAGTAGTAGCTTGGTTGAACAAGTTGGTATTTATAACTGGAAAAGGGTCATCTTGTTTAATTTCAGGAATTAGCACCTATAAGACAGAATGATCTCCTAATGTATATATTCTTCAATAAAAGTTTTTCCCTCCTCAATAAGTTTCTACCTCCAAAATGACAGCTTTGATAAATTCCAAACTGGCTTAGTCTTTTGTGGGGAATAACATTAAGCTTAAGAAGGGCACATCTTGGCTAATAGTGCTATAGGCACTATTGGCTCAGGCATTCACAGCTTTTTAAATAGTCCTCATTTATGGTGCCAGTGACATTTTTCAAAAAAGGTGAAATATTATGAACATAGAAGCAAATCATTAATTGTCTATTTTTTCCATTATTTTATCATTTCCCTAGCTAGGCCCCAAATTTTAACCAAAATGATCCTACTCATCTCCCTTTTTTCCCACTCTGTTCTTCTCACCCCAAATAATACACCAGTAATAGCCAACTACATACATGCTACACTGTAAAAATGCAGAATTAACACTATTGGGAAGAAGGCTGTGGGTTGGGGAGATACTCTTAGCAGACCTACGGTTTTTGCTTTCCCACACACCCAATTCTGCAAGTTTCATTCTTTATAGAAGGCTTTTTGCTTTTCTTAGCAAAGTGCAGAAACAGTGTTGCCTTGAAACATTTATTCCCCTTCCACTCCACTGGGTGTGCAAACTATACAGCTTAAACAGCTTTAAAGCACTTTGGGCTGCTACAGGGCACAGAAACTAACCTGAGTCTTCAAAGGACATCTTCTTAAGCCACCTCTGTCTTGTCTAGACAAGTAAAATTCCTTCTCACTTGAAACCCACAGTCAGATGTGGCAGGGGCTGGTACTTCAGGAAAGTTAATTCTTGTCATCTTTTTTGTCATCATCCTCCAAGGGGTAGGAATGCCACATCAGCCTTTCTTCATAGAAGGATATGACAACCTGTGGGCACTTGACATTGGCTTCCTTGGCAGGGACCAGGTCAGCCTCATCATGAGTTTTTCCATTTCATCAGGAACATGAGCTCTCCACTGGAGTCTGTGACTCCAATAATCTGCTCTAGCTCCAAACCCCAGGGAATGCCTCGTGGCTTTTCAGACTCTTCTTTCTTCTCCTTTGGTTTGTTCTCCTCTCCCTTATCTTTAGAATCAGAATCAGCTTTGTGCTTGCCTCCCTCTGATTTATCTGTCTCATGTACTGTTTTCTGTGATTCCAGAAACTCAGTAATGAGGTTGGGGCAATCCAAGTTCTATTCTGGCTCCCATGTGTTGTCCTCATCTGAGAAACCCTTCTACTTCAGGAGGTCCTCCACCTTGCCCATTACCACTCAGTGGTTGAGAACTTTTTACACCACATATTCCTCTACCTCCTCTATGTTCTTCTTTTGTTTCTTCCCCCATAGTACTCAATGGCTTTCTGGTATAGAGGGTAACACTGCAAAGCAGCACCCTAAAACCTGAGTGGAATCAGTGCATTGGTGTTGAGCCTGCTGGGGAAGTAGTGTTTAGGAAAACAACAAGCTAGGTAGCTGCGGTGAAGCTCCTCAGTTATGAAGCATACCGCAAGCTCCAGCCAATGATCCTCTTCCTAAATAAGACTTGCGGAGCTGCAGTTTATTTTCTTTTTGTTAGACTTTCCAGACAGCCTGAGGCCATACATAAATGCAGCGAGAACTAGTTTCATGAAATTAGGTGAATATGTGGAACAAATAAGAGTCTTTCTCCATACTATCCATATTTTGAACATGGTGAATAAGATTTAGCCCTAAAAAGTTGTGCATTCTTTTATTCCTGGATTGATAAGCAGCTCCTAAAAGTATGCTAATTTAAAGGTTAGTTTTATGTATTATAAACTGTACTTAGATAAATAATGATAACTTTGAAAATTAACGATATTCTTGATTTGATGAGGAAATAATTCAGTCATATTCTGAGAATGGTTTTCTTGTTGGGGTAGGAAGTCTGAATTTTGCAAAAAACTAGGTTTAGAAATACAGAGATAGCATTCATATGCAAATCAAAACAGGAGTATTGAATGTCATTCATGAATAAAAACATATTTTGTAAAACTATAAGAATCTAAAGTAGCATGAAAAACGCCGTATTCCAGGCAGTGGCTAGTTCAGGGGAGAGGGAGAGAGGAATGGTGGAGATCTTATTATTTCATAGAAAAAAATTCAAAGGAAATATGGCAAAACATTAAGAGGTAACAAATATGGGAGGTGCATACTTAGGTATTTATATGCAAATAGAATACAAAAGTTTAGAAACGTTTATATAAATTTTAAAAATACGTAATTCTCATGGTTATCTAACAATTTTTAAAAAGACATATTAGGGGCGCCCACGGTAACTGGTTAGGGTGCCAGCCACATGTTCTGGGTCTGGTGGGTTCAAACCCCGGCCGGGCCTGCTAAACAACAAAAATATGGCAGGATGTTGTGATGAGCACCTATAGTTCCAGCTACTAGGGAGGCTGAGGCAAGAGAATCACTTCAGTCCAAGAGTTGGAGGTTGCTATGAGCTGTGACTCCAGCGCACTCTACCAAGGATGACAAATTGAGACTCTGTCTCCAAAAAAAAATATATATATATATGTGTGTGTGTGTGTGTGTGTGTGTGTGTGTACTAAAGCAAATCTGTTGGGGGAAATGACAGTTGTATTAAGCTGTAAGAGTAATATTAATACAGGCAACTCTAGTGTCCACTTACATTTATCAAGAGGTCAGTATGGAGACAGAATTATTTACTTGCTTTGCAAATAAGAAAATATGAAAGTTTAACTTTTATTTAGGGTATGATATGAGAACTGGTAGACATCATTTTTCTCAGGTGGATCAAGTACTTAACCTAGTATAAGCATTAGGACATTTATGCCTTTGAAGTTCTCAGTGTGCTTCTTCTCAGTGTCCTCCCTCTATCCTGAATTTTTTATTTTATTTACTTGCCTTTAAGTATCAAGAGCAAGTTTCCTCAAAATCAAGCCCATTTTTGGGTAGTAACATATATAACATACATTTACATTTTAAACATTTTTTATTAAGCGTACAATTCACTGGCATTAAGCACATTTCACAGTATTGTGTAATTACTCCCATCCATATTCAGAACCTTTTTAATCATCCTCAACTGAAACTCTACTCATTAAATGCTAACTCACTGTCACCCACTTCCCCCAGCCACTAGTAACCTCTTTTCTGTTTTCTGTCTTTATGAAATTGCCTGTTCTAATATAAGTAGACTGATACAATATTTACCTCTTTGTGTCTGGGTTATTAACTTAAAATAATATACTTAAAGTTTATGTAAGTTGTAGCATGTGTCAAAATTTTATTCCTTTTTAAGATTAAACAGTATTGCATTGTATGTATTTTATTGTCTATTCAACTGTTGATGGACACAGGAATCATTTCTACCCTTAGGCTATTGTGAATAATGCTGCTGTGAACATTGGTATACAAGTATCTGAGTCCCTGCTTTAGATTCTTTTGAGCATACATTTTACACTCAGAAGTGAAATTGCTGGATCAAATGCTAAATTTTTTTTTTTTTTTTTTTTTGAGATGATCTTGCTCTGTTACCTGGGTTAGAGTACAGTGGTGTCATCCTATAGCTCACTGCAGCCTCAAATTCTTGGGCTCAAGTTATCCTCCTGTCTCCATGTCTAGAATAGGTAGAACTGCAGGCCTGGGCCACCATATTTGGCTAATTTTTCTGTTGTTTGTAGAGAGACTGGCCTCAAACTTCTGCCACAAGTGGTCCTACCCTCTCAGCCTCCTCAGCAGTGCTGGGATTACAGACATGAGCCACCATGCAGCTGATATGATAATTCTATATTTAACTTTTTGCAAAATGATTACACTCTTTTCCACACTGATTGCACCATTTTATGATCCCAGAAATGCACACAGATTCCATTTGTCTATGTTCTTGCCAGTTTTTTCTTACTCTCTTTTTTTGGATGGGGGCATAACAGGCATCCTAGATGGTATGAAGTGGTACCTGATTAGTTGGCATATTTTAAAGGAGAAAGGATGCTTCCTTAATGTGACTTAAATTATTAAAATATTACACATGTACACATGTAAATAGAAAACAAAATATACATTTCTTGTGCTTTATGGACCTTATATAGCAAAATAAGATTTTTAAAAAATTATTCTGTATGTTAAAAGAAATAAGTCTGGCATCTCTCTCAGTTACCATTTACAGAAAAAAAGATTTTTAAAAATTATTCTGTATGTAACTGAAATCCATGCTGCATTGAAAAGCAGTGTTTCCAACTGTTTTATTCTCCACTTGAATAAAGGTTTTAATTTCTGTATTCTGACACCCAACAATTAGTATCACATTTTAAGATGCCAAGGTCTTTGCTAAGTCACTGTGGTGCAGAAAATGGTAAGAAGGGAGTACTCCAATATTGACTTAAAATTTTTTTTTTTTTTTTTTGAGACAGAGCCTCAAGCTGTCACCCTACGTAGAGTGCTGTAGCATCACAGCTCACAGTAACCACCAACTCCTGGGCTTAAGTGATTCTCTTACCTCAGCCTCCCACGTAGCTGGGACTATAGGCGCCCACCATAGTGCCTGGCTATTTTTTGGTTGTAGTTGTCATTGTTGTTTGGCAGGCCCAGGCTGGATTCGAACCTGCCAGCTCTGGTGTATATGGCTGGTGCCTTAGCCGCTTGAACCTTAGGTGCTGAGCCAATCTAAAATATTTTAATCAAGAATTCCAAACACTTCTCTCCACTCCTTTTTTTTTTTGAGACATAATCTTACTTTGTCTCTCTGGGTAGAATGCTGTGGTGTCATAGCTCACAGCAACCTCAAACTATTGGGGCTCAAATGATCCTCTTGCCTCAGCCTCCCAAGTAGCTGGAACTACAGGAATGTGCCACAACACCCGGCTAGTTTTTTCTATTTTTAGTAGAGGTGGAGTCTCATTCTTGCTCAGAGTAGTCTTGAACTCCTCAGCTCAAGCAATCCACCCACCTTGGCCTCTCAAGAGTGCTAGGATTATAGGTGTGAGCCACTGCACCTGGCCTCTCCACCCATGTTTTGATAGGTGTTGTTAATTTAGCAATAAAATTCTGAATATTGCTAAAAATAAAATATTTCAGAAGTTTAAATGTTGAGGACTAGGTTTTTTGGAAGTACAGTTGTTAGCTTATAAAGCGAAAAATTCAAGTTTAATTAATGAAAACAGTCTTAGTCACATAAGTAGTTTGGGAGATTTGCTTCTGAGCAAATAAACTAAGCAACAGAAAAATAATGAATAGGAATGGATGGGACTACTAATTCAGAAAATACTGAAATACGAGGTTAAAGAGAGACAGTGTCTGTTAGAGGATGTTTAACTTCTTACAAGCAAAGGACTGAAGCTGTACCAATTGTTATAAGGTCATTGTACCAAACATAGCATTGTGTTTCTCACTCAAGAAGAAATTACATCAAGAAATTGTCTATTGAATATTACTATTTGGGTGGTAATGAGATAAACAATTATTTTAGTTGTTGGTTGGCCTCACCCCCTTGCAGTCTGAAACTGCAGGTTATGGAATGTCATGCGATATCACATACCTTGGTTTTGTTCATTTAGTCTGTCCAAACAACTTAATGGAGGTGGAAAGAAATGAATGAAATGAATAGAGTGGGTTAGCTGTATCAGCTGTAGTTTGTACTAAAAGGTAATGAATGCTGCAATTGGAACAGTATGTCAAGGCCCCAGGAGCATCCAACTTGATGATGCTGGAGAGAAGGTTCTAAAAAACAACTGTGGTTAATATATTCTAAATCTTATTTGATGCTTTATTGCTATTTTTAATACTACATTTCAACTTTCTGTCATTGTCTTTATGGTAATTTGATTAACAGTGGCAATATGTAACTAACATGCGGTTCCTCTTATTTTACTTTCAGCTATAATTTAGTAAAGTACCTAGTCCTTTTCAGTAATCCTTAGTTAATATCAACATGGATCTTCTGAGAAAAAACTATCTTAGAACCAGTACAAAATTTTTAGGGTCTGTTTGTGTAGTATAGTGAACAGAACATGAACTTTGAACCAAATCTCCATTTAATTATTGGTTCTCCTTTTCATGTGACTTCGAAGGGAATATTAAATTTCTTTTTCTTTTTTTTTTTTTTTTGAGACAGAGTCTCAAGCTGTCACCCTGGGTAGAGTGCCATGGCATCATAACTCATAGCAACCTCCAACTCTTGGGCTTAAGCGATTCTCTTGCTTCAGCCTCCCAAGTAGCTGGGACTACAGGCGCCCACTACAATGCCCAGCTATTTTTTGGTTGTAGTTGTCACTGTTGTTTGGCAGGCCTGGGCTGGATTCCAAACTGCCAGCTTTGGTGTATGTGGCTGGCGCGCTAGCCACGTGAGCTACAGGTGCCAAGCCGGAATATTAAATTTCTGAGTCTATTCAGCTGTAAAATAAAGTAACATTACCTATTATCTCACAGGATTTTTCTGAGAAATAAAGTAAAGCAGCTCAATAGTAAATTAAGCACACACTTGACAAATACCATAAAAACCAAATCCTTTTGGTTTCTGTGCTAATGTTTTGATCTACTTTACTGTTAACTTATAGTTTTGAGTGCTAAAATAATGTACTTCTCTGACATTTTATGAAATTTTTCTAGATAAAATAGGAAGGATTTAGTTATAGGTGGAACAATTTGATAAATTATAGAAAGCCCCAAATTATGTTTAGAGTTTTTTCCCACTTAGTTGATAATCCATTCTCACTCAACTTTCTTTTTTCTTTCTTTCTTTTTTTTTTAGAGACAGAGTCTCACTTTATTGCCCTCCGTAGAGTGCCATGGCGTTACACAGCTCACAGCAACCTCCAACTCCTGGGCATAAGCAATTCTCTTGCCTCAGCCTTTCGAGTAGCTGGGACTACAGGCGCCCACTACAATGCCCAGCTATTTTTTGGTTGCAGTTTGACTGGGGCCGGGTTTGAACCCGCTACCCTCAGCATATGGGGCTGGCGCTCTACTTGCTGAGCCATAGGCGCCGCCCGCACAACTTTATTTCTAATTTTAAATATTTAAGCAAACTTCTCAGACCACTTAAAATAATTTTCAGAAATGATAAAAGATGGTCAGGCACAGTGGTTCACGCTTGTAATCTCAGCACTTTGGAGACCAAGGTGGGTGGATTGTCTGAGCTCACAGATTCCAGACCAGCTGGAGCCAGAGGAAGACCTCATTTCTAAAAAAAAAAAAATAGCTGGGCATTGTGGTGGGCATCTGTTGTCCCAGCTACTTGGGAGACTGAGGCAAGAGAATTGCTTATGCCTAGGAGTTTGAGGTTGCTGTGAACTATGATACCACAGCACTCTACCAAGGGTGACAAAGTGAGACCCTTGAGGGATGAGTGAGTCTCAAGAAGAAGATAAAAAGACCCCTACAATTGATGCATAAAAATAGCCTCTATTATAGTGTAGATGACTTCTAGGCAAAATTAGAAAATAGAGAAAATATTAATATTCCCATGGAATGTTTAAATTGCCATTCAGTGTACTATATCAAAGAAAATTATTAATAATTGTAGATTTTTGATGAAAAATAATAAACAAGTAGGTGGCAGGTTTTTTCCCCCAACAAGCTTTTAACAAATTATTTTTAAAAAATCAAAATAGTGTGGCTGTGCCCTTTGCAAATTGTTGTTGTGATTGGGCTGTATTAGACTTAAGTAACACTCAGGCTCAATTCTAGTTCTTGCCTTTAAGTCACTGGAATTTCTTTTATCCCTGTGGAAATGCTAGCTGCTTATTGTGGATACATACACACACTTTATTTATGGGAAGCTGGCAGACAGAGTCAAATTCATGGATTTACTTACCAATGGCTGTTAAACAAGTCACTATGCTAGATTGTCAGATACTAAAGATAGAACACTGAAAAGGCATTTTATCACTGCCCATTTATGACAAAATAAAGCCTCTGAAGTCTTATTTCATGGGGATAAGACTTAATATAATTAAGTGCTATGAAAGAGGCATGTACATAGTTCTTAATAACTATGTACATGATGGGCTGGGGGCACTGATTTAATCTAGAATGAGGGGCACTCACATTTCTCCGAGGAAATGACTTGATCTTTGAAGGATGGTTGGGCTGAAAAGGTTGATAGAAAGACATTATAAATAAAGCAAATAGTATGTGTGAGGAAGAGGCTGAAATGTTTGAGAATGGAAAAGATCAGTGTAGTGTGTAGTAAGGAATTAGGTTCAAAGGATTGGACAAGGACCACATTATGTGAGACCTAGGTTACAGTGATTTTCATCTTCGTCTTTAAAAGCTATAGAAAGTTGGCAGAGTGCAATGGCTCATGCCTGTAATCCAAGCACTCTGGGAACCTGGGGCTGGTGGACTGCTTGAGCTCAGGCGTTTGAGACCAGCCTGAGCAAGACAAGACCCTGTCCCTGCTAAAAATAGAAAAACTAGGCAAGCATTTATGGTGGGTGCCTGTAGTCTGAACTACTTGGGAGCCTGAAGCAAGAGGATTGCTTAAACTCAGGAATTTGAGATTGCTGTGAGCTATGATGCCATAGCACTCTACCAAGGGCAGCAGAATGAGACTGTCTCAAAAAAAAGAAAGGCTATATAAAGTTATCAAGGGATTTTTAAGCAGGGTTATAGGATTCTAACACTAAGACTCCTTTTGTCATATATTGTGCCATAAAGTAAATAAAATACAGGACCATGCAGTCCTATACTGCATGATTTCAGAGATGTTAAAAATGTGGAAGATGGTATTTCTAAGAATTAATAACTAAGTAGGCTTATTTTAGAACTGATTATATAGGCATTAAAAATATTCTGACTGTAATAGAGACAAAGTGGGAAAAAACTTAAAAGGACTAAAAACTAAAAGAGCAACACCACCAAGATGCTGGGGAGGGGGGGGAGATGCTGAGTAACTGATTTTGATAGGGACCCAAATAGAACTTCAGGGAATGTAAAAACTAAATGAGGAGTGCCACCTTCTCTGTTATTTGGCCAGGTACTTGGATGTACCCTTTGGCTGTTTATTCTCTTGGAAAGGTAGATTAGCAGGATAACCCTGGATGAAGTAGGTCTGCCATAAATCTGAGTCTGATCGGACAGGATATGTGACTTTGTAGATAGAAGATGTGGCCTCTGGTGGAGGGGGGCATTTAAAAAAGTGATAAGGTGGTGTGAAAGGGGCTGTTTGCTGTACTTTGAGAGAAGCCAATCTTGCAGTGATAATTTCCAGATGGAACAAAACACAAAGAGGGAGGGAATTCTAAGGAGGATGCTAGGAAAACTTGTCTGTTTTTAAAGCTGGAATGGGGTAGAGGTTGGAGTGGATTGTTGCAAATTGAGCTGCTGATTATTGTGCCTTATTCAAAATCTCAAGTGTAGGGTTACTGCTGAATGGGGAGGGACAAATCCCTTACCCAGGCCTTAGGCCTAGTGAGATGGCTAGGAAATTCTTTCTCCACTGAAGCCATGTGCTTAGCTTTCACTCCACAACCCTCTTTATTTTTTACGCTAGTGGGGAAAGTGGAGTTAGGAGTGGTTAGTTGAGTTCCCTTTATCAGACTCCTCATTGGATACTTTTGGTGATTGACTGAGAGTGACTGCATGACCCTATATTTTGTGTACTTTATGGGTGGCCCTATATATGACCCTCTCACCTATACCTCAGTCCTCTGGACTTGTATAGTCAGTTGGAAGTGTGTGATTTGTGTTCATCTCATGCTTTTTTCTGGAGCAGGGACTAAGACTCTGAATATGTCCTTTGCATCTTTTAAATCTTAAAGTTCAATTAATAGTAATAAGAGGAGGTGATAGCACGTTAGATGTAATAACTGAAGAGAGAATTGGTGAAAAGAATGTAAATCTGAGAATAATCCCAGAAAGTAACGGAGAGAATTGGAAATTTTTAAGTCTTAGGAATAGAGTGGAAGATGGGAGATAGCAGGACTTAGAAAGACAACTTGAAACTTATGGCTAAAAAGAACAATTATACAATTATAATAGCTCCATTATGTATAAGTAAAACTAAATGCATAGCAGTGGAGTTGCAGAGCATAATAGGAAAAAAACTCTTCAGAACAACCAGAGAGAAAACACAGATAACTTATAGAGGAGGGCATTTATACTGATAGTTACAATACAAGCCAGAAAACCACGAAACAATAATATTTTGAAAGTGCTGAAAGATAAATAAACCAACCTAGAATTCTTCATCATTCAAGAGTTAAGATGAAATAAACATTTTAGAAAACCTAGGATTCTACCAATAAAATGGAAGTTCACTGATAAGAGTTTTGAGAAATATTTCAAAGAAGAAGAAAGTTGAATCCAGAGAAAGTAGTTAAGGAGCAAAATGCAATAGTGAACAAAGATAAGGTCATGTGCCCCTGTAACTATATTTTGGTCAAAGCTGAACCACATATGTGATGGTGATGCCACAAGATTATAATAACCATATTTTTATTATGCCTTTTCTGTGTTTAGATACATAAATAATTGCCATTAGGTTACTATTTCTTTACACTCTTCAATACAGTAAAATGCTATACAAGTTTATAACTTAGGAGTAGCAGGCTATACCATCTAGTTTTATTGTAAGTACATTCAATGATGTTTACACAATAACAAAATGACCTAACAGTGAATCTGTCAGAATGTACCCCTGTCATCAGGTGACATATGACTATGTAAATAAGCATATACTGTTTAATAATCATAAGAGTGATTACTTAAAGGGTAATAAGATAGATGGAACTATTAAAATATTAGAGGAGATAAAGCATAAAATGGGGTAAGGGTGGTTGGAACAGTGATTTTTAGGTTATGCAAATTATGTCTCAGTAAAGTTATTTAAAATAATTGTGTGCTGGGGTGGGAGAGGTTGTTGGAGAAAAGAATATACTGTCTCAATATTATTCCATGTATAATATGACATTAATTAAAACCCCTGGTAATATCCTGATAGTGTTGATTATCTTATGTTGTAATTTCTACATTATAAAAACAAACTTTTCTGATTGGAAAAAACAGAGCCAAGATGTTCTCAAAGGTTAAGTTGGAGAAGGTGTTGCAGGAAGTTTTCCCACCATGGATGACTTGTTTTAAAGCTGTAGTAATGAAGAAAATATGGTTATTAGTGCAGGAAAAGAAAAAGACCATTCAAATAGAATGTAGAATCCAGAAATAGAACTCACTTATGTGGAAAATTGATGTATAACAGAGATAAGGAAAGGATGGATTGTTCATGATAATGGTATTGGGAATATTGATTGATGGTCTAGAAAAAAACGTGTAGCCAGTCCCTTTCTTACTTGACCAAATAAATTCTTTACCAAATGAATTACCCAAATGTGACATACAAAACAAACAAACAAAATATATATTGCAATTTTTGGCCAGGGCCAGGTTTGAACCTGCCACCTCTGGTATATGGGGCTGGCATCCTACTCCTTTAAGCCACAGGAGCTGCCCAACAAATTTATATTTTGAAAAGAGAAAGAAAAATTATGGCCTCTGTGAATAAAACCCATCTACCTACCTACTATAGAATAGAAGATAGATTGAACTATAGTGAAATAAAAACTCTAAATCAAGAGACATTATAAGGTGAAAATACAAATCACAAATTGAGAAAAGATAATCTGTAACTCATAATACTAAGATTTAGTATCCAGAATAAATGGAAGAACTCCTGCAAATCAGATGAAGAAATAAATATAAATGGCAACTCACACAACAGGAATCTCAAGTTATCTGCAGAGAAAACAGAAAAGGTTGCTCAAACTTACTGCTGACTCTGAAAAAGTAAATCAAGCATCAGGATATGATTGTACAGTCACAAAATTGGCAAAAAAAAAATAACGTCTGATACTGCTAAGTGCTGTTGAGCATGTAGAGCAAAGGTAAGCTTCATACAGTGATAGCAGAAAGGTGTCTTAATCTGTTGAGGCTACTGCAGCAAAATACCCTAAACTGAGTAGTTTATAAAAAACAGAAATTTATTTCTGACAGTTCTGGAGGCTGGGATGTCCAGGTTCAGGCCATCAAAAGATGTAGTTACTAGTGAGGGCTAACACTCCGGATCATAGTTGACACCCTCTAGCTCTGTCCCATGTTTTGGGGGATGGCAAAAAACTCCCTTGGGGCTCTTGTAATCTAATCTCATACATGAAGATTCCTGACTTCATGACCTAATCAATTCCCTAAAGACTCCCTACCTGGTAATATCCATCATCTTAGGAATTAGGATTTCTTTTCTTTTCTTTTCTTTCTTTCTTTTTTTTTTTTTTTGAGACAAAGCCTCAAGCTATCCCCCGGGTAGAGTACCGTGGCATCACAGCTCACAGCAACCTCCAACCTGGGCTCAAGCGAGTCTCCTGCCTCTGCCTCCCAAGTAGCTGGGACCACAGGCGCCTGCCACAGCGCCCAGCTATTTTTTGGTTGCAGCCATCATTGTTGTTTTGGCGGGCCCGGGCTGGATTCGAACCCGCCACCTTAGGTGTATGTGGCTGGTGCCTTAGCCACTTGAGCCACAGGCGCCGAGCCAGGAATTAGGATTTCAATGTAAATTTTTTTGAGAGTGGGGCTCAAACATTCTGACCATCACAAAAATACATAGAATTACAGTGGAAACTATATTGAGATAGTTATCAAAAAACTTTTGCAATTTGTGATACAGCTTTCTTTTCTTTTCTTTTCTTTTCTTTTCTTTTCTTTTTTTATGAGACAGTCTTTGTTGTTCATGGTAGAGTGCAGTGGTATCACAGCTCACAGCAACCTCAAACTCTTGGGCTTAGGCGATTCTCCTGCCTCAGCCTCCTGAGTAGCTCAGACTCCAGGCACCTGCCACAACACCTGGCTATTTTTTTGTTGTTGTTGCAGGTTTGGCCGGGGTCAGGTTTGAACCCACCACCCTGGGTATATGGGGCTGCATAGGCCACAGGCGCCGCCCACAGCTTTCTTGTTTCAGGGTGCCACTCCACCTCTTTTTTCCTCTCTTTTTTCCTACTCTCTTCCCCTCGCTCACTCCCTTTCTCTTCCTAAGATAAAGTCTATACTTTTAGATCCTTAAAAAAAATGTATATGCTAATAAGATCTAGTGGAAGGTCATAATTTCAAGCAATGATTAGTGCAAAAAAATTTTATATGCTAATAAGATCTAGTGGAAGGTCATAATTTCAAGCAATGATTAGTGCAAATGATAGTGCAACCAGTTATGTGATATGAAAAATAAAAACCACAGGCACTGCTGAATGCTATTAGGTGTGTACAGTCATAATTGAAAAGAAGGTTAAATTTCAATTTGAAATTAATGAAAAGTATTTATTTTCATATAAGTTTACACATCTGCCTTAGTTTATGGACTCCCAAGTTGAGAACCACACTGTTACACATATGTCCAAAGAGATTAACATTGCAGCACTGTTACGGTATTATAGTAGCAAAAAGTAGAGAGCAGCCTAAAGATTCCTCCGGAAAGAGATCATATAAATTAAGATATATTCAAAAAATGGAAAGTACGTAGCAGTGAAATCAAATGAAGCCAGGTTACAATAATGCAGTGGATATCTTATTGTATGTATATCTTACTGTCTCTTTTTATACTATCATGAGTGATCTCAGTGTTGAGTTTAAAAAGCAAGCTTCTAAAGAATAGTCTTTTTTTTTTTTTGAGACGGAGCCTCAAGCTATCCCCCTGGGTAGAGTGCCATGGCATCACGCTCACAGCAACCTCCAACTCCTGGGCTCAAGCGAGTTTCCTGCCTCAGCCTCCCAAGTAGCTGGGACCACAGGTGCCCGCCACAACGCCTGGCCATTTTTTTGTTGCAGCCATCATTGTTGTTCGGCGGGCCTGGGCTGGGGATTCGAACCCGCCACCTTAGGTGTATGTGGCTGGTGCCCCAGCCGCTTGAGCCACAGTCGCCGAGCCTAAAGAATAGTCTTTAAGGTCATTTTATGAAATTTAAAAATTTTATATAAAGACTCATGGGAATGATACATCCAAATTCAGAGTTGTCGTTATTGGTTATTCAAGGATATAAGAGTGGGAATGAAAAAGTCAGCAGGGGCAGGTTTAAATTATATCTGTGATGTTTAATTATTCAATAGTATGATATATGTATGCATATACATGTGTGTGTGTGTGTGAGATATATATATGAAACTTTATGCCTAGAAAACAGATTTACATGCTTGGACAGAACATTAATATGACATAGCTTCAATTGTAATGGTTTATATGTAGTTTTTATGGAGGGAAGAATAAGGGATTGAGTGCCCCTCCTATCATCTCAGATAAGAAGTGAATTAACCTATGAAGTGCCAGACATTTTAAACATGTGGTGAAAGGATACCTATTAAATTACATATTTCTTTTTTTTGAGACAGAGTCTCAGACTACCACCCTGGGTAGAGTGCAATGGCATCACAGCTCACAGCAACTTCAAACCTTTGGGCTTAAGTGATTCTCTTGCCTCAGCTTCCCAAGTAGCTGGAACTACTGGTGCCTGCCACAATGCCTGGCTATTTTTTGGTTGCAATTGTCACTGTTGCTTAGCAGGCCCAGGCTGAGTTGGAGCCAACCTGGGTGTATGTGACCTGCCAACTGAGCTATGGGCACCACCAAAATTACATAATTCTTAATTGGGAGGTGGTAATGTGTTCATATAGGAAATTCTAATTGATGCAAAGTTAGAATGTAAACTGGAATTTATATTCTGATCTTTCTGCCTCCAAAATCCACGTTCATTTCATGACATTAAATTGTATATCTCTAGCAATTAATTAATTTCGGAAGTGGCAGGTGAAAGACATATTACAAAATGAGACTAGATCTGAGGTATACATAAACAAACAGTAAAAATACTAAAATAATGTCAAGCATGGCATTATAATCCAAAATTTCTTAAACACTCTTTACCTCATTCTCACTCTTGAGACAGGCTAACAAACTGGCCTTTAATAACTAGCTTTCCCCTTTTAACACCATATTTAACTGTGTGACTATTTTAAACCACATTCTGTTTTGGGTTTTGATTTCAGGATCGAAAGTTATCAAAGTCTGAGAGGCAGAGATTTAAAGAAGAGGCTGAAATGTTAAAGGGTCTTCAACATCCCAATATCGTTCGATTTTATGATTCCTGGGAATCCACAGTAAAAGGAAAGAAATGCATTGTTTTGGTGACTGAACTTATGACATCTGGAACACTTAAAACGTAAGTCCATCAATATTATAAAAGCTGTCCAAGAACTATGAGAGAATTTGATTTTTGTATTTTAGGCCTTCCCATTATACTTTTGTTGCCAAGCCTACCAGAGATGGAACAATTCTTTCAACTGTTATATTAGCAGATTTCCTGGCCCACAGAGTCCTGTGGTATATAAAGTGATTTTATAATTATTTATTAGTAGATGTTGATATGAAAAGTTAATGCAGAATATTTGTAGTTAGTTTAAGCCATGATAATAAGGTGTTTTTAAAATTGAGTGGCTAAGGGATCAGAAATCAAATATCACAGGCCCAGTGCCTATACCAGAGCTGGCAGGTTCGAATCCAGCCAGGGTCCGCCAAACAATAATGACAACTACAACCCAAAAATAGCCAGGCGTTGTGGTGGGTGCCTGTAGTCCCAGCTACTTGGGACTTTTGCTGAGGCAAAAGAATTGCTTAAGCCCAGGAGTTGGAGGTTGCTGTGAGCTGTGATGCTACAGCACTCAACCTAGGGCGACAGCTTGAGGTGCTGTCTCAAAAAAAAAAAAAAAAGGAAATCAAATGTCAGGATCGCCCTCTAGTGGTTAAAATGAGATTAAAGCTTATTGAGAAACACTACCCATTTTGTCACTTGTATTATTTATTGCTACATCATGCAAGTTTTATATCAGATAAAATTGTATTATGACAGTTAACACTAAAAAAGGCATGTAGTTTCGTTTCTTATAGCATCTAAAATTGATCCCCAAAGAGTTAGACCTATCATCTCTTTCAAAAAAACAGGTAAAAATGCATAAATTCCCTGTTACCTTTACCTATTATAAAGAACTTTAGGGTAGGAGTATGCCTTGAGAATCCCAGGTCTCTTAGAATATCTGTTTTTCCTCAGAGAAGAACCTTATTGTTCTTATTACATGTTACATATCTTTTAATTGTGGAGAAGTTGGATTTTTAAAAAGTATCACTGTTATGTATTTATTCTTTATTACTTTTTTTTTTTTTTTTTTTGAGACAGAGCCTCAAGCTGTCCCCCTGGGTAGAGTGCCGTGGCATTATAGCTCACAGCAACCTCCAACTCCTGGGCTCAAGCGAGTCTCCTGCCTCCGCCTCCCAAGTAGCTGGGACCACAGGTGCCCGCCGCAACGCCCGGCTGTTTTTTGGTTGCAGCCGTCATTGTTGTTTTGGTGGGTCTGGGCTGGGGATTCGAACCCGCCACCTTAGGTGTACGTGGCTGGCGCCTTAGCCCGTTGAGCTATAGGCGCCGAGCCTCTTTATTACTTTTTAAAGTTAGCACTACTGAGCAGATTTATATCAGATCTATGGAACATATTCTTGTAAGTGATATAGTCACTTGAATGTGCCCTTGAATGCTTATGATTAGCATGGTGAAAAGCCAGCAGATCATTTCACTCCCACAAAACCTAATTTCTCCAGCCACCATCTCTCGCTCTATTTATGACAATGCCTTTATCCTAGTGATCCAAGCTTCTTGTTATTCATATATGTTTGGGTAACATAGTAAGCTTAGCCCCCATGGAATGACTGTTCCCCACCAACAAATCAAAATGTGGAACATAATAAAAGTTTTTCATTACATGTTCAAGCTTCAAAGAAAGGATAAATTCCAGTTAGTAAGCAGAGGTAACTCAGAGCTAAAATAGGCACATATGCTTTGGCAGTCTATCAGAATTTCACACCAGAGATAAGGATTCAGGGGTAGATACTAGAGTTTTAATGTCCCTACAAGACCTTAGAACTAGGTAGAAAGGGGATCTGGAACTTAAGCCTATGTCAAAACACTGAACATATACCTGAAAGGGGAGAACTTGGTATCCCAGTGAAAGCTACAAGGAATTTTGCACCTTTGTACAAGACTGTGGATAAAAGAGAAGTTCTATGAATAACAGAAATTCTCATTTCTTTGCTTCTCCAGATGCTACTAGCATTCATATTTATTCTTTTTCCATCTCTTCTTCCATCTCATATGTAGATGGCTCTATAATATAAATATATACTACTTGCTTGGTGCAGGAATCCCAAGCCAAGGAACGCATAGCATAATTGATCCATAACCAGGGACAAAACAGTTTCCAAAGAAGATGACTTCACAATTAAATTACAAATCACACCAGTGTAAATGAACAAATACAACCAGAAAATTGCACTGAAGTAATTAAAGATACCACAGATAAGCCTGAAAGTGATTACAAATTAATTACTTATACAAAGATACAGTATATAAGTACTGTATATATAAAGAGAGAAAAGAAGGAATAGAAGCCATAATGAAAGAATAGGACACTATCAGAAAAAGAGAAACAATGGAAAAAAAAAATCTAGAGAACCTCTAGAAATAAAACAAACCATTGGCTCGGTGCCAGCCACATACACTAGAGCTGGCGAGTTCAAATCCAGCCTGGGCCTGCCAAACAACAATGACAACTATATCCAAAAAATAGCTGGGCGTTGTGGTGGGCACTTGTAGTCCCAGCTACTTGGGAGGCTGAGGTAAGAGAATTGCTTAAGCCCAGGAATTGGAGATTGCTGTGAGCTTGTGACGCCACAGCACTCTACCCAGTGCGGCAGCTTGAGGCTCTGTCTCCAAAAAAAACCAACATTAAAATCAAAGCGTCAGTGCTTAGGATAAACAACAGACTAAATAGAATTGACAAGAATAAATATGAAGAAAGCAGAAAAAGACAAATATTAAAAGAAAATAAAATAAGAAGTGAAAAGACCTAATTAGGCTTAATTATCTAAAAGAAAAGAATAGACTGAGGAAAAACAACATTTTAAAAGGTGATGAATTAGTAGGTGGACAGAGCAAGATGGCTAAGTTAGAACCCTCTAGCGAACATTCTTCCCCAGGAACACCAAATTCAACAACTGTCCATACAAGAGAACACCTTCAGAAGAACTAAAAATCGAGTGAGTGATCATAGTATTTGGTTTTAACATTTTATCAGGGTAAGAGGCACTGAAGGAGAGACTGTCTTGCATTGCCCACCTCCCTCCCTCAACCCCAAATCCTATGCCAGTGGGCATGTAACCCCCTGAGACCAGCACTGGTGGTCTAGTGCCTGTGTCACCCCTCCTCCAAATCCAGGCAGTGCAGCTTGAGGAAGGAAGAGTACAAAGGACTTTGGCAACTTGAGTAGCAACTCAGCCACAGTAAAGTACCAAGCAGACTCCTGAAGCCCCTGATTTCATATCTTAGTTCTTGGATGTCACTGCCATACCCAGGCTGGCTGGAAGGGAACCTCTTGTCCTGAAGAGAAAGACCTTATCTTGGCAGGATTCGCCACCTGATGACTAAAAAACTCTGGGGCTTTGAAAAAATATCAGAGGTAGCCAGACAGCAGTTGCCAAGGGCTTTGGGCAAGAATGAGTTGGTGTCAGGTATGACCTGGCACAGTCCCTGCTGTGGTGGCCATGAGGGAGTACCCATGGCACTCCTCCCCCAACTTTAGCAGACTTGTATGGAGAGTGAGGTAAGAGAGAGACTTTGGTAATCCAGGGAATTCTTCCATGTCTTACCCCAGTCCACCAAAGCATTGCTACCAGGAGTCTCCAAGAGTCACAGTTGTAGTGACCAAAGACTTAAATTACAACACTCAGTTCCCTTTGAATACCTAGAAATCCTACTCAAGAAGGACAGATTCATACAAATCCAGAGCGTGAAGATTAGAATAAATCTCATAACTCTTTCATGCCTAGACATCAGTGAACATCTCAGAAAATATGACCTCCTCCAGCAAACTAAATAAGGCACCAGTGACCAATCATGGAGTGATGGAGATATTTGATCTTTCAGACCAAGATTTCAAAATAGCTGTTCTGAAGATGCACAGTGAACTTCAAGACAACAGAGAAAAGGAATTCAGAAGCTTATCAGAGAAATTACCAAAGATAATGAGATAAGAAAAATTAAAAAATTCTGGAGCTAATCAACAAACTGAAAAATGGATCTGTCTCTCAACAGAATTGATGAAGCAGAAGAATTAGTAAGCTTGAAGATAGAGTATTTGAAAATACACAGAAGAGAGAAAAGAGAAAACAATGAAGAATGAAGGATGCCAGTAAGATTTAGAAAATAGCCTCAAAAGGGCAAATGCAGTAGAGAGAATTGGCTAGAAAGTTCATTCAGAGAAATAACAGAATGTTCCAAACCTAGAGGAAGATATCAATATTCAAGCTCCTTAAGGTCACAAATAAACAAAAGGTCCTAAGGGAAGCAAAAAAGAAGAAAATAATAACATTTATAGGAGCTTCTATACATCTGGCAGCAGACTCCTCAGTGGAAACCTTACAGGCCAGGAGAAAGTGGCATGACACATTCAAAGTGGTAAAGGAAAATAATCTTTTTTAATTTTTTATTTTAATTTTTGCCCAGGACTGAACCTGCCATCTCTGGCATATGGGGCTGGCGCCCTACCCCTTTGAGCCATAGGCACCACCCAGGGAAAATAATCTTAACCCTAGAATATTATACCCTATAAAAATATCCTTCAACCACGAAGGAGAAATAGTCTCCCAGACAAACAACATCTGCAGATTTCATCACCAACCAGACCTGTCCTATAAGAAATGCTTAAAAAGAACTCTTCAATCTAAAGGAAAAGGACATTAATGAACAATAACAACTCGTCTGGTTGTTTATGGCTCACAGGTAACTCTGTTGCTGTAATGGTGGTCATAAACCAGTTATCTTGAGTAGGAAGAGTAAAAAAGCCTGTCAAAAATAATTTTTATTTATTTATTTTTTTGAGACAGAGCCTCAAGCTGTCCCCCTGGGTAGAGTGCTGTGGCATCACAGCTCCCAGCAACCTCCACCTCTTGGGCTCAAGCTAGTCTCCTGCCTCTGCTTCCCAAGTAGCTGGGACCACAGGTGCCTGCCACCATTGTTGTTTGGCGGCCCGGGCTGGATTTGAACCTGCTATCTTAAGTGTATGTGGCTGGCGCCTTAGCCACTTGAGCCACAGGTGCCGAGCCAATTTTTTGTTTTTCTATGTAGGTTTTTGTTTGAGATTACCATGAGGCTTGGAAAAATTATTTTATAACCAATTATTTTGAACAGATGACTCCTTGACTCTTCTTACAACAAACAACCAAGCAAAGAGAAAGCTAAAAGAAACTCTGTGTTTTAACTTCATCTCCCCAAGTAGCTGGGATTACAGGCATGTGCCACTACACTCAGCTAGTTTTCTTATTTTTAGTAGGGGCAGGTCTCTCTCTTGCTCAGGCTGGTCTTGAACTCCTGAGCTCAAGCAATCCACTGGCCTTAGCTACCCAGAATGCTAGCATTGCAGCTGCCTCTGGCCAAAAATAACAGCTTTTAAAGAAATAGATAATATCAAAAGATATAAATGGAAACAAAAAGTAGGGAGGGGAGATGGAGTTAAAATGTAGAGTTTCTTTTTGCTTTCTCTTTGGTTGGTTGGTTGGTGTAAGCAGAGTTAAGTAGTCATGTATTCAAAATAATTGGTTATAAAATTTTTTGGGGGGGGGGGCATCACCTGTGGCTCAGTGGGTAGGGTGCCAGCCCCATATACCAAGGATGGCGGGGTTTGGCCCCCACCCCAGCCAAACTGCAACAACAACAAAAATAGCCAGGCATTGTGGTGGGTGCCTGGAGTCCCGGCAACTCAGGAGGCTGAGGCAAGAGAATCGCCTAAGCCCATGAGTAGGAGGTTGCTGTGAGCTGTGTGACGTCACTCTATTGAGTGGCACTCTATTGAGGGTGATAAAGTGAGACTCTATCTCAAAAAAAAAAAAAAAAAAAAATTAAAAATGTTTTTTGTAAGCATCATGGTAATCTCAAAACAAAAACCTACACAGAAAAAATGAAAAGCAAGAAATTAAAATACACTACTAGAGAATATCCCTTTGATATAATGGAAGACCGAAAGGAAGAGAGGACCACAGAATAATAAGAAACCAAATAAAAACATGGCAGGAATAAGTTATTACCTATCAGTAATAACATTAAATATAAATAGATTAAGCTCTCCAGTCGAAAGACACAGAGTGATTGAATGGATACAATAAACAAAACTCAGTGGTATGTTGTTTACAAGAAACACACTTAACCTATAAAGACATATATTGACTGAAAATAAAGGGATGGAAAAAGATATTAAATACAAATAGAAACCAAAAACAAGGAGTAACTATACTTCTATCATATAAAATAAATTGCAAGACAGAACTATAAAAAGAGATGTAGAAGATCATTATATAATGATAAAGGGATCAGTTCATCAAGAGGATATATCTTACGTATCTATGTACCCAAATTTAAGTACCCAGATACAGAAAGCAAATATTATCAGAGCTAAAAAGAGAGGTAGACCCCCATAAAATAATAGTTGGAAATCTTAACACCCTACTTTCAGGACTGGACAGATAATCCAGACAAAGTAATGAAGAAACATTGGACTTAATCTGTACTGTGGGCCAAATGGACCTAATAGATAGCTGTTTACGGAATGTTTCATCCAACAGCTATAGAATACATGTTCTTCTTGACTCATGGATCATTCTCAAGGGTAGACCATATGTTAGGCGACAAAATAAGGCTTAAAAAATGAAGGAAAAAAACTGAAATCATATCAATTATTTTCTCCAACCACTATGGAATAAAACTAGAAATCAGTAACAAGAATATTGGAAACTATACAAACACATGGAAATTAAATATTATGCTCCTGAATGACCACAGAGTCAATAAAGAAATTAAGAAAGGAATTAAATAATTTCTTAAAATATATGAAAGTAAAAAAAAATAGCAAAACCTCTGGGAGGCAACAAAAGTATTACCAAGGGCAAAGTTTATAATGATAAGTGACTACATCAAAAAAGTAAAAAGGCAGGCCAAGTCCAATAGCTCATGCTTGTAATATAGCACTTTGGGAGGCCAAGGTGGGT
The DNA here is from genome assembly GCF_000181295.1 of Otolemur garnettii. Classification (NCBI taxonomy): domain Eukaryota; kingdom Metazoa; phylum Chordata; class Mammalia; order Primates; family Galagidae; genus Otolemur; species Otolemur garnettii. The sequence continues at coordinate 7,171,584 of NW_003852499.1, forward strand.
GAATTGCTCGAACTTGGGAGTTTGAGACTAGCCTGAGGAAGAATGAGACCTCATCTGTACTAAAAATAGAAAAATTAGCCATGTGTTGTGGTGGGTGCCTGTAGTCCCAGCTACTTGGGAGGGTGAGGCAGGAGGATCACTTGAGCAAGCCCAGGAGTTTGAGGTTGCTGTGAGCTAGGCTGATGCCATGGCACAGTAGCCTGAAGCAATAGAGTAAGGCTGTTTCAAAAAAAAAAATGCAGACAGTTTTCAAATTGTTTTCAGTTTTCAAATAATGATACATCTTAACTAGAATAACTAGAGCAAATCACACCCCAAATTAGTAAAAGACAAAAAAATCAGAGCAGAAATAAAATTGAAAAGAAAATATACAAGGTCAATGAACTGAAAAGTTGTTTTTTGAAAAATATAAACAAAATTGACAAACCTGTAGCCAGGCTAAGAAAAACAAAAGGACCAGGGAAACATCTGAGATGGTAAAGGAGACAAAACTGATACTGTAGAAATTCAAAGGGTCGTTAAGTGACTACTATGAGCAAGTACATGCCATGCCTATAAGTTATAAAACCTAGAAGAAATGGATAAATTCTTAAACACAGACAATCTTTTCAAGGTTGAACTAGGACAAAATCCAAAACCTAAATAAAACAGTAAGGAGTAATGAGAAGGAAGCAGTAATAAAAAGTCCCCCATCAGAGAAAAGCCCAGGCATTACTCCTGAATTATACCAAGCACTCAAAGAAAAACTAATAGAAATGCTACCTATTAAAAAAAAAAA
>NW_003852499.1:7172526-7174148 GCF_000181295.1 Otolemur garnettii
TTTTTTTTTTTTTTTTTTTGCAGTTTTGGCCAGGGCCAGGCTTGAACCTGCAACCCTTGCTATATGAGACCGGTCCCCTACTCCTTGAGCCATAGGAGCCGCCCGTTTTTTTTTGTTGTTGTTGTTGTTGTTGTTTTGGGTTTTTGGGTTTTTTTGCAGTTTTTGGCTGGGGCCAGGTTTGAACCCACCACCTCTGGTAATATGGGGCTGGCGCCTTACTCCTTGAGCCACAGGCACCATAATTTTTTTTTTTTTTTTTAAACTAGCCTAGCTCACAACAACCTCGAACTCTTGGGTTCAAGTGATCCTCTTACCTCAGACTCATAAGTAGCTGGGACGAAAGGTGCCTGCCACAACGCCTGGCTATTTTTTTCTTCTTTCTTTTTTTAGAGAAGGGATCTATCTCTCTTTCTTTCTCTCTCTCTCTCTCTCTCAGACTGGTCTCAAATTCCTGAGCTTAAGCAATCCTCCTACCTTGGCATCCCAGAGTGCTAAGATTACAGGCATGAGCCACTGTGCCTGGCCCTAAAAGATTATTCATGCCGATCAAGTGGATTCATCCCAGGGATGCAGGGATGGTTCAACATACACACAAATTAATCAGCTATCCGTTTTATTAAAAGAACATACAACAAAACCTATATGATCAGCTCAGTGCCTGTAGCTCAGCAACTAGGGTGCCAGCCACATACACCTGGACTACTGGCAGGTTTGAACCCAGCTCAGGCATGCCAAAACAACAATGACAACTACAACAAAAAAATTGCCAGGTGTTGTGGCAGGTGCCTGTAGTCACAGCTACTTGGGAGTCTGAGGCAAGAGAATCGCTTAAGCCCAAGAGTCTGAGGTTGCTGTGGGCTGTGATTCCACGGCATTCTACTAAGGGCAACATAGTGAGACTCTGTCTCAAACAAACAAACCAGTAAAAACATGTGATCATTTCAGTTGATGCTGGAAAAACATTTGGTAAAATTCAACATTCCTTTATGGTAAAGAAAAAAAAAACTCAAAATAGGATACAGTAAAAACATAACTCAACATAATAAAAGGTATATATGACAGACCTATAGCTAGTATCATACTGAGTTGGGGGAAAATGGAAAGCTGAAAGCCGCCTTTTTGTAATCTGGAACAAGACAAGGATACTCACTTTCACCACTGTTACTCAACATAGTACTGGAAGTTTTAGCTAGAGTAGTCAAATAAGAGAAAGAAATAAAGAACATCCAAATTGGAAAGGAAGAATTCAAATTATCCTTGTTTGCAAACTATATGTCTAGATCCCTAAAGGCACCAACAAAAACAAACAACAACTATAAAACTACTAGAATTGGTAAACAAATACAGTAAAGTCACAAAATCAGCATTCAAAAATCAGTAGCATTTCTATATGCCAGTGGCATACAGTCTGAAAAAGAAACCGAGAAAGTAATCACATTTACAGTAACTGTGAACTTCACCAAAGAAATACAAGATCTCTACAGTGGAAATTATGAAACATTGATGAAAGAAATGAAGAAGACACAGAAAAAATTTCATGCTCATGGATTAGAAGAATCAATATTGTTTTCTTTCTTTCTTTTTTTTTTTTTTTTTTGAGACAGAGCCTCAAGCTGAGCCCC
>NW_003852499.1:7174206-7203196 GCF_000181295.1 Otolemur garnettii
CCACAACGCCCGGCTATTTTTTGGTTGCAGCCATTATTGTTGTTTGGCGGGCCCGGGCTGGATTCGAACCCGCCTCCTTAGGTGTATGTGGCTGGCGCCTTAGCCGCTTAAGCCATAGGCGCTGAGCCAAGAATCAATATTGTTAAATAAATGTCCATATTACCCACTACAATATACAGATTCAATGCAATCCCCATCAAAATACCAATGACATTTTCCCCAGAAATAGAAAAAAAAATCCTGAAATTTATACAGAACCACAAAAAACCTAGAATAGCCAAAACCATCCTTAGCAAAGGAACCAAAACTGGAAAAAAATGACAACAAATCACAATACTTGACTTCAGATTATACCACAGAGCTGTAATAACCAAAACAGTCTGGTGCTGGCATAAAAACAGACCAATAAGGCAGAAGCGAGAATTCAAAAATAAATGAACATATATATTGAATTTACCTTCAGCAAAAGTGCCAAGAACATAATTGGAGAAAAGACAGTGTTTTCAATAAGTGGTGTTGGGGAAAAATGATGATTCATATGCAGAAGAACAAAACTGGACCCTTATCTCTCACCATATACAAAAATTAAATCAAAGTTGATTAAAGACTTTAAATCTAAGACCTGAAACTGTGAAACTACTGAAAGACATGGAGGAAACACTCCTGGACATTTATTTATCTGGCAATGATTTCTTGGTTAATACCCTCAAAGCACAGGTGACCAAAGCAAAATTGGATTAATAGGATCACATTAATCTAAAAAGCTTCTGCACAGCAAAGGAAACAGTCAACAGAGTGAGGAGACAATTCATTGAATGGGAGGAAATATTCACAAACCACCCATCTGACAGGGGATTAATAATTAAAATATATAGGGAACTCAGCTAAACAGAGAAAAAGAATAGGTTCTAAAATGGGCAATAGATCTGAATATGTTTCTCAAAAGAAGATGTAGAAATGGTCAACAGGTATATAAAAAAGTACTCAACATCATTAGTCTTCAGAGAAATGCATATCAAAACTACAAAATATCATCTCACCCTAGCCAGGTTGTGGAATAAGGAGATTCCTTATACACTTTTAATGGAAATGTAAATTAGGTTCCTCAGAAAACTAAGAAGAGAAAGAATACCATATTACCCAGTAATCCCACTGCTAGTGTTATGGCACTTTTCACAATAGCTAGTATTTGGAACCCCCCCTTTTTTTTTGAGGCAGAGTCTGAATCCATTGGGTAGAGTGGTGTGGTGATATCATTATAGCTTACAGTAACCTCAGTATCTTCGGTTTAGCAATTCTCCTGCTTCAGGCTCCCAAGTTGCTGGGACTACAGGCACCTATTACAATGCCCAGCTAACTTTTTTTCCCCCTGTTTTTAGTAGAAATAGGGTCTCCTCAGACTGGTCTGGAACTCCTAAGCTCAAGTAAACCACCTGCCTTGGCCTCCCAGGTTGCAATAGCTAATGTTTGGAATAAACCTAAGAATCCATCAGTGGATGAATGTGTAAAAACAAATTGGCACAAGTACACAGTGAAATGATTTTCAGCCATAAAGAGAATGAAATTCTGTCATTTGCAACAACATGGACAAAACTGGAGAACATTAAGTATTACATCCAGTATTATGTTAGGCAAAATAGCCAAGCACAGAAAGACAAATCTTGGCTGGGCACAGTGGCTCATACCTGTAATCCTAGCAGTCTGTGAGGCGGAGGCAAGTGGATTACTCGAGTTCATGAGTTTGAGACCAGCGTGAAGAAAAGCAAGACCCCATCTCTACTAAAAATAGAAAAACTAAAGCAAAAGTATCACTTGAGCCCAAGAGTTGGAAGTTGCTCTTACTCTATCCAGAGCAACAGATTAAGATTCTGTTCTTAAAAAAAAAAAAAGTAAAAAGGCAAATCTTGCATATTCTGACTCATATGTAGCGTATAAAGATTAAAATAGTTGGTCTCATGGAGACAGGCAATGATGGTTATCAGAGTTTGGAAAGAGTAGTGGGCTGGAGGTAATAAAGCAAGTATGATTAATGGGTGCAAAAATGTAGTTAGATAGGTAGAATGATCAATATGTGATAGCACAACAAAGTAACTGTGGTCAACAAAAAGTTTTAGTGTACTTTAAAATAACTAAAATTATGGAATTGGTATTTTCCTAACACAAATAGTAAATGTTCAAGGTGATGGATACCCTCATTACCATAATTTGATTAATGCACTTTGTAAGCTTTCATCAAAGCATCACATACTTTATAAATATATACAACTATTAATGTACCTATTAATTAAAAATTTTGAAGAACGTGATAGCTCATATTGAGGTTCCTAAGAGATTTACATATAGATTCTGCTTTTATAACTGGAAGAATACAGACTAACTAGAACCATTGACATTATTAGGAGAGGCAAATTGGGACAGAATGGAAATTAGTACTATAATACATAGTTTTTAGAGCTTTTAAGTCTCTACCTTTGTTCCACATATATACTGACATTAAAACTTAATTAAAACAAATACTATGTGTAATACCCATACCCGAAAAATGAGATGAGAATGTATGGGTTAAAAAATCTGGATCAGGGGATGGAAGTAAATTTACACTTAATTTTTAAGTTGAAGGAAAATTCACATATGAAAATAACCATTTTAAAGGGTACATTTCAGTGGCGTTTCATGTACATTTGCAGTGTTTTGTAACCACCACATTTTCATCACCCCAAGAGAGCATGCTGTACCCATTAAGCAGTTACTACCCATTTTCCTTAGCACCCTGTCTGTGCAGGGTAGTTTCCTTAATTGCACATTATCTAAATTTTTAGGCATTTTTCTTTTTATTTTTAAAGTTCTCTTTTTCCTATCATTATCTTTTTTAGTTTCTGAGCCTCAGAGGTTATTGGCAATAAGAGGATATAGTAAAAATCACACTAGACTTGGACCTGTGACTTCTACTCCCACCTGTGCTATGCATGTAGTTACCCTTCTCTGGGTCTCAGTTCCCCATCTGAAAAACAAAGGGTTGGATTAGCTGATTGTTAGTAGCTGTGGATAGGATTTTTTATTATGGTAAAAAATATATGACATAAAAATTTATCATCTTAACCATTTTTAAGCATCCAGTTCAGTAGTATTACTACATATACATTTTTTTTTCATCTCACAGAACTAAAAGTCTATACCCATGGAACAGTTCTCCATTTCCTCCTGCCCTGCTTGCTATCTCTATGAGTTTATCTAATCAGGGTGTTTTATATAAATGGAATTATAAAGTGTATGATGTGAACTTTGTGATCTTTCACTTAGCATGAAAAATGTTTAGGATCATCGTGTTGTAGCATTTATCAGTACTTCATTCCCTTTTATGACTGAATTATTTTCTATTGCATAGAGATAACCACAGTTTTTACCATACATTGATGAATATTTGCTCTGTTTCCACCATTTGGCTATTGCAAGTAATACTGTTATGAATATTTGTGCACAAGTATTTTTTTAAGCTCCTGTTTTTATTTCTTTTGACTATATACATAGAAGTGTAATTGCTGAGTCATAGTAATTCTATGTTTAACTTTTTGAGGAAGTGCAGCACTATTATTGCTAATAGCCATGCCTCTAGACATGGTATGGTATCTCATTATGGATTTGGATTGCATTTTTCAAAGGATTAATGATGTTGAGTATTTTTAATATGTTTATTGTTGGCTTGTTGCTTGTAACTCAGTGAGTAGGGCACCAGCCACATACACAGGCTGGTGGGTTCAAGCCCAGCCTGGGCCTGCTAAATAACAATGACAACTGCAACCAAAAACTAGCCGGGTGTTGTGGTGGAAGCCTGTAGTCCCAGCTACTCAGGAGGCTGAGGCAAGAGGCAAGAGAATAGCTTAAGCCCAAGAGTTTGAGGTTGCCGTGAGCTGTGACTCTACCGAGGGTGACATAGTAATTCTTCGTCTCAAAAAAAAAGCTTATTGTGGCCATTTTTGTATCTTTGGAGAAATATTTAAGTTCCTTGCTCATTTTTAAGTTGGATTGTCTCTTTGTTTTTCATTTATGGTGAAACTAGACTATATCAGATAAATGATTTGCTAATATTTTCTCCTATGATTTGTCTTTTCATGTTTTTGGTACTGTGCTATATAAACAGATTATTCCTTATCTGAGATGTGTGGGATGAGAAGTGTTTCGGGCTTCAAATATTTTTGGATTTTGAAATATTTTCACTATGCTTCTGGTTCAGCATCCTAAATCCTAAAATTCAAAATACTCAAATGAGCATTTTCTTTGAAAGTTAGGTTGGAGCATATAAAGTATTAGATTTTGAAGCATATTGAATCTTGGATTTTCAGATTTGGGTTGTTTGACATGTACCAAGTTTTTAATTTTGATAAAACCCAAATTATTTCCTTTATCTTTTGTTGCTCGTACTTTTGGTATCATATCTAAGATTCCTGCCAAAACCCAGGTCATGCAGATTTACCTCTAAGTTTTCTTCTAAGAGTTTTATTGATTTAACTCTTATATTTAGGTTGCTGTTGTAATTTTTAGTTAACTTTTGTATATGCTGTGAGGTAGAGTCTGATTTCACGTTTTTGCATGATGATATCTATGGTATCATCATGGATGTCAATGGTATTATCCCAATACCATTTATCAAAGAGATTATTATTTCCCTATTGGCAACCTTGTCACAAATCATTTAACCATATATGTATGGTCTTTATTTCTGGACTCATAATTCTGTTTCCTTAGTGTGTGTGTGTGTATATATATGTATATATATTTGTCTGCTAATGCATATTAAGTGTTTCAGTCCATGAGCACAGTGTCTTTCCATTTATGTCTTCTTTAATTTCTTTTGGCAGTGTTTTATAGTTTTTAGTATGGAGTATGCCGATCTTTGGTTAAATGCACTCCTAGATCCTTTATTCCTTTGGATGCTATTGCAAATGGAATTGTTTTCTTTTCTTTCTTTCTTTCTTTTTTTTTTGAGACAGAGTCTCATTTTGTCGACCGGGTAGAGTGCTATGGCATCACAGCTCACAGCAACCTCAAACTCTTGGGCTTAAGCGATTCTCTAGCCTCAGCCTCCCAAGTAGCTGGGACTACAGGCGCCTGCCACAATGCCCAGCTATTTTTTGGTTACAGCTGTCATTGTTATTTAGCAAGCCCTGGAACCCTCCACCTTTGGTGTACGTGGCTGGCGCCCTACTCACTGAGCTACGGGGGCTGAGCCTTCTTTTTCTTTTCTAATTGTTTCTGGCTAGGACTTCTAGTACAGTGTCGAATAGTATTGAATTTCTAATCTCAGTGGTAAAAGAGCGAAGGGGAATCGAGTATGATGTTAGCTATGGGTTTTTCATAAGTGCTCTCTATCACTTTGAGAAAGTTCTCGATTATTCCCAGTCTGGTTTTTCTTTTTTCTTTTCTTTTCTTTTTTTTTTTTTTGAGACAGAGTCTTAACTATATTGCCGTCGGTAGAGTGCTGTTGTGTCGTAGCTCACAACAACCTCAAACTCCTGGGCTTAAGTGATTCTCTTGCCTCAGCTTCCAGAGTAGCTGGGACTACAGACACCTGCCACAACGCCCAGCTATTTTTTTGTTGTAGTTGTCATTGTTGTTTAGCTGGCCCAGGCTGGGCTCGAACCCACAGCCTCAGTGCATGTGGCTGGCACCATAACCACTGTACTATGGGTGCTGAGCCACCAATCTGTTGTGTTTTTTTTTTTTTTTGGAGACAGAGTCTTACTCTGTTGCCCTGGGTAGAGTGCTATGGTGTCATTATAGCTCATAGCAACCTCAGTCTCTTAAGTTCAAGCAATCCTCTTGTCTCAGCCTCCCCAGTAGCTAGGACTACAGGTGCCTACCATAGTGCCTGGCTCTTTTTTTATTTTTTAGTAGACACAGGGTCTTGCTCTTACTCAGGCTTATCTCAAACTCCTGAGCTCAAGCAATCCATCTGCCTCAGCCTCCCGTGGAAAAGCATTAGATTTTGTCAAACACTTTTATGCATTCAAGTGAAATATTATGTGGTTACTCTCTGGTATTATGCAGATTAATTTTCTTATGTTTAAATACCTTTTTGTTATACTATGTGATTGGGTTCAGTTGCTAATATTTTGTTTGAGGATTTTTGCTTCCTTTATATAAAACAGCCTGTGGTTTTCTTTTGATATTTTCAGTATCAGAACAATACTAGTCTCATAAAATGACTTGGAAGTATCTTCCTCTGATCCTTTTGGGAAGCATTTTAGAAGTACTTGTGTTAATTTTCCTTCACCAGTGAAGTCTTCTAGTCCTAGACTTTCTCTGTGTGTGTGTGTGTGTGTGTGTGTGTGTAGAAACAGCGTCTCACTTTATCGCCCTCAGTAGAATGCTATGGTGTCACACAGCTCACAGCAACCTCTAACTCCTGGGCTTAGGTGATTCTCTTGCCTCAGCCTCCCGAGTAGCTGGGACTACAGGCGCCCACCACAACACCCGGCTACTTTTTTTTTGTTGGAGTTTGGCCGGGGCAGGGTTTGAACGCACCACCCTCGGTATATGGGACCGGCGCCCTACCCACAGAGCTATAGGTGCCGCCTGACTTTTCTGTTGTTGTTAAGCAGTTTCTTGAAGGAATATTCCATGTGTCCTTAGAGGAATGTGTATTTGGTTGTTGTTGAGCAGTGTATTCTAGTCCTCTTATTTTCCTTACTGATCTATATTCTAGCCATTATTCAAGATGGGGTATTGATGTCTCAACTATTGACTATAGATCTAATTTTTCTCTTCAATTCTGTCACTGTTTATGTATCTGTGGTCTCTATTGTTTATAAATATGTTTTAAATTAATATTTTGTATATTGGCCCTTTTATCAATATGTAGTGTTCTTTCTTGTATCATTTTTTTATTTAGTCCATTTTGTCTGTTACTAGTTTAGCCACTTTACCCTCCTTGGGTTACTATTTGCATGGAGTATTTCTTTTCCTTCCTTTTGTTTTCTTTGTGTCTTTGGATCTAAAATGTCTTGTAGCTATCAAATAGTTAATGTATTGGTTTTTTAAATCCATTCTGCCCATGTCTGTCTTTATAGAATTTAACACATTTGAAGTAATTAGTGATGGTGAATGATTTCAGCCATCTTCCTGTTTATTTTCTATATGTCTTGTACCTTTGTTTCTTACCTCCTCCATTACTACTTTTTTACATTTAATTGGTTTCTTGTACTATTTGATTCCCTTTTCATTTTCTTTCTTTCTTTTTTGTTTACACAGGGTCTTTGTACCCTGGGTATAGTGCTGTGGTATCTTAGGTCACAGTAACTCTTCGGCTTAAGTGATCCTCCTGCCTCAGCTTCCCAAGTAGCTGGGAACACAGGCACCTGCCACAGTGCCTGACTAGAGATAGGCATCTCACTTTTTGCTCAGGCTGGTCTTGAACTCCTGAGCTCAGGTAATCCACCTACCTCGGTCTCCCAGAGTGTTAGGATTATAGGCATGAGCCACCACATCTGGCCTCATTTCCTTTTTTTGTATATTTGGATATTTTCTCATTGATTTCCTGGAGGATATAGCATCATAAATTTCTGTTAGTCTAGTCTGAATTGATACCAACCTAGCTTTAATAGCATACAAAGTCTTTGTTCCTAAACACCTTCACCCCTTTCTCATTTTTGTTATGTTAAATTTTGTCTTTCTACATTATGTGCCCATTAACTTAGATTTATAACTATTATTTTATGCATTCTTTTAAATCATGTAGGAAGTAAAGGAAGTTTTAAACCAAATTACATTAATATTGATTTGCGTATTTAGCTATATCGTGACCTTTGCCAGAGATTGTATTTATTCTTTTGGGTTCAAGTTACTGTCTATAGCAGTGTAATACTGCTAACAGACACCCTCAGCTTCTGCTTATCTAGTAATATCTTAATTCTCCTTCATTTCCTTTTTTTTTTTTTTGAGACAGGAGCCTCCAGCTGTCCCCTGAGTAGAGTGCCATGGCATCAGAGCTCACAGCAACCTCAAAACTCCTGGGCTCAAGCGAGTCTCCTACCTCAGCCTCCTGAGTAGCTGGGACCACAGGCGCCTGCCACAACGCCTGGCTATTTTTTGGTTGCAGCTGTCATTGTTGTTTGGTGGTCCTGGGCTGGATTTGAACCCGCCACCTTGGGTGTATGTGGCTGGCGCCTTAGCCACTTGAGCCACAGGCGCCAAGCCAATTCTCCTTCATTTCTGTGGTATAATTTTGCTGTTTGTCGAGTTCTTAGTTGGCATTTGGGGTGGGAGTTAGTTGGTTATTATCCCTTTCAGCCCTTTAAATATGTTGTCCCATTGCTTTCTTCATGGATTTTGCTGAGAAATTAACTCATCATCTTCTTGAGGATCTGCTGGATCATGAAGAGTTTTTTTTCTTGCTACTTCCAAGATTCTCTTTGTTTTTTTTCTTTCAATAGTATGTCTCATGTAGATCTGCTTACATTTTTCCTTTTTGGAGTTTGTTGAGGTTTTTGGATGTATGAATTCATTATCTTTTATCAAATTTAGGAAATCTGTTACTATTTTCTCAAATATCCTTACTGCTCTTTTCTTACCTTTTCTTCTGGGACTGACTCTTATTACATGTATATTGGTAATTTTTTTTTTTTTTTCTTTTTGAGACAGAGTCTCAGTATGTCGCCCTCATAGAGTACTGTGGCATCACAGCTCCCAGCAACCTCAAACTCAAACTCCTGGGCTTTAGCGATTCTTCTGCCTCAGCCTTCCAAGCAGCTGGGTCCACCATTGCCCACCATAATTCCCTGCTATTTTTTGGTTGTAGTTGTCATTGTTGTGCGGCAGGCCTGGGCTGGATTCAAACCTGCCAGCTCCTGTATATGTTAGCTGCTTGAGCCACAGGTGCCCAGCCAGTATATTGGTAATCTTGATGGTGTCCCACAAATCTCTTAGGCTTTGTTTATTTTTCTTCATTGCTTTTTCTTTAGGCTCATTAGGCTGAATAATTTTAATTGAGTTTTCATCAGGTTTTCTGCCTTTTTCTTCTTTGTGCTCAAATATGCTATTGAAACTCACTAGTGAAGCTTTAGTTATTTTGTTTTCAGCTCCTGAATTTCTGTTTGGCTCCTTTTTATTTTATTTTATTTATTTATTTTTTTGAGACAGAGTCTCACTATGTCTCATCACAGCTCTCAGCAACCTCAAACTCTGTGTTTAAGCAATTGTCTAGCCTCAACTTTCCAAGTAGCTGGGACTATAGGTGCCCACCACAACTTCCAGCTATTTTTTTGTTGTTGTTGCCATTGTTTAGCAGGCCTGGGCCAGGTTTGAACCTACCAGCGCCTAACCACTGAGCTACAAGCACCAAGCCATTTGATTCCTTTTTATAACATCTCTTTATTGATAGTTCTTTATTTGTATTGAATATCCTCTATAGTGTAGCTATTACATTTGGCAGCCATTGTGCTCAGCATTTAGATTTCCAGTTTTATAAATAGATACTATAATTATTCCCATTTAACTATGAGTTAATTACCAATTAATAAGAAAATATTTCAGTACTAAAAAGCCAATTAGGAGCTCTGCTTATGAGAGGAGAGCTTGTCAACTACGAGGCTTGCTTTTTCAATATGACTGAGCAAGAATCACTCAAGAATCAGTCATAATGACCACAGTGTGCTTGCTTTTTTTATGTCCTCTCTGTACTGGTAGTACTTGTTTGTCACATTTCTCTCTCAAAGTGGTTGATCAACTTGGTGTTAACTGTTACTCCTGTTTTTAGCACCACTTCTCTCACCATATGCTTTCTTGTACTTAGAAACAGTACTACGGTAATCATGTTTATACATATGTTCTGTAGATTATGTTCCCAAAATGTAATCTAAATCATAGTATATGGGTAATTTTCATTTTAATAGCAATTGAGAAAAGATATGATTCCTTCCTTCTGGCTGGGGGAATCTTGAAAGTCTTTACCAAAAAGATAAGATTTAAGAGAGCCTAAAAGCAGGGGTCCTCAAACTTTTTAAACAGGGGGCCAGTTCACTGTCTCTCAGACCTTTGGAGGACCAGACTGTGGGGCCAGGGACGAGTCAGCTGCTAAGCAGGACAGGCAGCGGTGGCAAAAAAACCCGGCGGGCAGGATAAATGTCCATGTGGCCCACCGGCCGCAGTTTGAGGACATCTGCCTTAAAGGATACGTAAGTTTTCTATAAGGGGAGAGGTGTTATGGGAATAGTTAAAAAAGAAAAAAATACAAAGTTAGTGGTAGATGAAGCTGTTTAATTAAAAATAGGAAGAATTTTGGTTAAAAATAAGAATGACAAAGCTATCAACATTTTATAAAAATTTTCAATTCAGAAAAGTTGGAAGAATTATACAATGAGGGCTAGGTGTGATGGTTCACACTCTGGGAGGCCGAGGCAGGTGGATTGCCTGAACTCATGAGTTCGAGACCGGCCTGAGCCAGAGCGAGACCCTGTCTCTAAAAAATACCTGGTGCCTATAGTCGTAGCTACTTGGGAGGCTGAGGCAAGAGAATGGCTTAAGCCAAAGAGTTTGAGGTTGCTATGAGCTGTGACACAACAGCACTCTCCTGACTGAGAACCTGTCTCAAAAAAATAAAATAAATTTTTAAAAGTTGGCTTGGTGCCTGTAGCTTAGCAGCTAGGGTGCTAGCCACATACACCAGAGCTGGTGGGTTTGAACCCAGCCTAGGCCTGCCAAACAACAGTGACAACTACAACCAAAAAATAGCCAGGTGGTGTGGCAGGCGCCTGTAGTCCCAACTACTAGGGAGGCTGAGGCAAAAGAATTGATTAAGCCCAAGAGTTTGAGGTTGATGTGAGCTGTGATGTCACGGCACTCTACTGAGGGTGACATAATGAGACTCTGTCTCAAAAGATTTAAGTAAAATAAAAAGGATCATTTGCTGAGATTAGCTGAGACTACGGGCATGCTCTCCCAGATTGCATTTGTATCTTTAAGTTTTTGCAATTTATTTAGAATTAAATAAATTACGTGTCCAATTTCATGTAAGATACAGGATTAGTACTATAAAATATCATGTATAAGAGCTTCGCGTGAATAAAGTTCTATCTCTAACACTTTTCTTTATGCTATAATTTTCATGTATGATACACTTACATAAAAATTATAGCAAGTCATGGTTAAATGGAAGTATAATATCTATTCCACAAAATTACAAGACAAAATGCCGGCAACAATGGCAGGCAAATGTTAAAGTGAAGGAAAATTTTCAGCTTTACAAATAGAGAATATCAAAAAGAGATAGAAAAAAATTAAATAGAAAATTATAAAAAGGAACGAAACAAATTCAAGAGCTAAAAAATACAGTAACTATTTAATAGAATTGTTGAGTGAAGTTCTTTCTTGTGGGGAGAGGACGGCTTGGCCGCGGGTGCAAGCTCTCTCCTAGAATTGTTTGAAAGCAAGAGACGACTACATACTCTTAGATGGCATGTAGCAAAATGTCTTTTTCACTCCCTTTTATTGGGAGCTAGTCACCTACACCACATTGATCAATAATCCTAACATCCTCAATTCTTATCTTAAACTATAGACAAGAAAGAAAGTCAGGGAAAGTGAGATAGCCATCATAAGATTAGCCTAAAGAAAGAAAGTCCAGGCAAGTAAGACAACCATTTTAAGCTAGCCTCAGGCTGTTCCTTTCTGAAGACCTAAAAGAACTATACATTATCTGACTTGTATTGTTAAAGTTAAAGGTCAGGATAAAAAGAGGAGTAAAACCTTTTTCTTCTATATACTCAATTAAATTTCCGAGAAACAGGCTTTGTGACTGTTTTCTTATGGTTTGGAGACCCCGCAGTTACGATGGAGTATTTTACTCACATCATTACTTTGGAGTTTTTCTTTTTACTCACATCAACCTTTGAGTCATGTCCTCTGCATAGATGGGCCGTTTCAACCCTTATCTGACAGGCTGGCTTGACTACACAGTTGGGATTCCCTGTAGGAGGTTGTTAAGCCTGGCCTGCCAGTCCCCTCTGTGTCTTCCCAGGTTGCTTAGGTCTCGACAAAAGCGCATAATACTCGCAAGTCTTTTTGCTCAGTTTCTGGAATTAAGAGAGCACATTTTATTTAATTTTTGTGAGAGTTTACCCCATATAGAATGTGTAAGTGAAGCATATGTATCACAGTCTTGTAGGTCTTCCTTTAAATTGGTCCTATGTATTTTAAAGCTAATAAAAGGAAAATGCAGTCTTTTTATAGTTAAAATTTTTAGTGCTGTTTATTATTTTCCTTAATATTTCCAGATAACATCTGCATTGGAACTCAATCCCAAAGTTATATCTTTCCTGCAGTGGGCACATACCCAAGTAGCCCAACTAATGCTGTTCAATTCATTTAGCATTAATTGGGCTGATTGGGATCTGTTTAGTGTCATTCTGTTGCCTGATTAGAGTGCCATGGAATCATCACAACTCATAACAACCTCAAAGTCAGCTTTCATCAAAGTGATCCTTTTGCCTGAGCCTACCAAGTAGCTGGAACCATAGTTGACTTCCACAATACCTAGCTCTAGCTAGTTTTTCTATTTTTGGTAGAGACAGGGTCTTGCTCTTGTTCAGGCTCGTCTCGAACTCCTGAGCTCAAGTAATCTTCACACCTCAGCCTCCCAGAGTGTTAGGATTACAGGTGTGAGCCACATACCTGGCCGAGATCTGTTTGACATGTACATACTTAAGAGCTCATTTAGAGATTTGGTTAGAGTAAATATGCAGAAATTAGGGCTCTCCTTTCCAAGATCTCCAGAAACCTTTCCAAGATTTCTGAAATCTCCTCTTTCCATTTTAGATCTCTACTATCCAATTGAACCTTCTGCAATGATGGAAATAGTCTATATAAAATGCACTGTCCAAATAAGTAGCCATTTGCCGCATGTGGCTGTTGAGCACTTGAAATGTGGCTAGGGCTGGGCGCAGTGGCTCATGCCTGTAATCCTAGCACTCTGGGAGGCTGAGGCGAGTGGATTGCTTGAACTCTGGAGTTTGAGACCATGCTTAAGCTCAGGAGTTGGAGACCAGCCTAAGCCAGAAAATAGCTGGGCGTTGTGGCAGACACCTGTAGTCCCAGTTTACTCAGGAGGCTGAGGCAGGAGGATCACGTGATCCCAGGAGTTTGAGGTTGCTGTGAGATATGATGCCATGGCACTCTACTGAGGATGAGAAAGTGAGACTCTGTCTCAAAAAAAAGAGAGAGAGAAGAAAGAAAGGAAAAGAAATGTGGCTAGGGCAACTGAAGAAAATATTTTTAAATTTAATTTTAATTAATCTACATTTATATATACGTAGTCACATTTAGCTAATGGCTGCTATCATTCTGGAAAGTTCTGTTGGACAGTACTGTTCTCAGTGCTATGGTCATCCCAGAGACTACTATTTCTTTTCTTTTCTTTTTTTTTTTTTTCTTTTGAGGAGCCATCCTCAGTTGAGTGTTGTGGCGTCACAGCTCACAGCACTTCAAACTCTTGGGCTTAAGTGATTCTCTTTTCTCAGCCTCCCAAGTAGCTGTGACTACAGGTGCCCGCCTGGCTATTTTTTTGGGCGGGGGTTGTAGTTGTCATTGTTGTTTAAGCTGGCTTGGGCTGGTTTCAAAGCCACCAGCCTTGGTGTATGTGGCCGATACCCTACCCACGGAGCAATGGGCGCCGCTGGACTCCACGATTTCTGACTGAGGTTTAATAGACCTGCAAAGTCAGATGGGGCTGTTCTCTTCAGCAAAAAGTTACAGAAAGAAGGAAGCTCAAGCAATGCTTTCCCTTCATCTCGTCCAACTTATAACTGATTTTGACTGCTCTCTAGAACCTTCAAATGGTTTTGTATGTTTTTGACTGAGTTTGTAAATATATCTGCATTTGATAAGAGCTACTCTACTATTTAGTAAAGGCGGAATTCTGCCTCATAATCATGTTAACAGTGAACTCATTTTAAGGAGTTCATTTTTGTGCTTTGTTGTCAGACTTCTCTTACAAATTACTAGTTAGATATTTTTGGCCTTGAAATATTTTAAGTACTGCTAATGCTGATAAAGCCAACTTGATACTTTCCTTTAAAAAAAAAACTAGTTACCTAATACTGTAATTGTTTATATCAAAAAGTATTTGGCAGGCTTACTTTTCTGTGTCCCTTAATAGAGTTTTCATTTTAAATTACCACACCCCTTCAACCTTACTAAAAAGTATCACTGTCCTTTAAAGTTACTGAATCTTAATATTCTAAATTTGATATTCCCATCTCAGGTATGTTAGAATTTAATGGAATTCTTCAAGGCAACAAACTCATATCATTGATAACTTGTTTGGTGTTCCTTGCTATTTCCAGGTACTTGAAAAGGTTTAAAGTAATGAAGATCAAAGTTCTAAGAAGCTGGTGCCGTCAGATCCTTAAAGGACTTCAGTTTCTTCATACTAGAACTCCACCTATTATTCACCGGGATCTTAAATGTGACAACATCTTTATCACTGGCCCTACAGGCTCAGTCAAGATTGGAGACCTTGGTCTGGCAACCCTCAAGCGGGCTTCTTTTGCCAAGAGCGTGATAGGTATGTTTCAAGTGTACCTTGGAGCCTAGCTGGCCTTTTTTGACATTTCTTTTATTTAGAAACCTGGTCCTGTGAGAGCTTTTATTTTGTCAAATAAACATAAAAGTTCATAGCCGATGGAGAGGTGATCAGTTTTACTTATGAGATAGAAAGTTCCCTGTATTTATTCTTCTAGAATCATCTTAAAGACTATTGGTGTTTTACAGAATTACATCGAGAGAAGTAAGGTGAACTTCATTAACAAAACCCCATGTATTAATAGCAATCTTATTGAGTCATAGTGTTGATACCATTTATTATTATGTACTGTGTTACATACTGTTGATACAGGGTGTCCGTGAAGCTCATATTAAACTGTTTTAAATTTTAAATTGCGCATGAACTTTATGGATCCCTGTATAATAGATAGGGTACATCACTTCATAAAGAAGTAGAATTTATATGTAGTTTAGTTTCTAAAATGTTCATTAAAGCCTGGCGTAGGTATCTCACATCTGTAATCCCAGCATTTCAGGAGGCTACGGCAGGAGGAATACACTTGAGCCCAGGAGTTCAAGACTAGGGTAATACGGTGATATCCCATCTCCACACAAAATAGAAAAAATTAACTGAGTGTGGGGGTGCATGCTTATGGTCCTAGCTACTCTGGAGGCTGAGACAGGAGGATCACTTGAACCCAGGAGTTCAAGGCTACAGTGAACTATGATCCATACCACTATATTCTAGCCTGGGTGGCAGAGGGAGACCTAGTCTCTAAAATGTTCAGAGTGTGTGTGTATAATATTATATATTTACCTGCCTTTTAAAGCTTTATTTTAAAATGTGAAAATAAATATGGTAGTTCATTCTGAAAAGTTTATCAATTTATTCCCACTCTTCAGAAGTTATGAACTACCTATAATATCAGGACTGAGACTCTAGGTTGGACAATTCTTTGTTGTATTGTAAGATTCTTTAGCAGGATCCCTGGTCTCTACCCACTAAATGCCAGTAGCATACCCCTGTTTTACCTGCCTCTAGTTGATAAAACCAAAAATATCTCTAGATATTACTATATATGTCCTCTGAAGGACAAAGTTGCACCCTGTTGAGAATCATCTACCTAAAGGATAAGGCTGTGTTCTCTCAGATTTTTAACTATACATAGTTGCAGCTGGATAAAATTTAATACCTATTTTAATAAGTTTTCATTCTCTGAAGAATGTATCACAATTTAAAAATTTAATTTTTATGTTCTTCTCCACCATCCCCACAAAGGTGACAACAAAAGAAACCCATTAATTTTTACTTGGGCTAGACTTGAGTGTTCCTTTTTTTTTTTTTAAGACAGAGCCTCAAGCTGTCTCCCTGGGTAGAGTGCCATGGCATCATAGCTCACAGCAACCTCCAACTCCTGGGCTCAAGCGAGTCTCCTGCCTCAGCCTCCCAAGTAGCTGGGACCACAGGCGCCAGCCACAACACCCGGCTATTTTTTGGTTGCAGCTGTCGTTGTTTGGCGGGCCCAGGCTGGATTCAAACCCACCACCTTAGGTATATGTGGCTGGCACCTTAGCCACTTGAGATACAGGCGCCGAGCCTAGACTTGAGTATTAATAGGAAAAGCATGGAACACCACTTGTTTGTATATCATTACAAAATAATATTCTCCATGGAATATTATGTACCTAGGATTTGAAATGATGACTTTACATTTCCTTGTAGCACATTAATAAGAAGAGTTGGGAAGGAATTATTTTAAAAACTGAAGTTCCTTTTTTGTCTTCAGAGGAAACATTTTTTTGGCTTCTTCAAATCTCTGGATTCAAAGTTTTTGTTATTTGTTTGATTATTTAACTACAGTATACAAGCCTGTTATTGGAAATGCTCTATAATTTGAGGTATATAGTCCTAATTATTTTATTTTATTTTTTTGCAGTTTTGGCTAGGGCTGGGTTTGAACTCGCCACCTCCAGTATATGGGGCTGGCACCCTACTCCTTGAGCCACAGGCACCACCCTATAGACCTAATTAATTTTTTTTTGCAGTTTTTGGCTGGGGCTGAGTTTGAACCTGTGGCATATGGGGCCGGTGCCTTATTCCTTTGAGCTATCGGCGCTACCCTAGATCTAATTTTTTGAAAGCATCGCAAAACCTAGTCTTGTGGGATCTGTGCTCATAAACCAGTCTTTATTTGAGTACTATATTTGTGTGTATGTATTTTTTTTTCACTTTGTTGTCCTCAGTAGAGTGCCATGGTATCAGAACTCATAGCAACCTCAAACTCTTGGGCTCAAGCGATTTCTCTTAGCCTCCCAAGTATCTGGGACTACAGGCACCCACCACAACGGCTGGCTATGTTTTAGAGACAGGGTCTAGCACTTGCTTAGGCTGGTGTCAAACCTGTGAGCTTAGGCAGTCCATCCACATTGGCCTCCCAGAGTGCTAGGATTATAGGCATGAGCCAGTGCACCTGGCCTGTGTGTGTATGTATTTGTTTTTTTGACAGTAAGTTGTCCCTCAGTTTATTTCTTGTATCTGCAGTAGGCTTATTTGCATACTGTGGGTAGGATGGTGAGTATGTGAAGAAAAGGGCTCTGGTGAGTGGCCTTTGTAGACAGTTACATTTTATTTTATTATTTAAAAAAACTTAACTAGTTATCAGAGTTTTGAATTTAAGGTCTCTTTGAAAAGTGAAACTAGTCAGAAGGAGAGTTAATTGCAAGACACTAAGTGTTAACCTTAAAGCTACCATACAGTAGGGGGCAGACAAGTATTTTGATCTTTTAAAATCCGTCATCTTATCTTATACATAGATGCTATTATGTCTACTTTGTTTATTGCTAGTCTCTTAACCTTGTCAAGTTATGTTTGTCTTTCAGCCAAGGCTCTATTTTTCCTATAATAGGAATTCGTATTAAACATTAAATAAACAGACACTCTACCCTGTTCCAGTGTCCTATAAAGGCCTCGCAGTAGAAGCTCTTCTATGAAATATTTGACAGAGCAGACTGACTTTGAGAAGATTCCTCCATCCCCCACTGTAACACCTGAAACTTCTGGTTGCATTGAGTTTGAATTATTCTTTTAATTTAAGGTACCCCAGAGTTCATGGCCCCTGAGATGTATGAGGAGAAATATGATGAATCCGTTGATGTTTATGCTTTTGGGATGTGCATGCTTGAGATGGCTACATCTGAATATCCATACTCAGAATGCCAAAATGCTGCACAGATCTACCGTCGAGTGACCAGTGTAAGTCTTCCCCTAACTAGTTGGTGAGCTTGGGTCACATCTACTAATCTGCCTTAACTCTGCATAGCATGAAACCATGCAAATGAGCTGTATTATGTTTTAAAACAACAGTTATTCTTATTTGCTCAATATCTCTCAAATTTATTTTCATTTATTTATTTATTTCAGATTAATATGAGGGTACAAATGATTAAGTTACATTGTTTGCATTTGTTAGGTAAAATCCGAGTTGTAGTTGAGCCCTTTATCCAGTAGGTGTGCCATATACCACTACATAGTGCCTGTTAGGTGAGAGCTTACTAAACTCCTTCCCTCTTCCATCTCCCTCCCCCCAACTTGAATTTAATTGTGTTTTTTTCTCGTGTGGTGATTTAGTTGTTCATCTACTGGTTTCATGTTAGTATTAAATATATTGAATACTTGATTTTCCATTCTTGTGGTTCTTTACTAAGGAGAATGTTCTTCAACTCCATCCAGGTAAATAGAAAAGATGTAAAATTTCTCACATCTTGGCAATTGTGAATTGAGCTACAATAAACATTCCAGTGCAAATGTCCTTATGGTAAAAGGACTTGTTTCTTCTGCATAGATACCTAGTAATGGGATTGTGGATCAAATGGCAGGTCTACTTATAGCTCTTTGAAGATCCTCCATACTTCTTTTCCAAAAGGCTGTATTAGTTTGCAGTCCTATCCACAGTAATTCATTTTACCCTAAATGCTTTGTCAAATTAAATTATTCACAGAGTTTTCTCTAATGGCTTGGGATAACTTATTAATTTATTAAGTCATATATGTGTATATGAGCACCCGTAATACTTAAGGCGTAAGTTAATATCCTACTGTATTTTAAAATTACCCATGATAGTTCATGTCTGCTGACAGAGCTATTTTTTTATAGCTTTCCAATTGAAACCTTTAAAGCTAGTTGTTAATGATTCATTATTTCATTTTATCGCTACATATTTCATTATGCTAGTCTAAAAATATGGATCTTTTCCTACTTAACCTTATTGTACCTGATAAAATTAATAGTAATTTCTGGATTATCTAATACCCTATACCTATTAAGGTCTTTTTCTGTTGTTTCAAAGATGTCCATTGATTGTGTTTAAAACAGGACCCATGAGGGTCCACAGATGGTATTTCTTTGTTGTATCTCCTAACCTAGAACTGTTGCTTTCTTTCTGTTTCTGCATGGCATAGATTTATTGAAAGAGTTACATTAATTATTTTGATGTATGTTCCAGATTCTAAATTTACTTATTTGCCTCCTTGTGTCATTTAATTTGTTATTCTTCCATATTTTTATGAAGGGAAGTTTGTCTTAAGTTGGAATATCTGAACAATATAAAAATAATTGTCTTTTTGCTCACATTCATCCAAGAGTGTAGAGTATAGTTTTCCAGAGACTACGTGATGGATAAACTGCATGTTGGCAGCAGAGTGAATGCAGAAGCAGATACGAGAATCCTTTCATTTTCTGTTAAGAGTTCCGGAGGCAAAAGTTTGAGGACCCCTATTCAAATGTCTGGATAAAATTTAGGCTGAACTTTTTTTTTTTTTTTTTAAACAAGGATACTTTTTTTAATAGTATATTACACTAAGAGCCCCCAGAGTATCTTGTTAATCTCATTTTTAGCAGTTCAATGTTGTGGAATTTTGTTATGGGATTTTATTAGAAATGGCATACTTAGCTTTTGATAGATGATAAGAATAGAAATAGTTTAAACACTGATAGGAAACTTTTTACTTTAGGTAGACTGAATTATCAGTTTTACATCTTCACATAGGGTTGAAAGAAATATTCTTAGTCAGAAATGAATTAATAATTGTTGATTATAATTACTATGAATATTCCTTTAATATCTTCTTTATATATTAGTATGCAGTTTTGTTGTGTAATGGACATAGTGGATAGTTAGTTTATTTAATTCAACATGAATGGTAAAAACCCATAGAATCATCATACCCAGTAAAAATAATAGCTATGTTCACATAGGATATTGCCTTACTCTTAAGTTACTCCTGGCTTTGTAATTGAAGTAGTATTTTATCTTTTATTATTACTGAGTGTATGTTTCTACAAGCCTCTGTCCTGAGACCTTACTGTTAATTTTATCAATTTTATTTATTTATTTATTTTTGCAGTTTTTGTCTGGGGATGGGTTTGAACCTGCCACCTCCAGTGTATGAGGCTGGCGCCCTACTCCTTTGAGCCACAGGCACCACCCAAGATTTATCAATTTCTTTTTCTTTGTTTTTTGAGATGGAGCCTCAAGCTGTCCCCCTGGGTAGAGTGCTATGGCTTCACTGCTCACAGCAACCTCCAACTCCTGGGCTCAAGCGAGTCTCCTGCCTCCGCCTCCCAAGTAGCTGGGACCACAGGCGCCCGCCACAATGCCCGGCTATTTTTTGGTTGCAGCCATTATTGTTGTTTGGCGGGTCCGGGCTGGATTCGAACCTGCCACCTTACGTGTATGTGGCTGGCGCCCTAGCTGCTTGAGCCACAGGCGCCGAGCCAGATTTATCAATTTCTTTTCAATACCCACCCATCCCATCTCAACCTAGGTTCTAATATGCTATATGGTTCTAATCCATGAAGTAGTGGTTCTCTATTTGGGCTGAATGGGGGCAGGAAAAAATGTAATTCCTTATGCCTTGAGGTAATTCTAATAAGTATCTTAATTGTTACTCTATAGTTAGCCACTTAGAAAGCTCAAGTAGAATGATTTTGAAGTATTTTTTCTTTGTCTATTGTCTATAAGATTTGGTATGATCTGTTTTTTGAAATTATCTTCTATTTTTATTTATAAATATTAGTTGTCTATGTTTTGAGACTTTGGGGGAAAAAAAGTTAACTGATGACTCCATACTGAACCTCAGAGTCAAAGTATTCTGTGACAGACATACTTTTATCTGACAATGTGAATGTTACTTTTTTTGCATTATTGCTCAATATTTCATTGCAGCAGTCATCTGATTTCTTTTCCTAATGTGTTTCTCTTCTTTCATTCTTTACCAGGTTTTTGTTTCTAGTCCTTATCTTAAATGTTATTGTTATTAAATTTGAAGCCTCTTTAATTTTGTGATGGAAAAGAAAAAAAGCTCATCTGCTTCGCTTCTCAGAATTCTGTATCTTTATTCCCAGTTTAGGTCTCTTATTCCTCTTTCTTACTCGATTGCACAGTAATTTACATTTTCTCAGGTTTTTTCCTTTGAAAGTAGGACAGGCTATTGGATGATTTCCTCCTTTATTTTATTTAAAATTGTTGAGACCTGGAGGTATATCTAACTCTTTGTTCACTAATTCCAGTTTATCAGGTTCTTTCTTCAAGAATACTTGTTAGGTGAAAGCTTTCTTCATTCCCATTGCCAGGACTCTGATTTCACATCTTTCTTACTTCGTACATTTTCATGTCTTGCTCTGTCTTCTAGAATTAATTTATATTATGAATTTGTTTCTTCATTTCACTGAACCTGTTTGAATTTCTTGCTCTCTTTTCCTGGCATTAGGAGCTTATCTCACTCTAGCTCAGGCTGGTCTCAAGTCCATGAAGGTAGGCAGTCCACCTGCCTCAGCTTCCCAGAATGCTGTGATTCCAGGCATGAGCCACCGCATCCAGCCAAATTCTTAATGTTTTATTATCTTTTGATATTGTTCTTCTTTATCTAAATAATTTGTTTTTGGTTAGACCCATTCCGTTTATTGTTTTGTGCTATGTCATATTCTTTCCTTTATTCCTACCCATTTGCATGTTCTATATACAGTACCTTATCTATAAGACCATAAATTGGATTAATAGTACTTTTTAAATTCTTATTGCTTTAGATTTTTTACTTCTTTAATATTAATCTTTACAAAATTTCTGTACAAAGTCATCTTTCACTGTATTGCTATCCCAAGTAAAAAATAAGTCCTAGTGGAATAGATCAGACATTTCCTGAATCCCTGCTATGTACCATGCCCAGAGCTTGACACTAGGTAAAGGTAAATAACAAATATGTAGTCCCTGTTTTCACTAGCTCTAGTATAGAACATAAATTTATAAGCAAACAATTGTAATTATATAACATGTTGAGTATTTTAATAGAAAAGCACTAAGAACAGTGGGGTAACAATGTTTAACACTTACAGATTAGGGAAGATTTCACAAAAAGCTGTTGTATGAACTATCAAAAAGTGAGATAAGGGAATAAGAGTAAGAGGCCATTCAATAAAGCTAGAATAGGTGGTACATGAGTACTGGGGTACCAAATACTATAGTATAATTGAAGTGGGTGTATCTGTTGTCTTGTGTTTTGAAGGGAGGGACAAATGAATCACTAATTAGTTTTCTCTACTCCAAATCTGGTCTCTTATTACAGAGCAAATCTGATCTCTTATTATAGGTCAGTAATTAAGAGGAGAACTTGTGACTCCTGATAAGAGTTTTTGCCACTCTTACATTCTTTTAAAGGTGAAAAGAGCCCTTGTTTGTTTATAGGCTTTTGGAAGGAGCAAGGGGAAGGGAGAGTTAGGTTGAAATAGGGATGGGGGAAGGTGGAGGGATAGGTAGGTAGATAATGGATGGAGTGATATCCAGGATTCAATGGGTTTACAAGCATGGTGTAATGAATGGTAAGCCTTAATAGGGAAGGCTTTTTCCTGAAATGAGATAGAGTATTATGATGGATTTTGGAGGCAAAGACTTAGGTTTACATTCTTGTTCTGTTTATTGTTATCTTGAGCAACTCACTTGATTTCTCTGTTTTTTGTTCTCTGTAAAAGAGACATTGTTACTCCTTATAGATAGCTGGAACTGATGCTAGTAGTAGCCCTTGGTTATTTTTGGTGAAAGATGAGTTAAATCATCTTCTCAGGGGTATGGAATGAAAGATGGCCTTTAAGGATGATAAAGGCTTAAAGTAACATCTATGGAGCTTTGCACTGATTAGAAAATAATAGTAATTGTAGTACATGTGTCATTATGAAAGTTTTGAGATACACAGAAATCAAGAAATGTGTAGTTAGAAACAAATGAAGCCCTCCCAACAAAACCAGTAAGCCCAGCAAGTTGAAACCTGCACAAGTGAATCAGAAAGGATGCCATCAATTGTGTTTCTTGGAAGTGAAAAATGGAACATTACACAGTCTGTCTCAAAACTTTCATTGTGCCCCATACATAGCACCAAGCCTCCAGAATTTCTTTATAACGTTGAGAAACACTATCATGTAAACAGTGCATCCATTGTTTGCACTTGTGTCTGTAAGTAGAAAAGAGCAAATTGTTATCTGCCTTATTTCTTAAGACAAACTACAATAGCTTAGATCACTTTATTAGTACTTAGTTGACTATATTCTGAATTCTGTGTACTGGGGTTTGAAGAATCAAGTATGGTAAATTATCGGGGTAGGCTTCATAGGAGAAAAATTAAATTTATTTGGTGCCCTTTCCCGTGGACAAGTATCATCTATTTATTCATGAATATTTCTATGTTTTGAACATATACCAAGGCTAATGTACCTCACGTGAAGCTTACCTTCACTTGTTTGAGGAAAGTTGATAACTTTGTATGGCTGTAACAAGGTTCATGTCTAGAACAAATGAGGTAAGACAAAAGTTGAAAAACTGAACTAGGTTTATTGCTGTGGTACAGTGAAGTCAGTCTTTCATTCTTTTTGCCTAAAATGTATGACTAGATACAAATGCTTTATTTTAATTAAAATAAGTAACCAAGTAATGAGGGAGGAAATATAAGTTAATAGATTTCAAGTTAAGAAAATTTAACCAAAGTTTATGTGTCAAAGTCAATTTAGAGATCAACATGCTATGTGAGTGATGTTGTTAAACAGTAAAAGATGTACAGTGATCTCTGAAATGTCACCTATCTCAATAGATTATTAATGCTTCAGAATGGTTTGACTTAAGTGTTTTTGCCACAAGTTTGGAAGGATAGTATCAGTAACTAGCTTTTTTAAGTTTAACGAGTCTGTAATACATTGTTTCAATAGAATAGAATAGAATTTTTACATTTTAAATTTTTTTTTTAATTTTTTAAAGTTTAATGAATCTGTAATACATTCTTTCAATAGAATTCTAAAATTTGTTGGGGTGTATTTTAAGAATTTTACGTTTAAAATTTTTTTTTAATTTTTTTATTTTTATTTTTTAGTTAGTGTGTTAAGACATTTATATTCTTCATTTAGAAAGATTCACATGTACTCTTCTTTTTTTTTTTTTTTTTTGAGACAGAGCCTCAAGCTATCCCCCTGGGTAGAGTGCTATGGCATCACAGCTCACAGCAACCTCCAACTCCTGGGCTCAAGCAGTCTCCTGCCTTAGCCTCCCAAGTAGCTGGGACTATAGGTGCCCCCCACAACGCCCGGCCATTTTTTTTTTTTTTTTTTTTTTTGGTTGCAGCCATCATTGTTGTTTGGCGGGCCCGGGCTGGAGATTTGAACCCGCCACCTTAGGTGTATGTGGCTGGCGCCTTAGCTGCTTGAGCCACAGGCGCCGAGCCCACATGTACTCTTAAAAGATGAACCATAGACGTGATCCCACCAATCATCCTCCCTCCTCCTTTCCCTTCCCTCTCCCCTTCTCCTGTATTCTTGGGCCATAATTGGATTATAGCTTTCTTATGAAAGCTATAAATTAGTTTTGTAGTAGGACTGAGTACATTGGATACTTTCTCTTCTATTTTTGAGATACTTTGCTAAGAAGAATATTTTCCAGCTCCATCCATGTAAACATGAAAGAGGAAAAGTCTCCATCCTCCTTTAGGGCTCCATAGTATTCCATGGTGTACATATACCACAGTTTATTGATCCATTTATGGGTTGATGGGCACTTGGTCTTCTTCCATGACCTAGCAATTATGAATTGGGCTGCAATAAACATTCTGGTACAAATATCTTTGTTATAAAGTGATTCGTGGTCTTTTGGATATACACCTAGTAGAGGAATTACAGGATAAAAATATGGAACACTTTGCAAATTTGCATGTCATCCTTGCACAGGGGCCATGCTAATCTTCTTTGTATCATTCCAATTTTAGTGTATGTGCTGCCAAACTGAGCGCTCTCCTTCCCTTCCATTCCTTTTCCTCCTCTCTGCCCCCCTCCTCTCCCCTCTTCTCCCCTCCTCTCCCTTCCTCTCCCCTTCCCTTCTTCCTTTTTCCTTTTCCATTTCCTTTCCTGACATGGTTGTGGCTCTGTTGCCCAGGCTAAATTAACAGTGGCACAATTGTAGCTCACTGTAGCCTCAAACTCTTGGGCTCAAGAAATCCTCCCACCTCAGCCTCTCGGGTCACTAGGATTATAGTTGCATTCCACCACATTCAGCTAATTTTTAATTTTTAAATATTTTATTTTATTTTATTCTTTTTTTTTTTTTTTTGAGACAGAGCCTCAAGCTGTCCCCCTGGATAGAATGCCCTGGCATCACAGCTCACAGCAACCTCCAACTCCTGGGCTCAAGCGAGTCTCCTGCCTCAGCCTCCCAAGTAGCTTGGACCACAGGCGCCTGCCACAACACCTGGCTATTTTTTGGTTGTAGCTGTCATTGTTGTTTGGTGGGCCCAGGCTGGATTCAAACCCGCCAGCTCAGGTGTATGTGGCTGATGCCTTAGCCGCTTGAGCCACAGGCGCCCAGCCATCTATTCTATTTTTTAAGACAGGAGTCTTGCTATGTTACTCAGTCTTCCCTCAAACCTCCTACTTCAGCCTCCCAAGTAAAATTGGAACTATAGGCACACACCACCATGCCCAGCTTATTTTCCTTATATTTTGTAAAGATGGTGTGTCCTTATGTTGCCCTGGCTGGCCTTGAACTCTGGGCCTCAAGCAATCTTTCCACGTTGGCTTCCCAAAATGCTGGGATTACAGATGTGAACCACCACTCCTGGACTCAAAAAGGTTTTAATTTTGATAAATCTAATTAATATCTTTTGTGGGGAGCTTGTCTTTACTAAGATTGACTCCTGTGTTTTCTTGTTTAAGAATTTTATACTGTTAGCTCTTGATTAGGTCTTTGGATCATTTTGAGTTAATTTTTCTGTATGATGTGAGCAGAGAACTTTATCCTTTTGCTTGTGGTGGTTATTCTTTTGTCCCAGCACCGTTTCTTGAGAAAGCAGTTCTTTCCCCTTTAAATAGTCTTGGCATTTTTGCTGAAAATAAATTGGCCGTATGACATGGATTTATTTCTGGACTTACAATTCTATGTCTTGATTACTATCGCTTGTAAGATTTTAAAGTTGGTAAGTATGAATCCTCCTTTATTTTTTTCTTCAAGATTGTTCTGGCTGTTCTAGGCCCTTGGTAATTCCATATAGGTTCTAGAACCAGCTTATTAATTTCTGTAGACAAGTCAGCTGTGATCCTGGTTGGTATTGCATTGAATCTATAGATTAATTTGGGGAACATTGCCATCTCACCTGTGTCATAGTATTTTGATACATGAACAATGGATGTTTTTCCATTTATTTAAATCTTTAATTTATTTCAGTCATGTTTTATAGTTTTCAAAGTGTTTTATACTTTTGTTAAATTTATTCCTAAGTAATGTTATTTTTTGTGTGTATTGTAAATGCAATTGTTTTCTTTATTTCCATTTTGGATTGATTAAAAATAGTATTGATTTTTGTGTACTAATCTTAAATTTGTTTCTTTGTTGATTCTTTAGGAATCTTTCTCTGTATAAGATCTTATCATTGGTGAATGGAGTTTTGTTGTTGTTGTCATCATTCTTTTGTTCTGTTGTATTTTTTTGCCTTGCTGCCCTGGCTAGAATTTCCAGCACAGTATTACATAGAGATGATGAAAGCAGACATGTTTATTGTGTTCTTGATCTCAGGAGGAAAGCAACCAGTCTTTGAGGGATGCTTCATAAATTCCCTTTATCATGTTCAGGAAGATCCCTTCTGTTCTTAGCTTGTTGAGTGTTTTTTTATTATGAAAGGTTATATAGGATTTTGGTCAGATGCTACTGATGATCCACATACTGTTGTTTTTTTGTTGTTGACATGGTATGTGGTAGTAGATGATATAATACCAAACTTGAATAGCTGGGATATTTATTTAAAGTACTCTGAAATATTATTCCCTAGCTATTATTCTTACTGAATTTTGAATTTTGGTTTGGTAAAGTCTAATGAGAAGATAATTGAGAAAAATGGCTGATTCTTAGCTTAGTCAACAGAATTTGGGGGTTAAAGCTGAAAAACAAAACTGTAAGACTCTGAAGAAGTTAGCTTCTGGAACAATTCTCTAATGAGAAGAAAGAGACCATCACTTTATATTATATTCTACTCCCGTTATAATTAAACAGACAATGTATATGAGAGAAATGAACATACAGTTATCACCTTATTCAGTGAAATAAGCAGTAAAAGTTTTTTTTGATACTTATAGGAATAATTGCAGTTTTTTTTTTTTTTTTTTTTTTTTAGACAGAGTCTCAGTGATGTTACCCTCAATAGGGTGCAGTGGCATCAAAGCTCACAGCAGCCTCAAACTCTTGGGCTTAAACAATTCTCTTGCCTTAGCCTCCTGAGTAGCTGGGACTACAGGCACCTGCCACAGTGCCTGACTATTTTTTTGGTTGCAGTTGTCATTGTTGTTTGGCAGGCCCAGGCTGGGTTTGAACCTGCCAGCCTCAGTGTATGTGGCTGGCACCATAACCACTCTGCTACGGGTGCTGAGCCTGCAAAATAAATTTTATATAATTACTTTTCCTAATAATTTGTCTTTCTTCTTTAAGTTGGTTGGGATTTTATTTCCTTTTATTAGCTATCTTGATTTACTAGAAATGACAAAAGTTCACAGTAAAAACATTGAGTTGAAGAAATCTGAACCATCTAATTATTCTCAGTAGAGCTTATAGAAATCCTTGTTTGAGGCCAAATTATATAAATTTTGTATGTCCAGTGAGTTTGAAAATAGGAAAAGGAGGAGCCAAGGGATGAAAGAGGATTGAGACTTTATACTAGAGCCTTGGGAAAAGGATTATAGTACTTTCAAAGTAGGTAGATGTGGTGTATGTCAACATTTACAGACTTAAATTGTATTTATTAATTTATTCAACTTAATTTTTTGGAGACAGACTCTCACTGTGTTGTCCCAGGCTAGAGTGTCAGCATGTCAGTCTAGTATACAGCAACCTCAAATTCCTGGGTTCAAGCAATCCCCAGCCTCCCAAATAGCTGGGACTACAGATATGCACCACAACACCTGACTAGTTTTTCTATTTTTAGTAGCAACAGAGTCTCCCTCTTGCTCAGGCTGGTCTTGAATTTTTGAGTTTAAACAATTCTCCCACCTTAGCTTTCCTGCTAGGATTGCAGGTGTGGGTAGACTCAAATTTTAGAAATAGTATTGTGGCTACAGAGTGAAGGATGTATTTATTAGGAAAAATTAAAAGTTGGAAACACAGTTAAAAGTTTATAAAAGTAATCTGGGGGAATGACTGATCTGAAATAAGGAGTTGTAGGAGAGAAGGTAAAAGAGGATGAATTAGATAGTTTTATTTTCTGTATGAATTAGAATTGAGTTAAGCTAAGTTTTCTTCCACTCAAGATTTATGAAAATGTCCATTGAAAATATATATACTTGATAAGATCAGCTAGAACTCAAACCTGATTATGAGTGTAAATGCATAACTTTATATTTGAGGACTATAAAATGTACTATGGAAAGATTTCTGTATTTTATTTATTGACTTACGAAACTATTACTTTTTTTTGTTCTGTCATACTTTAAAGAGTAGCAAACTATGATCCCCAGTCATACCCAGCTTGGTGTCCATTTTGCACAGCCCATGATGTAAGAATGGCTTTGATGTTTTTAAATGGTTTGGGGGTGGAGAAGAATGTTTAAGGATGTGTGTAAATTACATGAAATTCAAATTTCAGCATCCATAAATAAAATTTTATTGGTACACAACCATACTCGTTTGTTTCCATATTGCTTATGGCTGTTGTCACATTATAGTGGCAACAAAATCTGTGATCCACAGAACCTACAACATTTACTGTCAGGCTCTGAAAATTTATAGATAGCCTGTTCTCTGTTAAGAGTAGAACTGTAGGCTCGGCGCCTGTGGCTCAAGCGGCTAAGGCGCCAGCCACATACACCTAAGGTTGCGGGTTCGAATCCCCAGCCTGGGCCCGCCAAACAACAATGATGGCTGCAACCAAAAATGGCCAGGTGTTGTGGTGGGTG
>NW_003852499.1:7203401-7206458 GCF_000181295.1 Otolemur garnettii
AGAAGTCTTTGGTATTGATTATACCAATAGGACTCACCAGATATCAAATCTGATGGCACCTTGATCTAAGATATCCCAGTCTCTAGAACTGTGATAACAGTATATGGTATATGATAACATATAATAGCACCTATTATATGTTACAGAAAGTCTAGTAGCACTATTTTTGTATTTTCTCATATTCATAGTGTTAACTGGTTGTCAGTTGAGCAGTTTTGTTTTTTATTAAATTTAGATGAAATTCATGTTATAAAATTAACCATTTTAACCATTTTGAAATACACATTGATTTTTTTAATATATTCATAATTATAGGCAGTTATCACTAATAATTCCAGAACCTTTCCATTATCCCAAAAAGAAAACCTCATATCCATTAATAGTCATTACTCATTTCCCCATCCAAACCAGTCTCTAGTATCCACTAATCTACTTTCTGTCTTCATGGATTTAGATTACCTTTTCTGAGCATTTCAATGAACAGAATTATATAATATGTAGCTTTTTGTATCTGGCTCCTTTCACTTAGAGTAATATTTTCAAGGTTCATCCATGTTGTAGCATACCGTATTGTATCAGTACCGTGTGGTTGAGTAATACTCCATTGTATGGATATGGCACATTTTGTTGTATTCAACAGGTTTTATTTCCCTTTTGTTCTGTAGTTTCTTATTCCTTTTCTTCATTGTTAAACTGTTTGAGTCTATACCTACCTCTTTATCTGGAGAGGGACTAGAATAGTGTCTTTGTCCTTTTGGGTTACTATATCAGGAATACCATTAATTGAGTGGCTTATAAACAACAAGCATTTATTTCTCACAGTTCCAGAGACTGGGTTATCTTAGATCAAGTTGCCATCAGATTCGATATCTGGTGAGTCCTATTCTGTAGCTAGTGCCGCCTTCTTTTGTCCTCACATGATGGAAGAGTTAAACAAGCTCTCCGGGCTAGTAATGACCTTTTGACCTAATCACTCCCCAAACCTCATCTCTTAGTACCGTCTCATAGGACATTTGGTTTCAATAGTAAAATTTTACGGGGATACAGACATTTGGACCTTAGTAAAACATGAAGGAATAAATACATAGTGTCTTAAAAGGTATTGTTCTAGAGCTTGGTTTATTAAATTTTTGTTTATAATCATGCTCATAGCATATAGCACACTGTAAGCACTCATTAATATTTTGACAGATAAATGATTCAATTACAGGAATGCCCAAAACAGTCAAAGTTAGATACTACGTAAATTTAGGAGAGTCATATTTACTTTGTGAAAGAGAAATGAATTTAATGAGGTGACTTTCCAAATATTAACAAAATTATCTTACTAAATGAAGTTGAATGTGGCAAGTGGAAACTGATGTACATATAAAAGCAATACTTTGTATAGAAAAAGAGAAACTGATGGGTGCAAATAAACAGAAGACATATAACTTTAAAAGATAGAGTCATCATCCCAAGACTAGAAAGGCATTTGAAAAAAAGTCATTTATTCATATGCTCTTTTATAGACACTTAAATTTCAGTTGTAATTTCTGGACACCTAGTTTAAATAACTCTTCTCATATGGGGTTAAGTCTGTGTTTTTATTTTGTTGAAGTATTTCCCATCTTTTTTACCCTATAGTTCTCACTTTGTTCTTTGTTCTCTAAGATAGGGCAAACCAAATTATAATTTCACTTGATAGTCCTTCAAATAGTTAAAGGCAGTTTTTCTTTTTTCTTTTCCTTTTTTTTTTTTTTTTTTTGAGAGATGGAATCTTACTCTGTGCCTTGGGTAGAGTGCTATAGTATCCTAGCTCACAGCAACTCAAACTCTTGGGCTCAAGTAATCTTCTTGCCTCAGCCCCTTGAGTAATTGGAACTACAGGCATGTGCCACAACACTAGTTTTTCTAATTTTAGTAGAGACAGGGGTGTCACTCTTTGCTCAGGCAGGTCTCCAACTCCTGAGCTCTGGCAGTCTACCTTCTTTGGCCTCCCAGAGTACTAGGATTACAAGAGTGAGTCACTGCACTGGGCCAAGACTGTTTTTCTAATGTCACAAGTCTTTTTTTGTAAGACCCATCTATCATTCTTAATTTTTTTGAACACTCTTGGCCAATAGAACATTCTTTGGTAGATTTTTTTTTTTTTTAAGAGACAGAATTTCACTTTGTTGCCCTGGGTAGGGTGCCCTGGTGTCATAGCTCACAGCAACCTCCAGCTCTTGGGCTTAGGTGATTCTCTTGCCTCAGCCTCCTGAGTAGCTGGGACTACAGGCACCCGCCACAACACCCAGCTATTTTTTTGTTGAGTTTGGCCGGGCCAGGTTTGAACCCGCCACCTTGGTATATGGGGCCAGCGCCCTACTCATTGAGCCACAGGCACCGCCCCAGTAGAACATTCTTAATCTTTCAAACTATTCCTTTAATTTCTTGAGGGAAAGGGCTTATATGTATTATTGGAAGAGGGAGATTCTCAGTAATTTTTTTTATTTTGAGATAGAGTCTGCTGTCACCCTAAGTAGAGTTCAGTAGCCATCATATATCACTGCAACCTCAAACTCCTGGGCTCCAGTGGTCCTCCTGCTTAGCTGAGACTATAGGTGTGTACCACCTAACCTATACCTGGCTAATTTTTTTTCTATATTTTGTAGAGACAAGGTCTTGCTCTTGCTCAGGGTGGTAGCCTTAATCTCCTGACCTCAAGTATCCACCCACCCCAGCCTACCAGAGTGCTAGTATTAAAGGTGTGAGCCACTGTGCCTGCCTGGCCCAGCAATTGTTTCCTTAACCATGAGAAGATTAAATAAGGAGTAAGAAAAATTATAAATGAACTTGCCAGTAAGACATTGCAAAGGCCTACTGTTAAATATTTGAGATTCTCTCTACTGAGATTTTTTGAAAAGGAATCAGGAGAGCTGCCAAATTTGAGTGATTTAAGTTAGTAACTTCTCAAATTCATTGGTATCAGGAATTCTTAGAATCTGAAGACTCCAGTGAACTTTTTATTTACTTTTGTTATATCTACTTACCGCATTAGAGATTAAAGGTTTTTTTGTTTTTTTTTTTTTTTTT
>NW_003852499.1:7206544-7208227 GCF_000181295.1 Otolemur garnettii
TCAATTAACTTTTTAAAAGTGTTTTCTTACATTTTGAGTACTGAGATAGAAGTGGGGGACTTAAATAAGTGCACCTAGCCAGTACAATGACTTACACTATAATAAGTTTTGATATATTATGCATTCTCTTAAATGTGCTTTGGATTTAAATTTAGCTAATTTTTAAAAGTATATTAGTGTCTGCCAGCTTAACTATTATATGTTTATGAAGAAAGCATGCTCCGGTTACCCATCAGGAGAGGTCATGGGGCTCCTTAATACAAACACACACACTCATGCATATACAATCCCAGCCTCTCTAGATTTGATTTTCACACCAAGTCTACTTTTTATACCCTGGCTGTTAGTACCTCAGTAGACCACAGTACTCTTCCTCCCATGCACATATGCAAAGAGACTTCTCTAGGTTTGGCACTAACTTAGAAAAAGGATACTAAGAAATTATCTGTATTTAATAGCTGGGGAATACCTTTTTAGGTCTGAAGATCAGAGAATGTTAGGGATTTGAACTATAAATTCTAGTTCTCTATTTCTTTTATTTTAACAATTATTCTTATTTAACAGCCAGGTTGAGGATATAGCAGTGGGTAAGATGTAAACTAGTATTCTCCTCAAGATTTTATAATCTAGTGGGGAAGTTGAGCTTATCGCAGTAGTAATTACATTAAGCCAGAGGGATATTATAGATATGAAGTAGGAGGCTTTGTGGTTTTTTTTTTTTTTTTTTTTTTTTTTTGAGACAGTCTCAAGCAGTCACCTTGGGTAGAGTGCTGTGGTGTCACAGCTCACAGCAATCTCAAACTCTTGGGCGTAAGCAATTCTCTTACTGCAGTCTCCCAAGTAGCTGAGACCACAGGTGCCTGCCACAACGCCTGGCTATTTTTTGGTTGCAGCTGTCGTTGTTTGGCAGGCCCGGGCTAGATTCGAACCCACCACCTTAGGTATATGTGGTTGATGCTTTAGCCACTTGAGCCACAGGAGCCAAGCCCATTTTAGGTTTTTGCTATGATCCACAGACCAGCAGAATCAGCATCTTAGGGCATTTGTATTTAATGTAAAAGTTTGACCCCATCCCAGACCAGTTATTAAATCAAAAGATGCTTTTTATAGAGTTCAAAAGTGATTCAGACGTACATTAAAGTTTGTGAAGTTTGAGCTAGGTCATTAATCCTATAAGGTCTCTTTGTTCTGCGTACCTTATTTTTGGTTAATTAAAGAAAAAGTAGGCAATACTAAAATGTCATTTGAATAAATTATTCAGTCAGGGGACCTTTTAACTGGCATTTTAAGTTAGTAAAGTGACTTTAAAATGTAATAACATTTATAAAATAGCATTTTTCTACCTTTTTAGTTGTTGCCTCTTTAAAAAGCAAAATAATAAACTGTAGGAAAGATGGAATAAAAACCTTAGACTATGTTAATTGGAACTATATTAGGTTCCTTATTATCTAAGGATACTGTAGGTGGCATTCATTTGTGTTTTATTTTTCCTCTAAGCTGTGTAAGTTTAGTTCTGCATACTCTGTAGTCCTTGATTCTGTATTGTCAATTACTATACAACTTGTCTAGGAAATACTGTCTTGATTTTATCAACCTACATTCTCATCTTTTGGCTTGTAGTAAAGGATAAAAAGAGCTGTGTTCTCAATTAACTTTTTTTTTTTTTTTTTTTTTTTTTTTTTT
>NW_003852499.1:7208247-7261981 GCF_000181295.1 Otolemur garnettii
CAAGCAGTCACCTTGGGTAGAGTGCTGTGGTGTCACAGCTCACAGCAATCTCAAACTCTTGGGCTTAAGTGATTCTCTTGCCTCAGCCTCCCAAGTGGCTGGGACTTCAGGCATCCACCACAACTCCTGGCTATTTTTGTTGTTGTTGTTGTTGTTGTAGTTGTCGTTGTTTGTCAGGCCCGGGCTGGATTTGAACCCGCCAGCTTCTCTGTATGTGGCTGGTGCCCTAGCTGCTTGAGCTACAGGTGCTAAGCCATGAAGTGAGGTTCCTTTTTTTTTTTTTTTTTGTTTTTTTCGGTAGAGACAGTGTCTCACCCTGTCACCCTCTGTAGAGTGCCTTAGCATCACACACCTCACAGCAACCTCCAACTCCTGGGTTTAGGTGATTCTTTTGCCTCAGCATTCGAGTAGCTGGGACTACAGGCCTACCACAACGCCCGGCTATTTTTTGTTGCAGTTTGGCCGGGCCGGGTTTGAATCCGCCAGCCTCAGTATATGAGGCTGG
The DNA here is from genome assembly GCF_000181295.1 of Otolemur garnettii. Taxonomy (NCBI): domain Eukaryota; kingdom Metazoa; phylum Chordata; class Mammalia; order Primates; family Galagidae; genus Otolemur; species Otolemur garnettii. The sequence continues at coordinate 7,208,753 of NW_003852499.1, forward strand.
CGCGCTACCCACGGAGCCACAGGTGCCATCAAAGTAGGAGGTTTTAATCTACATGACAGGCTCGGTGCCCATAGCACGGTGGTTGTGGTGCCAGCCACAAGCACCAAGTTGGCAGGTTTGAACCCAGCCTGGGCCACCTAAACAACTACAACAAAAAAATAGCAGGGCATTGTGGCAGGCACCTGTAGTCTCAGCTACTTGGGAGGCTGGGGCAAGAGAATCGCTTAAGCCCAAGAGTTTGAGGTTGTTATGACCTGTGTTGCCACGGCACTCTACCAAGGGCAACATAGTGAGACTCTGTCTCCAAAAAAAAAAAAAAAAAATCTACATGACAGTGTCAAATGTGATATTCCTAAGAAAGTGTGCCCTGAAGAAACTCTTTATGAAGGAAGGAGCCAGTAACCTCAGTCCTAGCATTCTTTATAAGAAGTATCCCTAGGATTCATGGAAGAAAGTCATACTCTCATCACTTCCTCTTCTATATTACCATTATATTCTACTTTTAAAAATAATTATTATATTGATATTCACTATTTTCCTTCTTTTAGAACTAAGCCTCTCAAGGAGGGTTTTTTTTCCTCTACCAATGAATTCACTGCTACATATTTGAGCTTGCAATAGTACACTGCCATGCAAATAGTGAATGATAGCAATGTGAATATGAATAAATATACATATTATGTGTCAGATGTTACATTAAACACTTTCAGTATATTGTGTAGCTTAATTCTTCCCCCAACAGCCTTGGGGGAAATACAAATATTGTCATCTATACTTTATAAGCATGTAGTCTGAAACTCAGGGTGGCTAGCATAGGATTACATATCTAGAGAATAACAAGAGTTCTTCTGATCCTGGATCCTCTCTTCATATCAAAATTATATAATGTAATATATAATCCCAGCACCCTGGGAGGCCTAGGCGGGTGGATTGCTTGAGCTCAGGCGTTCCACCAGCCTGAACAAGAATGAGACCCTGTCTCTAAAAAATAGCAGGTGTTGTTGTGGGCACCTGTAGTTCAACGTACGTAGGAGGCTGAGGCAAGAGGATCACTTGAGCTCAAGAGTTTGAGGTTGCTGTGAGCTATGACACCATAGCACTTAACCCGAGGGCGAATGAGTGAGACACTCTCAAAAAAAGAAAATTATATAATGAATCCATCAATGTGTAGTACAGTGACAATCTGTGAGATTAGAGCATTTTCACCTGTGTAACGACCAACATGAAGGTGGTAAATGTAGACTGTAGTTTAGTAGTTGCATTCTATAGTGTACTGATAATAAATTATTGTATGCCATTGTTCTGTACATTCATTTTAGGTCTTTGTGTTGTGTATTAGGGCTCAAAGAGGACTTTCTGCCAACTATATCTGAAACAGTGATTTTAAGTGTGCATACACTTCTGTCATCCCTTCACAACCTGACATTTATCTACTAATGCCTCGTTAGAATACACGTACTATGGGTTGGGAGTTGCCGTTTTTTCCTTCTTTGCCTGTATTGCCAATGCTGAAGGACTGGTAAGTAATAGGTACTGAGGCAGCCTTTGTGAAATGAACTGTAGGAAATGAAACACAATTTTTTATGTTGCCTTTTGAGGAAATAGGCTCTGAAATGGGATCTGCTTGAATTCAAATTCTAGCAGTGTTGTTTCGTAGCTGTAAGACATTGAGCAAGTTATTCAGCTTGTCTGAGCTTAAAGTATTTGTGAGAATTAAATGAGAAAGGCAAAGTGCCTGTCATGCAGTCATCAATCAGTACTTGTTGGGTATTGCCATTATTACCATTAACGTAATTATGACATGTTTAATAGCGAAGTGTCTCTGTTATTTTAACCAGTGACATTCGCCAAATTGTGTTGAATTAAACACAGGCAAGCTTTAAACAGGAATGAGCTCCCATTTATTTGTAATCTTGTCAATCAATTTGCAAAGTGCTTACGTACATGCTACCTTGTTTTATCTTTTGTATCATAGTAAGAAGATAGTGTCTTTTTATACGTTTTTTGCTTAAGGATATACAAGAGAAATAGTGGTAAGAACACAAGGATCTCTTAGTCTGACATTTATATAAATCTTATTTTTTTTCTTTACCTGTTTTTTTTTAACCTTTTTTCTAAACCTCAAGGAAGAAATCTGAGGGTAAAATGTTTATGGGATATAGGTAGCATATGTATAAAACTTGTATCACACTTTGGAGCCCTATTATAAATGTCATGACACTTGTTTAAGAGAGAGAAACTTCTCAATTGTGTGTTATACTTGCAATTTTGGCCCATTTACCTTGAAAATCTATGCCACTGGTAATAAGATCCTAATGATAGTAATATCCTTAGCACAACTTTTGTGTGCTTTGTCTCAAAAAAAAAGAATAAAAACTACAGCAAACAATGACATCAACTTTTTATATGAAGGATAGTACATCTGAGGTTGGGGCAGTACATAAGCTTTCATGTATTCAGAGAGTAATGAGCCTTGAGGAATCATGAAGCAAGCTAATTTCCTTTGATAGAGCTAGTTCAATTTGGTAGGGAGTTTGAAGAGGCTTGTTTTCCAATGGGATCATAAGGTATGTTGAAATTCCTGTGAACTAATGGTTCATACCAGTAAAAATCTGGCTGGATCCAGCCTCCTAACAACCAAGTTAAAAATAATGGGGATTTTTAATTACTTTGTTTGTGTAATTTGAGTTTGTCACTGATTCCATTAGCTTTTGGATTGTAAGGTTTGAACATTCTGTCTGGGAAAAAAAATTAAAGCTGTTAAGGTAAAATTCCTTTTAGTTTTTATATAACAGATTGTAATTCACTTTACTTTTTTTACAGAAACAAGAGACTGATTCCTGATTAAATAGGGTTTGAAAGTTGAGGAGAACTTTGTATTTATTCCTTTAACAGCTGGAATTTTTTTTTGTGTGTGTGTGCTATCCCAGAGGAAATCCCCTGAAGTTAGCTAAAGTGGTTCCTTAGTAAATTTTGTTTTTATACCATCCAGTAAATTTGAATTATAAATATAAATGAGAATTTGCGTATTGTGGGCTGTATCTTAGGAACATTTTGCATGATTTTCAGAGGCATTTCATTACTGTGATGTGATTAACAGTGATGGCATTCCCAATTTAGGTGCTAAATAATAGTTGTGAAATCCTTATTTTAGAATTCTTCAGAAAAGCTGATTTTACTTACCTACTTTGAATACTAGGCTATAATTCACAAGACAGATTACAGAATAAAAACTGATAGTATCTAGAGAGAGAGTTTCCATATTTAAATACATTTTTAGCACTCCTGAGTTTTCTGATATTTTACAAATAACTTACATGCTAAATGCTAAAAGATTCATGTATTATAGATACTTTGTAATTGGTGCTTCCTTGCAATGGACTGTATATGATTTCAGATAGACCTTGAAACAAACATAGGACTCACTTGACTAAAGAAATTATTAATAGAGTATTCCTGTTGGTAGAAGTATATTCATTAAATATTCACTGAACAAGGAACCAGTTTGACTGGACTTATTTTGGGGCAGTAGGGTAGAGATGTAGGTAAAAGTTGGATTGTGAGAGATTTTCACAGCAGATCAAGAAAATTAAAGCACAATAATAGGAATTAGAAATAATACTAAAGTAGATACTAGAAAATCTGGATTCTAGTTTTTGATTTACCGTGGATTAGGCTCTTACCCAATACAATGTAAATTATATTTATCTTATTCTAGGTGCTGAATATAATACAATGTGTCTAGTAGATACCTCATACCTATTAGACTAGACTCTCCATAGTCACTAGTTGAATCAGTGAATTAATTCTAACTTTGACATAACATTTATTTTTCTGGGGCATAGCTGTCTTATTTGGACAAGGAGGGACTCTTAAATGTTTTTTCTGGATCTATGATCCTATGGTCATCATCTTATAGATGTGGAGGATTATTAACTATTTTTGAGTATTTTAACCTTTGTGAGGTAAATGATTTTGGGAAATTTAAAATGGCTACAGTTAAGCTGGCTACAATGTAAAATATAAAATGGAGATGGAGAGAGTGGAAACAATGAGGCCCATCTTTTTTTTTTTTTTTTTTTTTTTTTTGGAGACGGAGCCTCAAGCTATCCCCCTGGGTAGAGTGCCATGGCATCACGCTCACAGCAACCTCCAACTCCTGGGCTCAAGCGAGTCTCCTGCCTCAGCCTCCCAAGTAGCTGGGACTACAGGCACCCACCACAACGCCTGGCCATTTTTTGGTTGCAGCCATCATTGTTATTTGGCGGGCCCGGGCTGGGGATTCGAACCCGCAACCTTAGGTGTATGTGGCTGGCGCCTTAGCCGCTTGAGCCACAGGCGCCAAGCCGAGGCCCATCTTAAATTAGTCTAAACCAAAGTCACAATTTTGATGCAAAGGGAAAAAAGCCCATTGATTTTGAGGAGTAATGATGAAGCCAGTAAAAATTGCGCTATGCCTGGTCAGTAATCTTTGGATGTTGTAGGAATAGTAAGAGTACTTGTAGCAGAATCATTTACCAGCTGTTTGGTTTTTTTGTTTGTTTGGAGTTTTTTTGCAGTTTTTGCCCGGGGCTGGGTTTGAACCAGCCTGCCACCTTTGGCATATGGGGCCGGCACCCTACTCCTTTTAGCCACAGGCGCTGCTCTGTTTTTTTTTTTTTTTTTTATATTTATCTCTGTTTTAAGAGGTCATACAGAATAATAATAATAATACTTAAACATTGTGGGGAAAGTAGCAGCCAACAATGACCAAAGTTTCTATCCTGGATCATGGAAATAAGGGCGAGAAAGAAACAGGGAAATCCAGAAAAAGACAGCGACTCTGAGAGAACGAGGAATGAATTTAGACATGAAAATGGTTACGTAATGTGAATGGTATATTCATTGTTGATGTTGAAAACCCTCGATATATAGAAAAGGCTGCTCTTTATAGAATCTAGATATTTGTGCCTATATCATACTTTGTCCAAAAAAAAAAAAAAAAGTCTACATCAGTCTGGTTTTATCTGTTGCCCAGTAGAATTAAAACCCTACCTACATATTTGTATCTGATGGACCTAACAAAGCACTTGTTTTCTGAGTCTGTGATTTAGCTAAGCATAGTCCTTGCTCATACACTTATTACATTCAAGGTAATGCTTGCATTTTTGCAGCACATATTACCATGTTTCTGAACAATACCTGACATCCTAGACTACTTACTTAGGAGTAATGAATTTTGTTGAGCTAGTGATCAGTGGTAGTTGCCTGTTAGAATTAGTAGCATTTCTAACCTTTAGAGAAATGATAAGTGGTAGTTCCCTATTAGAATTAGTAGCATTTCTAACCTTTAAAGAAGTGTTCATACCAAATAGTTGGCAAGCCCTTAGCTTATGGTACTGTTTGTACTTGGAACTTTAGCATCCAGTCTTAATTGGGATTCAGGCTTACAGAATTAGAAGGGTTAGGACTTTATAATCTATTACCCATCATAACAATGGAATGAGCAATGCTTTTCCTAACATCTTTGTTAATGCCATGAAGAAAAATATTTTAATCCTTAATCACTAAAATCATAGTAGTTTTTTATCTGGGAAAATAAATATACTGTTTTATATTGAGGCCTTTAATAGAAGGGAAAGGAAGAAAAAAAAATTCTTAAAACTTCTGAATACTACTTCACAAGTTTTTTATTTTTTCAAAGATACTGACAAAGTGATAAGGCAGTTTACCATAACATCTCTACTTTTTAAATTGGATAAAAAGTGGGAACTGTTATCCCTACTTTTCAAGTAAGTTTAAGGGATATGGTTCAGGTCATGCCAACTTAGTATATCATAGGTTTAGCTGAGAACTCAGGCCCAGTATTGTGATTCCTTATCCAGTGTTCTTTGTGCTCCATATTTTGAGTTTACCTTTTGTTTATTTAATTCAAGCCTCTTTTTATTTTAAAGCTTGGTTTCAACATGATTAGAAGGAAGAGAATGTTTCAGTAAATGGATTTCTAGTTTACATACAGTTAAGCCTCGAGGATAGGTTTCGATTAAGTCTAGGGGGCAGAGCCTGTGGATGTAGTAGGTGGAGCATTAAGCAAGTAAAAACCTCATCTTGCACAGGGATCTATTACTGTTGACAGAGAAGCAGAAGGAACAGTAACAGAATAGTTTTCCTGCTGTTCAGCATGTAGTTTTGTCTGAAAGGCCAATCTAGAATAAATAAATTGTTGGCTCAGCAGAGCAAACTCATGTCTGAGAGTCAGGAAAACATGGCTGGTGTTAAACAAGAAACTGTACTTCAGTCTGACTTTGATGTCTGCCTTCCTTATGCTGTGGGCTAAATTTACTCTATTAATTTAGATTATATCTATTTCTCCCTCATTTTTCTCTAATGCTAACAAGTTATTTTGCCTTTTCTGATGGATTTTACAAAGAAAGATTTTTGCTCAGTATTTGTCCTCATAAATCCTCATTGCTGCTGCTGCCCTCAAAAGGATTGCACAAATGAGGTGGGTAAGAATTTTCAATTTATGTAATAGGTATATTGTAGCATTTTTGGTGGTATTTGTAGAAAGTTTTAGTTAAATTATTGAAATTGTTAACTTTAGGTTGCTTTTAAAAATATTTGAAGTTCTATAATTTCATTAATTTACACTGTATTCTGTGTGAGAAGGTAGGCTTTTCTTATTACCTTTTTAAAGAGATAGTTAAATGTTATCCTAACACATTCAAAACTTCAGCTTTTTAAAAAGCAAGTACTGACAGTTTTTATGAGCTGGAAGGTTGAATCAGAATACTGTGTTATGACTTTTATTTTTCTAGTTAGCAAAATATGGCATATAGTATTCAAAGGAAAAGTCGGTTTATAAAATTTGTTTTTATTTTTTTTAGTTCAAATAAAGCATGATACTTGGTAAACATTTATCTTTTATCAGATTCTTAATTTGCCTTTGTAGAATCAAAATTGTTAATTTTTTTCAACTCCACTTAAAAGTGTGCAGAAATGGGCTTTATTTCTTATAATGGACATATGCTAGATATGCAAGAATTACTTATATTTAATGAAGACAAACTATTGACTCATGTCAGAAAACTTCATATTTGACATTAATGCCTAAAGAGAACTTCGGTGAAAGGGAAGAATATTTGTAGAGCCTGTGGGTTGCTGGCTCTGGAGGAGTAGAGTAAGAGGATTATGTGTCCTTAAGAATTTTAGTTTTGTTCTGTGTAAGAAATTAGCGCAGTTTATCTACTTTAGTGCTACTGTTTTCTGTTTGTGGTTTTGAATCTCATTCAGAATAGGTGAGAATACTTGTCTTTTAATGTTTAGAATAGGACTCAGTGGGGCTAAATAAGGAAATAAGGAAAGGAGGTGATACTTGGAGGATTATTGGACTTGAAGTAGATGTTTGTTGAAATATATGAACTAAAAGAAAGATGAAATCTTTCCTCATAAAACATTTTATCCTTTGTTGTGTTTTGTTTTGTTTTTTTAGAGACACAGTCTCACTATGTCACCCTCAGTAGAGTGCTATGGTGTCACACTCAAAGCAACTTCCCACTCTTCAGCTTAAGTGATTCTCTTGCCTCAGCCTTTCAAGTAGCTAGAACTACAGGTGCCCACCACAATATCCAGCTATTTTTTGGTTATAGTTGTCATTGTTGTTTGGCAGACCCGGGCTAGGTTCAAACCTCTAGCTCCAATGTATGTGGCTGGCACCCTAGGTGCCAAGCCTCATTACTTTGTTCTATCCAGTACTTAAATTCTTCTTTTAGAATAATCTAATCACCCCCCTCTTTTTTTTTTTTTTTTTTTTTTGAGGCAGAGACTCACTTTGTCACCCTTGGTAGAGTATCATGGCACCATAGCTCACAGCAACCTCCAACTCTTGGGCTCAAGCGATTCTCTTGCCCCAGCCTGGGACTACAAGCATCCACCACAGCGCTGGGCTATTTTTAGAGACAGGGATCTCACTCTTGGTTAGCCTTGCTGGAACCTGTGAGCTCAGGCAGTTTACCTGGAATTATAGACATGAGCCACCACGCCTGGCCCAACTTTTAAAAAAATCATTTAAGAACAAGAAACCTAGAGTATGGTGGGTATATCAAAACTGTAATTGTTTATTTTAAGCAGCCTCTAATCTGTGTTTCAGATGACTTTTTTGTTGGTCAGTGAGGTCTCATATTCATTCTTTACACTTGGTTGGTCAACTTTTAGTATACAATACCCATATATTCTTCCTAAATGATTCAGAATACCTCTGCTAAGTATATTTTGGTGGGGTTTTTTTGGTTTCGTTTTTGTTTTTAGACAGAGTTTTACTCTGTTACCCTAAGGTTGATGTCCTAGGGTGGTGTCATCATAGCTCACAGCAACCTCAAATTCTTGGACTAAGTGATCCTCATGCCTCAACTTCCCAAGTAGCTGGGATGACAGCCCACAACACCCAGCTTGGTTTTTTTGTATGTTTTGTGTTTTGTTTTAAAGAGAAGGTCCTGCTCGGGCTGGTCTTGATCTCCTGCAACCCACCTGTCTTGGCCTCCTAGAGTGCTAGGATTATAGGTGTTAGCTACCGTGCCCAGCCCTCTTGCTAGGTATTTTGATAATTCTGGCTTCTTGGTGGTTGCTAGTGAAATTCCTTGTTACATTTTTCAGTATCTTTTTTTTTTTTTTTTTTTTTGAGACAGAGCCTCAAGCTGTCCCCCTGGGTAGAGTGCCGTGGCATCACAGCTCACAGCAACCTCCAACTCCTGGGCTCAAGCGAGTCTCCTGCCTCAGCCTCCCAAGTAGCTGGGACCACAGGCGCCCGCCACAACACCCGGCTATTTTTTGGTTGCAGCCGTCATTGTTGTTTGGCGGGTCCGGGCTGGGGATTCGAACCCGCCACCTTAGGTGTACGTGGCTGGCGCCTTAGCCGGTTGAGCTATAGGCGCCGAGCCCATTTTTCAGTATCTTAAGTGGGTAACAGTAAGTAGTATTAATCTTTTTTAATACCAGCTGATGATAAGGTGTATCTCAGTTTTATTGAGTAGGTTGGCACCTATAATAGATCTTATAAGGCAGTAGTGGTATCTGAATATGTTGTATAGCATTGGTATGGAATTTTCTGTACCTAAATCTTGGCTATGGGTTGAAAAAAGCAGCATAATTTAGTAGATTTGAGGTTATATTGTACACACTCACTGATTTGACTATGTCATATCTAGTTTGTTCAACTACCCTATATATAAATAGGAATTCCTATTTGCAAAGTCATGAATGCATATAAGTGTGCAACACTAGCATTAACAAGAGGTTTATTGCAAGGATAATCTAGATGGAAGTGAATTTGAGAGAATGTTTTAGCCTTAAGTTTTGTTATCTTTGATGATTATCTTTGAACTCAAAGGTGGCCTTGAGTCAGCATGTTTATTAATTCAAAGGGCTTTCAACCCAGATATGACATTTAAATTCAACGGCTATAAATTTAGGTAGCAAGTTGGGTACGTATATTATCCATTTGCTAGATAGGAAATCTGAAGGTCACAACTGCTTCTGCTTATCCAATTCACACTGAATTCAAGTCTATTAAATTCTTTTATCTTTCCAGTGTGCCAATGCTTGATTAAAACTCAAGAATTAGTATGTATTTGCTTTATTAACTTAATATGTAAGAGTTTGACTGCCAGTAGTTTGAATGCATTCCTCTGAAAAGTATGTGCTTATGGAAGACGGAATATTTTTCCTCATCAAATTCTATATTCCCTTTAGCTACTTTTCTATAACATTCATAACTCTTTCCATTCAAAGACCAAGTATATATGAATGTCTAATTTTACTAAACAGCAGTCATTTTTAGTGAATATTCTACAAACTTAATATAAGTAACATTTTAAAAGTTCGTGCAATTTTATATGTTTATTGTAGAAAACTAAAACCAAATATAAAAATAAAATACAGTTGTTCCCAAGTATCTGTGGGGGGGTCAATTCTAAGACTTTGACCTCTAATGGATACCAAAATGTGAGAGTGCTCTCAATTTCCTGATACAAAATGGCCATAGTATCTGCATATTAAAGCTATGTACATTTTCCATATACTTTAGTCGTCTCAAGATGACTTATAATACCTAATGCAGTGTAAATGCTATATAGTCATTTTACTGGATTGTTTAGGAATAAGGAAAATCTGTACATATTCAATACAGTTGTAATATTTTTCTGCATATTTTCCATCTATAGTTGGTTGAATACTTTGGTGTTGAATCATGGATGCAGAGGGCCAACTATACTACCAGAGAACTTTTAAAGTATGCGGCATCCCCCCCCCCTTTTTCTTTTGAGACAGCATTTCATTCTGTCACACTGGTTAGAGTGCCCTGGTATCATAGTTCATAGCAGCTTTAAACTCTTGGGCTCAAGCAATCCTCTTGCCTCAGCCTCCTGTAGCTGGAACGACAGGCATGTGCCATCACACCCAGCTAATTTTTCCATTTTAGAAATAGAGATGGGGTCTTACTCTTGCTTAGGCTGTTATAGAACTCCTGAGCTCAAGCAGTCCACCCACTTAGGTCTCCCAGAGTGCTAGGATTACAGGTGTAAGCCACCACTCCTGACCCCATTTTTTTTCTTAAAGCAGTTCCTATTTTCTTAAGTCTGTTTAAAATGCCAGCTTGTTCAAAAAAGCAGCCTTTAGCTTCTGTAGCATTATTTTCTTGTTTTTATTAGAACAATGTAAAGACAAGAACAATAGAGAAAAACTTAGTTGGAAATAGAAAAATAAGGTAAAGGAAAATACAAAAAGTAATCTTTGTGCTCTTTCTCAGAAACCTTTTTTTTTTAAGTACGTGGGTTTAACTTCAGGTTCGGTCCTATTACACAGTGTCTTGGCTGTGGCTTTGCCCAAGATATAGAATTCTCCAAATCAGGACTTTGGAATAATACAGGGAGGAATTGATGAGAATTACTACATCTTTAGATAAAAGTCTGGTATTTAAAGACTTCAGAACTAATTATTTATTTGATGTATTTCATTTAGACCTGTGAGAGATGACATGTATTTCTGTGATTCAGTAGATTATTACTAATTTTATTTTACTATATCTGTCACTTATTTAGTAACTTTTTTCCTGAACACTCCCCCTCCCCCCTTTTTTAATCTTTTTTGTAGACTTACAACTCTTATGTGGTCATTTAGATGAGGTAGGAGTAGATAATGCTGTTTTGTTGTTCTTATATCTTGAGTATTTTTTCCACACATTGCTGGGAATTTTATTTTTAATGAATTCATACTTTACGAAGGTTCTAAACCAGGGGCATGCAACCTGTGGTGCATGGCTGCATGGTGATTTTGTGAGGAATTTTTGCTGATCTGTGATGTCAGATATTGTGAAAAGTATGCAAATACCTTTTTTGTTGTTGTTAATCAGCTTTCATTAGTGTTTGTGTATTCAACATGTGGTGCAAGACGACTCTTGTTCTTCCAATGTGCAACAGGGAAAAAAGGTTGGACTCCTGTCTAAATTATCAGGGTGGTGCTACTGTGTAGTATCCCATACATAGTGTAATACTGGTAGTAATGAGTCTTCTTCTGAAATTAATTGCAAATCTGTTCTTTCATAAGGGTCTGATATATTGCTTTTCGTTTTATATTTAATTTGTACAAGCAATTTGTTATCATACCAAAACAACATAAATCCTCTACTCTTTCTGTACTAGTTGAGCTTATTAAAGAGTACTGTGATAACATGCCTGCCAAACGAAGCATGTGAATTCATGCCCACACATAAGTTTAGTGTTCAAAATAATTAAATACTGTATTAATAAATGTGCTAGAAACAAGGTTGAACAAAAGATTTTCTAAACCAGTTAGACCATTTGGGCCTTCATTTAAGCCTATATATTCTTTTATTTGAAATACAGCAGAAAATAATAACATCAGCCTAAATTTTCCATTGTCACATATGGAAGTAAGTGACCACACTGTCAAACTGTCCTTCTTGTTTTCTCTTGAGAAACTAGCTACATTGCCACTACTTAACCCTGACCATACATGGATCCACTCCTGCAGGCAAATCAGAAAAAATCCAGGATAGTTTAGAAAGACAACCTATAAGAACCTTAATTGGAAATTTTAAAAACAAAGGTCAAAGGCCCTGCTTTCATTACTGTGTTCCTGTTATTTCTGTGGTTTTCAGGGAGTGAAGCCAGCTAGTTTTGACAAAGTAGCAATTCCTGAAGTGAAGGAAATCATCGAAGGATGCATACGGCAAAACAAAGATGAAAGGTAAGTTGCCTCTTTTGACCTTTATGATGCTTAACAAAAATCTAAAACATAATGTGCTCTGAGTACAGCTCTCAGTCTCAGGTGTATTTAATATTTATTGTTAGTTTATCTAATTTTGCCATGTGACATCTTTTTGTTTGTTTGTTTTAGAGACAGTTTCACTTTGTCGCCTTTGGTAGAGCTGTGGCATCACAGCTCACAGCAACCTCCAGCTCTCGGGCTTAGGTTATTCTCTTGCCTCAGCCTCCCGAGTAGCTGGGACTATAGGCTACCGCCACAACGCCTGGCTATTTTTTTGTTGCAGTTTGGCCGGGGCCCACCACCCTTGGTATATGGGGCTGGCACCCTACTCTCTGAGCCTCAGGTGCTGCCTGCCATGTAACATATTATAACAAGGTTCTGTCCATTGAGGTTATTGAGATCAGATATACTGGAACTCTATAAAATGTGCTTTTGATCCAAGTACTCTGGAAGGCCAAGGTAGGAGGATTGCTTGAGCTCAGGAGTTCAAGACCAGCCTGAGTAAGAGTGGGACCCCATCTCTATAAAAAATAGAAAAGTAACTGGGCATGTTGGCATGCACCTGTAGTCCCAACTACTCAGGAGCTGAGGCACGAGGACTGCTTGAGTCCAGGAGTTTGGAGTTGCAGTGAGCTATGATGAGGCCATTATACTCTAGCCAAGGTGACAGAGTGAGACTTTATCTTAGGAAAAAAAATTTTGGTTTCATAGAGTTTTAAGTAAACCAGAAGTACCTTAAACATAGTTACCACATCCCATGAGAACTACTTAATTTACAGCATCAGCATGATTTGTAAAACTTAGAGTCCAACACAGCAAATCTGTTCCTCAGTCTTTTACCCATTGAATTCTAGAAGGTGAAATAAAATCTTGGCTGTTTAAAATCAGTTCAACTATGTAGGTTTTAATTTGCTATGCCAGAATTCAAGAAGAGCAAAACATCAGAATTCCTTTGAGTAAAAAGAGAAGACTTTGCCCAAGGCATAGGAGGAGATCTGGCTTAATCATTTGTACTAACAGGACTTTTCTCAGAGGAGTGGCAAGGATTTGATCTGCCACATAGCTAATTCATCGCCTGTTAGGCGTGGAAAGGGTCCGGTGTCTGTTTTTGAAAAATAATCAACCTTCACTGCCCCTCCCACCATGCCTTTCAAAAAAAGAAAAAAGTAGATCAGCTAATACAAATATAAATTGTAAATTGAGCATGGTCTGCTACCTGAAGATGATAGCAATCAGGTATATTGCCAAAATTCAAGAATTCTATATCTTCATTTCTCCAATCTCATTCTTTTCATAACTTTATCATTTGGAAGACCTTAACATCATAGTCTTGAAGGCTTTTTCGTAGAAGTTTAGTTGAGAGTTCTTGAGTCTCTTTGTGCCCTTAAAAACAAAGCAATATTTGTTTTGAATCTTAGAACACATTACCCTGTTTCTTTTCTGGATGGCAACAGTTTACTAGATTACTGGTATTTTAAAACCATTTTATCTTCAAAAGATGGTTTCACAATCAGCCTTTTACTTGTCTAGTACATAATTGTTGAACAAGGAATTGAGAGAATTTACTGGGGATAAAAAAGGTTGTTATGGTAGAAGGTACCAAAATAGAAATCAAAAGATTTATTTTCCAGTTTTGATTTCTACCATCTCTATAACTATGAGCAAGATTCTCAACCTTTCGAAGCCTCCATTTCCTAATGATCTTGTTGGGTCCGAGAAAGCCTCCCAAATCAACCCCAACCGACAAACTCGAGACTCGCTCCGATGTAAAGGGCATAAGATGAGATTTATTACAGACCCGGGAAGCCCGGGGGTCCCGGGCCTGGACTCTCCTGGCATGCAAGCCCAGGACGAGCCCCGAACTCGGGGTGAAGGCAGTTTTTATGGGGTACAGAAAGCAAGAGGGGTAGGGTCGGATACGAGTACACTTTTCATTGGTGGTTGGTGATTTCATTAGTAAAGGTGAATTTGGATTGGTACAGGTAAGGGGTGGAGGGTCCCTTAACACTATTTGGTTGAGTAACTATGAAAGGAATGAGAAAGGTTGCAGGGTGGGCCCTGCGGGTGTGGTTTAAGCAACTATGAATGGAATGGGGAGGGTTACAAGGTGGGCCCTGCAGTTTAACAGAGCAGACAAGAAAATGGCGCTGGTCTGGCCCTTACAATCTCACTGTATGCTGATCAAAGAACAGACAAGATCTTACATCTGAGGATTTTTTTGTTACTAATAAAAATGATTATGTGGTATTCTGAAGATTTGATACACTACTTGCCATTAATAGTACACTATTTGCTAATAAGATTAGATCAATGGGTTTAAAAATTATTACTATTAGATCTTATTCATAAATGAGATTGTTAAGATATTCTGTGAGAGTAAAACTGTAATTACCACTTAAATGGAGCAATATAAAATGAGTTATAAACTTGCTGTTTTTCTTTTCACATTTATTCTTATTAGTAACAATAATCAGCTATATTTCAAATTAAGAGCATTTTAATCTGTTCCTTTTCTTTTTCCTCTCTTTGGAAGATATTCCATCAAAGACCTTTTGAACCATGCCTTCTTCCAGGAGGAAACAGGGGTACGGGTAGAATTAGCAGAAGAAGATGATGGAGAAAAGATAGCCATTAAATTGTGGCTACGTATTGAAGATATTAAGAAATTAAAGGGAAAATACAAGGACAATGAAGCCATTGAGTTTTCTTTTGACTTGGAGAGAGATGTCCCAGAAGATGTTGCTCAAGAAATGGTAAATTGACACTAATCAACCATTTTAAAATTGATGTAGATTTGTATCCATTGATATTGTTGAGCAAAAAAGTAGTTCATGAAGTGGTATTTGTGGCATATCCCACTGGCCAAAAATTATTTTGTCCCCAGTTACCTGTTGAATAGCAGGATTTTCCTCTGTGTTTTTTTTTTTTTTTAACTCTTTTCTTTGTACTTTTTTGGGTATTTTTAAAATGGGTGTTGGATTTTGTAGTTTTTCTTAAAGTTGTTTTTATTTGAGAAAAGATACAGAGATGGATAGATGAGTAGGTAGGGTAAAGTATATCTGAAAGATCACTTTTCCAAAAGAAAACTCTTCATGAATTATAGGCTCGTCCACAATGCCTATGACTGCTGGCAGCTCATTAGTATGCAGAGATATTTAGTAGAACCACTCAAAAGTAGTGCTTGCCTCTTAGAAAAAATCAGATATGAAAGAGTTACTTATTTTTAATTTAGTTTTTTAGAATGTTTGTGGGATTTGGATTTTTTATGGGCAGAGCTTTAAACCTTCATATACTCACCATAGTTGTTTTTATCTAGTTTGCCTAGTGAATGGAAGTAAAAGCAACAGAAGTCAATGTCAATGGTTATGTGTAAGAAGGAAACAGAATGAATAGAATAGAGTACCTTACTCAGTTTAGAAACTGGTTTTAGGTACCCCACTGTTTTGTCTGTTGTAAGGAGTGTAGGTATACCTACCCTGCCAGTTTCTAAAAGATGGTAAGGAAATACATAATGCAGACTAATAAGATTAATTTTGTTAAAACCAATCCTGAGAGAGTTCTTTCTTCTCCTCTACTTTTTTTATAGTGCCTTTTTTTTTTATTTTGGGGTTGTTTTCCTTTCACATATACTATGGCTTCCTAATATACCCTTTTATCCTGTAGGTAGAGTCTGGGTATGTCTGTGAAGGTGATCACAAGACCATGGCTAAAGCTATCAAAGACAGAGTGTCGTTAATTAAAAGGAAACGAGAGCAGCGGCAGTTGGTACGGGAAGAGCAAGAAAAAAGAAAGCAGGAAGAGAGCAGTCTCAAACAGCAGGTAGAACAACAATTCAGTGCATCCCAGACAGGCGTCAAGCAGCTTCCTTCTGCTAGCACTGGTGTACCTACGGCTTCCACCACATCAGCTTCAGTTTCTACACAAGTAGAACCTGAAGAACCTGAAGCCGATCAACATCAACAACTGCAGTACCCGCAACCTACTCTATCTGTGTTATGTGAGTATTGAGAAAGTGAACAAATGCACTAATGATGTTCCTAATTGACTTTTATCTTATTTATCATTTTGCACTGGCTTTTGTTTTTGAATTATAAATTAAGTGTATAATGAGAAACTTGAAATAGTTGTCATCTAGCTTTTCTTTATCTGCATCTAAGACAAATAACATACAATGATAGGGCAGTGAGGAAATGTGATTAGGATATAAAACAAAAATTATAATAATATAAAATAAATAATATATAAAATAAAATTATTCCAACATCTTGAAAGTTCTAATTTATAGATTTTTCCTTTTTACAATTCCTTAAAATACAATTGTAATAAAGAATGAATAGGCTTAGCTACTTAAAAAAAAATTTTTTTTTTTTTTTTTTTTTTTTTTTTGCAGTATACAACCACTGCCACCTCCAGTACATGGGGCCGGTGCCCTACTCCTTGAGCCACAGGCGCCGCCTAGCTACTAAAATTGAACCCATTAAGCTGGTTGAGTTCTTTTAGCAAAGCTGAGTAGTTTATGGACTAAAAACTAATGAGAACTCTAGATATTGATTCAATTATATGCTTAATGTGAGAAACCCCCTCATCTCCAATGTTAATACTTTGAAAACTGTTTCAATCTTAAGGTGGACTTCTGATATTCCATTTTATTTTCATTACTCTTTAGATGATAAGATTGTGTGATGGAGAATTTTTTTTAAAGACATTAAAACTTGTTCCATATAGATTTCTCATTTAAATATAGAAATCTAAATAATTACCACACTTCATTTTTTTATTTAGTTCAAGTCTGTGCAAAGAAATAACTGCTTAAACCTAATGTAATGAGTCTAAAATCTGATGGTAAAATGTGAACCTCCTTTTTGTGATTAATTTCTCCTTCAGCTGATGGGACAGTTGACAGCGGTCAGGGATCATCTGTCTTCACAGAATCTCGAGTGAGCAGCCAACAGACAGTTTCATATGGTTCCCAACATGAACAGGCACATTCCACTGGCACTATCCCAGGGCATACAGCTTCTGTTGTCCAAGCCCAATCTCAGCCCCATGGGGTATATCCACCCTCAAGTTTGGTAAGTAAATGAATAAGAGAATGAATACTTCAATTGAGAGTCAGAAGATAACCTGGTTAAATTAAAATTCTTCACGTAGCACAATATGTCTGAAGAAGAAAATATAAATGGTATATCTCTAAAGGAAATAAGTTTATTATAGAATATAATTGAGTAGTTTAGGCAGAGTAGGGTATACATAGTAATATGTGGGAATTAACTGCCTATGTGAAGCAGTTACATAGAAGATTTAGACTATTCTGCATTTGACTAAAGATAATGCTGTCTTTAGCACTTCAGAGTTGAAGCTGTTGAAATGAGTAAATAAGCTAGACATGTAGATGATTGGGGGTGGGGCAAGGAGAGTTCTTCAAATTAAAATAATTACTAAGCATATTTTCTGTAAGATTTCTTATTGTATAAAACACAGGTAAGACCTTTAAACCATTATAGAATGCTGCATGTGAGTACTCTTAGAGTAAAAGAATCCTTATTTGTATGACTGTTTAATTTAGCGCTTGTGTTTAGTTAATCATCAGTTGCTGTACGTCTTTCTGCCTTTAAAGTCTGTGTTGGACACAAGTTCCTTCTCAGTATCTGTTCATTTGCTTTCCCCCTTTATTTGGTATCTGTTTTATTACTGATTTATTTTCAGAATCAACTTAATAGAGATTATGTCCTGAAATAGTTTATGCTTGTATATATGTGTGTATATTTGTACACACACACACATACTTTATTATCCTATGTTTTTCATTAGAAACTCTTCTTTCTTATATAGAGAATGTTAAAGTAGATCATTAGCTAACACCCTACTTCTTTAGTTGACTCTGAAGTTTTCAGAGGAAAATAAAATATAACACCTTTCTTGGAAAGGAATTAGAGAGTAACTGGTCACTGAATAGCACTTATTTAGTGAGATCTTTAAGCAGATTTTTCTCCTTCTCTTTTTAATCTGGAATTCTTGCTTTTCATTTAATATAAATCATTCCCTGTTAAGAAGATGCTTCTGCTTGCTCTAATCTTTTATTCTACAGTTTGGAATAAAAGATGTTTATTAATTTCAGAATCCCTGGATTAGCCTTGCTTTGACTAGATCTCAAGATGAATGGCCACAGTAATACAAGGCAAACAACAAATGCACTGATTTTTTAACAGTCTTCTTTCTGACCTTTAAAATAATTAGGGTACAAGAACTTTATAAATATAGTGTAGAATATACAACACTGTCTATTGACAAATATTACTTATTAGCATTTTATATAAGCTTCTGCTTTTGTTTTAGTGGATTTTTTTTCTGGATCATCATAACTAGATTATTTAAAAACTATTTTTAATTTCTTGGCATTATTCATCCTAAGGTTATGAATATTGGGTACCTGTTTCATAAAAGGAAATTGAATGATCATTATTAAAATATTAAATATTTGAGCCACTCACATAGATGTATTTATTGGTATGCTAAAAGAAGACTGTTTTTTGCCTTTGAATATTCTCTGGAGGTATACAAAATTATTAAATAATGAGGATTTAAAAAAAAATTATAATTCTATTTCTGTTTCATTACAGGAAAAACTTAGTGTGGTTATAATAATATTCAAATCATAAGTAAAATTTAAAAAATTAGAATAAAAGAAAAACAAGACAGGAGAAAAATAGAATCAATAATGAAACTGACCACATAATGATACCTATAGTACTTGCTACTGTAGGCCACACATTTGGCTCAAAGTATACTAGTAGCCCGTTTTGGAAAAGAAAATACAATTTTGCATTTATAAACTATTGCATAGTTCACAATATCTAAAAGAAATAATAAATATGCTCAAGACAGACTTATAGTTTTTGACTTACTGCTTAATAGCTGTATTAAACCCTTTCTGTTAAGGTTCTTCAAAATTTGTAAACCTAAATAGAATCTCTGATATATCTTGAAGTTATTCTTTAGAGAATCAAACTGAACAAAATGTTTCCTATATCCAGTTGTGAACTACTTCTAGAAAACTAAGGTTTTGCCTAGTAGATCAAGTCCCTA
Organism: Otolemur garnettii; assembly: GCF_000181295.1. Lineage (NCBI taxonomy): Eukaryota > Metazoa > Chordata > Mammalia > Primates > Galagidae > Otolemur > Otolemur garnettii. The sequence continues at coordinate 7,228,100 of NW_003852499.1, forward strand.
TTGTAGTTATGTCCTACACCCAGGAGGTATGCCATATACCCTTACATTGTGCCCATTAGGTGGTAGATAATGACTGTTTACCTTTGTGAATAAAGATTAGCAATTATAAGAAATAAAATATTGAGCCAACAACTTCTTTAGTCTGATGTCTTCTAACAGAGATGAGAATCATTTTCTGAGTTTCTAGAGCTCCCGTAAAATAATTCAGTCTTAAAATCTTCTGCAACTTATAATGTGCTTTACACTAATAGAACTCACTCTTAATCTTAATGTTTTCTCAAAACTGCAAGCCAATATTTATTGTTTTCCCTGTCTCCTCCCTTCAGTCAGTTTTTCATTTTTAGATGTACATTCATAATAGTTGGTTTTATTTCGGAATATTTAGGATGATGATTGGTCACTATTATAATTGTTCATTAAGGGGGGGAAAACCCTGTACTTGACCAACAGAATAGAGAGAATAGTTGTAATCTATCAGATATGCTTTGGGGAATACATCTCTCCTTAAAAAAAAAGAATGAATTGGGGGAGAATGGAACATTTGTTTATACAACTATGCCCTATAATCATTATACATTGGTTATTTTGTTTTCAAAGTACTGTGTTTTTCATGTGTGTGTTTGTTTTTTGTTTAGCCTCGTCGTGGCCGTAGCATGTCGGTTTGTGTTCCCCATCTTTCTGCTGTTCCCTCTCTGTCCTGCATTACACCCAGTGCTCCTTCTACCCCACCACCAGTGTTGTCTGCATCTCTTTCTCCTTCCCTCCTTCGGACTGCCCCCGAGGAAAGTTTTGCTGAAAAGCTTTCTAAAGCATTGGAGAGTGTCCTGCCTATGCACTCTGCCTCTCAGCGCAAGCACCGACGCTCCAGCCTGCCTTCCCTCTTTGTCAGTACTGTATGTAACTGTAAACTTCCTGACAAATGAAAAATGATTACCAATGAATACATCCAGGCATCAAGAATTTTAATAAAAATGGAATAAAGGGCAGGACCAAACTTGCTTTTAGGATACCAGTTATTCCTACAGGAAACTTTGTAATAAGGGTTTAAATGGGAATAAAAAGCAAGGAAGTGATGAAAGAGAATGCTTATGATATCTTTGGCACATATCGTACCGAATAAAATTTATCTTCTATTATATCTTCCTATCCTCCACTGACATATCCTTTCAATTTCATATCCTAGTTAAAAGTGTATATTTGATTTTTGTCTCACTGTTTACTTAATCAAAATCAACTTTTATCAAATATTACCCAAATACGTTTTTCTCCTACAATCTAAGGGGACAAAATGAAGCTGAATGAGCCCATTTTTACCATAGCAAGGAGTAATCAAGGAGTAACAGTTGGTTTTAATTTAATCATTTGCATAAAGTTATATGTGAGCATACTAAAAGGGTACATGGTATTCCCACATAGAAGTATTTTTTTTCTTAGGTTAAATAGAGTGGAGCCTTGGCCTTAATGAATACATTAGATACATACATATAGTATGTATGACTTTCTTGATGGCTCCACTGATGTCCATAAAAGAGCTATATCTTAAAATTGTTTTAAGCATGATGGGACCTTGCTGCTGCTTTTCCAGGTAGAGAATACAGTTAACTTTCTGAACTAGCAAACTCAGAATTTTCAGATTTTTACTTAGGAGAAAAACTATGTGGTATTTTATGGCTTTGGGACACACCATTAGTAAACAACTGTAAAATGAGCATTCTGATTCAAAATTAAAATGCTCTATTACAGGGGTCCTCAAACTTTTTAAACAGGGGGCCAGTTCACTGTCCTTTAGACCGTTGGAGGGCCGGACTGTGGGCCCCGGGATGAGTCGGTTGCTATGCAGGACAGGCAATGGTGGCAAAAAACACCCGGCGGGCTGGATAAATGTCCTAGGTGGGCCGCACTTTGAGGACACCTGTTCTGTTAGTTATTGGGAACAGCCACACTGTTAACTTAGAGGGGTCATCCTTATTGAAAGAATGAGGCCAATCTCTTTTAAAAGAGACCATATGATAGTGAAGTATTAATAGCATCTATTGTTTGTATTTGACAAATTGGGTTTCTAAATTTAGTCTTAAAATTAGAGCTTCTTTTGTTAATAAAAAGTGCTGTCAAACCAAGTAGGCTACATTTACATAATCCCTTGCACCTAGTTTGAACACCATTTATCAGAATCAGAGAATTCATGGTTATTCTGCCCTTATCTAGGATCTGAAAAGTGGACATTTGGAATTTGTCGTGTGTAACATGTTTCACATAGTAAAACTATTAATTTCATCTTATTTGAGATAAACAGGCAAAAGACATTACTGTCACTAGTCAAGTTGCATGTCTTTTACTATCCACCCCAAATTTCCTGATTTCTAGTTAGAAAGAATCCTATTAGTTGATAAGAATATAAAACTGAAGTCTCTAACACAGAATAGGATAATAAGAATATAGAATATAGGAAGATCACTTAGGAAGAATTTAGAATATAGAAAAATCACTTAGGAAGTTTAATTCTTCCATTTCCTTTGAGAAAGGAATATTGTGGAAAAGCAGCTCTTATCTAATGCATAGAGTCCCATAGATTGATTTTATTGGCCCTGGATGTATTTAATGGATTTTTACTATGCACATAATTTTCAAAAGTATTATTTTATTAATTATAAATTTGGTGTAACCATTTCATAAGGTTACACAAAACTACCCAGTTGTGCATGTCTGATGTAATTTCACATATGAATGTATGAATTACTTGTCTTATTCATGTTGATACAGCCTCAGTCCATGGCGCATCCGTGTGGGGGGACCCCAACATACCCAGAATCACAGATATTTTTCCCAACTATTCATGAACGTCCAGTTTCTTTCTCACCACCTCCCACCTGTCCACCGAAAGTAGCCATTTCCCAGCGGCGTAAGAGCACCTCCTTCCTCGAAGCCCAAACTCACCACTTCCAACCCCTGCTGAGGACTGTTGGCCAAAATCATCTTCCACCTGGTGGCAGCCCAACTAACTGGACACCAGAGGCAGTAGTTATGTTGGGTACTACAGCCAGTAGAATAACTACAGAACCATGTGAGATTCAGGTCCATCCTATGTTTGAAACAACTCAAGTTTACAGTGACTGTAAACCTGGACTTATTCTTCCAGAAGAAGCTCACTATTTTATTCCTCAGGAAGCAGTGTATCTAGCTGGGGTACATTACCAGGCCCAGGTGGCAGAACAGTATGAGGGCATTCCATACAACTCACAAGTACTCTCAAGTCCTATGAAACAGATACCTGAACAGAAGCCAGTACAAGGGGTCCCTACCTCAAGTTCTGTCTTTGAATTTCCCTCTGGACAGGCTTTCCTGGTAGGACATGTTCAGAATTTAAGATTAGATTCTGGATTGAGTCCAGGATCTCCCCTCTCTAGTATTTCTGCACCTATCAGTACAGATGCTACACGTTTGAAATTTCACCCTGTCTTTGTTCCTCATTCTGCGCCCGCTGTGTTAACTCATAGCAATGAGAGCAGAAGCAGCTGTGTATTTGAATTTCATGTTCACACACCAAGCTCCTCTTCAGGAGAAGGAGGTGGAATTTTACCTCAACGTGCTTACCGAAATCGTCAGGTTGCAGTGGACTTGAATCTGGAAGAACTTCCTCCTCAATCAAGTGGATTACATGGCCACCTTCAGCCTGTGACTGAAGAACAGCATAATTACCATGCCCCAGAATTGACCGTTTCTGTGGTAGAGCCTTTTGGACAGAACTGGCCAATAGGAAGCCCAGAGTATTCCAGTGATTCCTCACAAATCACTTCTTCAGACCCCAGTGATTTTCAGTCACCTCCCCCTACAGGGGGAGCAGCTGCACCTCTTGGCTCTGACGTCTCATTACCCTTTATCCGCCTGCCTCAAACAGTGTTTCAAGAATCCCCACTTTTCTTCTGTTTTCCCCAAGGAACCACATCTCAGCAGGTCTTAACTGCCTCATTTTCTTCAGGAGGATCTGCACTCCAATCACAGGTTATAACAGGAAAACTTCGACAATTCTTTTACACTACCCTTTTAAGTGAATGATTAATATAAATTTTCTTCCCCTCGTTTCCCTGAATCATGAATTTTTTGAGGAATATTGTTTAATTTTATCAGTAGAATTTCCCCATCTTTATGGGGAATTACAAACTACTTGCATTTTAAAAAGTGAGAAATGCTGCCTAATTTATTCTATGTGTAAACCCTTGGAAAAGAAAAAACTAGGATTTCAGTCACTCATCAAAAGCAATGACTTTTGGCTGGGCACAGTGGCTCATGCCTATAATCCCAGCACTTTGGGAGGCTGAGTTGGGAGGATCACTTGAGGCCAGGAGTTCAAGACCAGCCTGGCAACACAGTATCTACCCAAAAAGAGAAAAAAGGACGTCTATCCTTATATATAATATTTTCAACCAGTAGTGAAAATGTAAATGTATATAATGTAAGGGTGACTCAACATTGATTATTTAGAATACTAATGTGAAGTTTTACTTTCTTCCTCTGAACAAATTTTTTAAAATATGTAAGGGATAACTTTTTTTCTATAAAGTAAAAAGAATAGAAAATAGGGAATACTTTTTTCAAGTAGCAATAATTAGGAATTAATATGTAGAATTTTAGTGTGAAAGTGTCTAAAACTACAAAAAGGAAACATCTTAGGAATTTGCCTTTTTAAAATGGCATCAAGCAAGTCAAAACTCTTACATATCTGAATAAAATATTCATAAACTTAAGGACTGATTAATTTTTAGCAACTAACAGTAGTGGTTGGTGTGCTTAACTATTGGTTTAAGAATTATATATTACAAGCTAAGAAACAAATCTCAAGCCTTGTTTTTTTCACAACAAATGTAAATTTAGTTATTTTTGCATATGAACATACACCCTCATGCAAATAATTTACATAATAGAATTCAAGAAGTAGAGTCATTGCTGACCATTTTATATCCTTTATTTATCAAATTTATACATCTTATAAATCCATATAGGAGACTACACAAATATTCAGAGCCTCATTTGAATATTCTGAATAGTCCATAACGCATTATATGTTCTTCTTTCTGCTTTTTTCCAATATACTTCCCCTGTCAGGGTAATAACTCTGAAAATGTACATAAAGTATCAATTACTGAATGTTGTACTAAGAAGCAAAAGAGCTCAAGGAACTTGAAAACAACACTAAAGTGCACGCAGTATCTTCACATCAATATTCCACTTGCACCCCCCCACCATAAATATTAATATGTTAACAGCCATTTTTTTTAAAAAGCTTTCCAAAGTAAATTTCAAATACTAGGTAGTTAATTTATAAACATGTTGCAGAGGGAATGAATAGTGGTTGAGTTGTACTGGAATGTGATATATTCATGTAAGCTTCAATGAATCCCTTCTAAACTGAAATGAAACAACAAAAATGGTAGCCTTTTCGTTTCTTTAACCTACCTACATATAGTCCTGCATGCATTTGTCACTTTCTCATTTATTTTAATTTAGACTTGATACCTGGAACACTCTAGTCAGGGTTTCTCAAATTTAACACTATTGAATTTGGAGTTGGACAATTCTTTGTTGTTGAGAGCTGTTCTGTGCATTGTAGAATATTTAGCACCATCCTGGTGTACACCTCCTATATGCTAGTAAGAGCCATCCCCCTGCGTTGTAACAATCAGAACTGTCTCTAGATATTTCCAGATGCCTGCTGGGGCTGGCAGAATTGCCCCTGGATGACAGGCATTGCTGTAAGTACTTAGCGTTTGATGGTAATAGATTTTTTACTTTTTTTATAAACTTGCAAAAATAACCAAATTTGGATTATCAACTAGCTTTTTTCTTTAATCAGATAAAATTTTCTCATTGATAGTCTTCTCACTTATTCCTGATTATATTTCCAGTAACAATTTTATTATGAATCTGACTGTTCTAGCCAGCTAAAATTATAGCCTAAGCAGTAATCATAGGTTATATTTCAGCTATCTAGGGTTTTTGCACGGGAAAAGATCAGAAAATGGTGTATGACAGGCTGCTATTCTAAACTTTTCTTATAAAACATGCCCCAGGACGGTGCCTATATCTCAGTGGGGGGTGCTGGCCACATACACCCAGGCTGATGGGTTCAAACCCAGCCAGCTAAAACAATGGCAACTGCAACAAAAAAAATAGCCGGGTATTGTGGCAGGCACCTGTAGTCCCAGGTGCTTGGGAGGCTGAGGCAAGAAAATTGATTGAGCCCAAGAGTTTGAGCTTGCTGTGAGCTGTGAAGCCACAGTACTCTACCGAGAGTGACATAATGAGATTCTGTCTCCAAAAAAAATTGCCCCAGAGGCTTCTCCTGTACATAATCAAGCTAATGTTTTGTTTTAATCAAGCAAACTCTCAGGAGCTTAAATATTTATTGAAAACTTTTGATCTCTATACTTTCTGTAGGCCTCCTTTAATTTGTTGGTGCTCACTTCTTTCCTTCAGGCACAGGGACAGAGCCAGGGTCAGCTGTCTTCGAGTAGCTTAACAGGGATTTCATCTTCCCAATCCCTACAACATCCTCAGCAGGTGAGAACAATGTCTTGATACATTTTATGGTTTATAGTTTACCGATAGTTAACACTATTGTACATCTTTTGTGAATTAGGTTCCTGATATAAATGACTTGCTAAGTTTTTGAAAGGAAAATTAAATGGCATAACATTTCTTACGTTCAGTAATATTTTAGAAACTCTTATTTAATGAATTTTTGAACAGTTTAGTAGATATTAAAATTTAAAAGAATTGTTTATAATTGACCTACCTTCTTAAACAAATGATTCTGTAAATAGTTAACGGTACAAACAACATCAGTTTGTTATGTTTATGACTTGTCCACTTATGAGCATTTTGTCTTTACCTTTATTGTGTTTGCCTCTGATAATCCTGTAGTCTTTTGAAATTCCAATCTGTGGGATAAACTGTCAGTTTTTATGCTAACAGACATTGAATGAAAGCTGAAGAACAGCTACTTCAGGAACTTTTCTCTTTACTCCACCCCAAACCCCCTCCCTCTTGCTTTGTCACCCAAACTAAAGTTTTGTGATACCGTCATAGCTTATTGCAGCCTCAAACACCTGGGCTCAAGTGGTCCTTTTGCCTCAGCCTTGCAACTAGCTGGGACTACAGGCATGAGCCACTATGCCTAGCTAATTTTTTCTATTTTTGGTAGATACTGGATCTTACACTTGCTCAAGCTAATGTTGAACTCCTTTCCCCCAAAGCAGTCCTCCCACCTTGGCCTCCAAATGTGCTAGAATTACAGGCATATTGGCTCGGTGCCTGTGGCTCAAGCGGCTAAGGCGCCAGCCACATACACCTAAGGTGGCGGGTTCGAATCCCCAGCCCGGGCCCGCCAAACAACAATGATGGCTGCAACCAAAAAAATGGCGGGGCATTGTGGCGGGCGCCTGTGGTCCCAGCTACTTGGGAGGCTGAGGCAGGAGACTCGCTTGAGCCCAGGAGTTGGAGGTTGCTGTGAGCTGTGATGCCATGGCACTCTACCCAGGGAGATAGCTTGAGGCTCTGTCTCAAAAAAAAAAAAAGAATTACAGGCATAAGCCACTGTACCTGGCCTCAGGAACTTTTTACTTAATAAAAAGCTATCAAATTTATTTAACATGTATATACATGAACTGCCAGAAAATGAGGGTTCCTTCAAGAATATTTTTTGTTTAGTTTTATTAACTTCTAGCCAAGCATTGTGGCAGGTCCCTGTAAGTCCCAGCTACTTGGGAGCCTGAGGCAAGAGGATGACTTGAGCCCCAAGAGTTGGAGGTTGCTGTGAGCTCTCATGCCACTGCACTCTACCCAGGTGACAGAGTGAGACTCTGTCTCAAAAGTAAAGAAATAAAATAAAAATAAAAAAGAAAGTTTTATTAACTTCCATTTTGAGGCGTTTGTCCCAGAAAGTTTAAGGAACTCAAGAGATAGTATAATTCTGATGTATTCAACAATAAAACTAGTAATTCTACAATTAAGTATCTGTGGTTCATTGCTGGCATTAGTTTATAGTAATTATTTGCATGAGAATAATGCTTTTTTGACATACATATTTATTAGCTGTTTTAAGTAAAATTTATAGCCACTGTATGTGTAATACAAACTTTCTAATGAACTATTTAATTGATAGTTCTCAAAGCGTATTTTCTAACCACCAAATTATAAATTGGCTTCTGTTTATGTTAGTTGTGAAACAAAGCTCTTAATTCCTAATTCCAAGTGCTCCTCTTCTATTCCAGCATGTGGTCTTGTAGTTATTAGATAATGGTTTAAGATTAGGTGTTCCTTGTATAAGATAAAAAGCCCAGACAGATGCTGTTCCCATAGCACAGTGATTACAGCACCAGCCACATGCACTGAAGCTAGTGGGTTCAAGCCTGGCCCAGGACAGCTAAACAGCTACTTGGGAGGCTAAGGCAAGAGAATCGCCTAAACCCAAAAGTTGATGTTGCTGTGAGCTGTGATGCCATAGCACTCTACCAAGGGCGACATAGACTCTGTCTCAAAAAAAAAAAAAAAAAAAAAGGCACCAACAGAATTGATTAGTTTGGTAATACATACATTTATCCAGTGTTCAACATTTTCTATTTTGTAAAATTTAAGGATTGTTATATGCTTTGTCTTTCTCCTTCTCATTCTTCTAAACAAATGTTTGAATTTATATATAATTATAGTTAAATGCAAGTAGTCACATTTTTGCCAACGTTCACAAATTCTCTATTACTCTATTAACAAGTCCTGGTTAAAATACAAATTAGAAGTTTTATAAAACTTGGTTGAGGGCAGAAGTCCTATCATGGGTGACAGTCTCCTAATTTGTTTATCTTTGGACATAGACTAATACCAATAAAGTGAGCAAATTTAAGTGTGTGCTTGTGGTTTTTCATTTTCCGAAAGACTTTGTTAAATATCTTGTAATTGGGCATATATTATGTATGATTACTATCAAATGAAGAAATAGGCCCAGCACCTGTAGCTCAGCAGCTAGGGCACCGGCCACATACACCATGTACTTTTGGAATACCATATTCTTCTGCCACTTCCCCCTAAGTGCTCTAATGTATAACTGGCATAGGTGCCTCTCAGTTATCTTAAACAAAAATTGGGGGAAGTTCAGTTGTTTTCCTAGTTGAGTTCAAATACTAAATGTCTAGGAAGATAGACCAGATATGAATGAGTACTTTAGGGAATTTTAATAAAAGTAGTAAATTTCTACAGAAAAAATAAAGGTAATAGCTAATATGCATAACACCCAAAGCACTTTGTCTTTTCATTTAATCCTTATAAGAACTTTGTATAAGTATTGGTGCTAGCCCAATTTCTTTCTTTCTTTCTTTCTTTTTTTTTTTTTTGAGACAGAATCTCAAGCTGTCAACCTCAGTAGAATGCTGTGGCGTCACAGCTCACAGCAACCTCCAACTCTTGGGCTTAATTCTCTTGCCTCAGCCTCCTGAGTAGCTGGGACTATAGGTGCCCACCACAACGCCTGGCTATTTTTTGGTTGTAGTTATCGTTGTTTGGCAGGCCCGGGCTGGATTCGAACCTGCCAGCTCTGTTGTGTGTAGCTGGAACCCTAACTGCTAATCTACAGGTGCTGAGCCATGTGCTAGCCCAATTTCTATCTCACTAATAGGAAAGCTGAGACCTAAAGAAGCTGAGTAATTTCCTCAAACTTGCCAGCTTATGGGAGGTGAAAATAGTATTAAATCTAAATATGATAACTCCACAGCTTACCATGTAACTATTATCCATTGACTCAAATAAAAACACAGAGAGGTTAACATCTTTCCCAATCAGGAAGAGGAATATCAGGAAGACTTTATGAAGGAGATGGCATTTAAACTGGACTCTGATTATAAGTTAGATTCAAATGTAGAAATGAAGAAAATTTCAGGCCAAAAGAAAAAAATACGGGTACTATGAGTAAGGCAAAAGACACAAAGGTAGTAAAATATGAATTTATAACAGAGCTACCTTTAGTTCAGTTTAGCTGGAACATAGATATGTGAGAGTAATAAGTTTAGGAAATAGTAGGTACAGTCTAAATTATGATGTGAGCATGGTTCCAAATTAATGAGGCTGAGGTGGGGACAGGGGACATATGATTACCGTATGTCCAAAAATAAAGTGGGAATTTTTCCTCAAATTTATCCTTTAGAAAAGAGGAGAATCGTTGTATATTCAAACCTTTGTCGTACTCTCCTATTACTGGCCTCTCTTTGTGTTCTATTTTGAACAACCAACAAAATATCAATGAAATCAAATATGACAGGTAAGAACAAATGTGCCTATATGGCCCTTAAGTGGTGTGGTTGGAAATATTTACTGAGAACATCTAACAGAACTTTTCTTTTAAGGCCAAGGAATTAAACATAAATTTGATCCTTCCTTTTAGGAATATGACTAGTGTTTCAAGTACGATATGTCATTGTACACAGCTTGTTTAAACATAACTTTAAGAAAGGGTGTGTGAATGTAAACCTGTAAGACAAATGTAAAAATAGAAATCCAACTATCCTAACAGTATTTAAACAGGTGTTTGTCACTGTGATTTTTTTACCTCAAGACACAACTTAGTGGGAAAGTGTTACACTAGAAAACTGCAAGAGCATTTACAATATAGCTCCAGTGGAAAAAAAAAACATCTAACATATGAAGAGTATGGGGGGCAGGGCGTAGTATTTCTGAATTCATTTACTTATTTAATATGCGATCTTATTTAGGTGTTTAAATTAAGGAGTCAGGTAACTGTGGATATATTATTGACATTTTTTAAAGTCTAAATATATGTATTCAACTTAATGAAGAGGGTTTTCTGGTTTTTTTAGTTCCTGTTTCTCAGTGGGAAAATGAAGAAATTGTCACATTCAGAGTTGCTTTTTAGTTGTCTAGATATTATATTTCTTAATTGCTGAAAATAAATTTTATGTAATAGCCATTCATTCCTACTTTCTTAAAATAAACATACAAATATATTATTAGAACTAAATAGGAATAAAACCAACATGATAGCTGTCATATTTCAGCATTCTTTTGTTGATTTTAATGGCTTATTTTTAATAAGCTTATTTTTAATAGCTTATTTTTACATTAGCAGTAGCCCTTTAGTCGTATGGATATACCAGGATATATGGAAAAAGGTTTCGGTTACAACATTATGTTAAGTAGCAAATGAAGCAACCAAAAGGTTCATTATTAGGAGATTGATTCCATTGATGAAATGAAAACTACATACTGCAGAATACTATTTATAGGACAGGCAAAAAAAGGAAAATATGCCTGTATATAAATGGCCGCTTATATATAGAAAAACTCCATAAAAGTGATACACCAAACCAATAATAGTGATTACTTTTGGAGGCTAGGATTAGGAGTATTCTCATTTAATTTTGTAATCTGATGTATTTGTAATTTTTATTACAAACAGGTGTTATTTTGTAGTAAAAAAATTAAATTAGTTGCAGGTATTAAGAGTCTTGAAAATCAGCTTTAAAGTTTAGATTTTTGTGGCTCAGTGCCTGTGGCTCAAGTGGCTAGGGCGCCAGCCACATACACCTAGGGTGGCAGGTTCAAATCCAGCCCTGGCCCGCCAAATGGCAATGATGGCTGCAACCAAAAAAAAAAATAGCCAGGCGTTGTGGCAGGCGCCTGTGGTCCCAGCTACTTGGGAGGCGGAGGCAGGAGACTCGCTTGAGCCCAGGAGTTAGAGATTGCTGTGAGCTGTGATGCCACGGAACTGTACCCAGGGGGACAGCTTGAGGCTCTGTCTCAAAAATTAAAAAAAAAAGTTTAGATTTTGTTAAGCAGAAGGGGACAGGCATGTTTTGTTTGCCCACCTTATTGTAGAACTTAATATTTGGATATAATTAGGTGCCATGCATTAAATTCGGTGCATTATACCTGAGTGCCTAGCACATAATTGATAACCCAGATGTCATTTCCTTTGCCCCACCTTTAGTGAAATGACAGTATCTTTGTTTTCAGTGAGGGAAACTTCCATTTTATAATAAAATGATCAATCAGATATTATAGCTAGTAAATGGTAAAGCTAAAATTTGAAGCTCTCTTGATTGTAAATTCAATGCTTTTCTTATTTTGTATCTGTAATTAGAGCTATTTTTGAAGTACATTAATTATGCACTTGATAAAATATGGTAAAGGAAAGCGATAAAAGGAAGAGACCAGATTTGTCTAATGTAGGAGTACAAGTAAGAGCTGATGCCAAGAATTAGGGAACTAGGGGTGAGAGGAGATGGATATGTTGTCTACTGACTTTGTAAAAATCCTACCCTAGGTTTGCAGTGAGGAAGATGTCAAATTAAAAACCAGTGGTAAATCACATTTAAAACATTAATTATTCTTGGTGGTGCCAGCTACTGGGAGACTGAAGCAAGGGGATGGCTTAAGCCCAGGAGTTTAAGGTTGCTGTGAGCTGTGACACCAGGACACTCTACCAAGGGTGACAAAGCAAGACTCTGTCTCAAAATAAAAAAGAAAAAGAAAGAGGGAATTGATGAATTTGAGTTTTTGCTTGTCCTTATTACTAAAAGCATCTTTACAGACCCTAAAAGCTTGAGGTAAACATACTTCCTTAGAAACATGCTATTAGGCTCGGTGCCTGTGGCTCAAGCAGCTAAGGCGCCAGCCGCATACACCTAAGGTGGCGGGTTCAAATCCCCAGCCCGGGCCCGCCAAACAACAATGATGGCTGCAACCAGAAAAAAAATGGCCAGACGTTGTGGCGGGCGCCTGTAGTCCCAGCTACTTGGGAGGTGGAGGCAGGAGACTCGCTTGAGCCCAGGAGTTGGAGGTTGCTGTGAGCGTGATGCCATGGCACTCTACCCAGGGGGATAGCTTGAGGCTCTGTCTCAAAAAAAAAAAAAAAAACAGAAAAAGAAACATGCTATTAATAATTTGAAATAAAACTGAATTATTACATTTTATTCTTACCAGCAGGGAATACAGCAGACAGCCCCTCCTCAACAAACAGTGCAGTATTCACTTCCACAGACATCAACCTCTGGTGAGGCCACTACTGCACAGCCAGTGAGTCAGCCTCAAGCTCCACAGGTCTTGTCTCAAGTGTCAGCTGGAAAACAGGTAAACTCTTAATTTCTGGAAGGATGCTAAAAGGGGGTCTCCTTTCTTTCTTGTCTTCTGCTTTATCTTCAACAGTGAAATACCTGTTGAAGTTGGTTAATTTTACTGCAAAAAACAAGTGAAAACCATCTGTTTGCATATATACATTGTTCAGTGTAAATGTATAAATTATTGACAGCAGTGAGAATCCAAAAATATTTCTCTATTATAAAATAGATTTGACAGGTATGGTTACGTAAAGGTGCTTTACTTCACCGAACCTCTGACATTTTCTAGAATTGTTGTTAGCTATATCAGATATTCTAGGTTTGCAACTGTTTTTTCATGTAGATTTTCTGCACTTTTTCTTTCCTTATAGTCTGCTGACAGTAAATCGTGAAAATACCTTGTATGAAATGGTGGGTTTTTTCCTAAGTAGTCCTCCTCCTGATCACTAGAAAAGTACCCTGTTTCTAGATACAGGTTCACAAATAAAAAAAAAAAGAAAAGAAGTACAATACCCTATAGAAGGCAGGCTCATTTGAATGCCCTTTCTTCAACTTTATCTTCGGGTATTGTAAGTGTGTTTGCACAGTGTTACTTTGTTCCTGTGATATCTCATCACATCTGAGATGCTGTCAACTGTAAAATGTACCATTATTTTATGTAGCACTAAGATGCCAATCTCTCAAATGTTAAAATGACCAGGTAGTGGAGATAGGAGTGACTGCATCTTAGAATCAGGAAAAATATTAATTATACCTACTTTAGAGGTTTGTTAGACTTAACAATTGTATAAGTGATATGAAGTCTCCTTCTACTAGGAAGGAATTACTTTGAATTTCAGTAACTACTATAATAGCAGTCATAGATTTAGTTACAGCACTATGATGTATGAAATATATCCTAATAAAGTTGTTTAAAAAAGAAAAAAACCTAGCCTATGGAAGAGTTCTCTTTTTATTGCCAAATAATAAAGAATTAAATTTTTCTACAGAATGTTTGGAACAGTAGCAGTCTATTTAGCCTCTTGTCTTCTGCTATCCTTTCCATATTCATATGTGGCATATTAACTTACACTAATGTATGCAGGGTTTTGTTGAATTTTTCCCTCCCTTCTTTTTGGCTAATACAAAAATCTTGCTTTTGGCAGCCTTGCTTTTTCTTTTTCTTTTTTTTTTTTTTAAAAAAAAAAAAATACCTGTCTGTTTTGTTTCTCTTTACCTTCCCAGCTTCCAGTTTCCCAGCCAGTACCACCTATCCAAGGCGAACCTCAGATCCCAGTTGCGACACAGCCCTCAGTTGTTCCAGTCCACTCTGGTGCTCACTTTCTCCCAATGGGACAGCCACTCCCTACTTCCTTACTCCCTCAGTACCCTATCTCTCAAATTCCCATATCAACCTCTCATGTGTCTACGGCTCAGACAGGTTTCTCATCCATTCCCATCACAATGGCAGCTGGCATTAATCAGCCTCTGCTCACGTTGGCTTCATCTGCTACAGCAGCTGCAATCCCAGGGGTAACAACTGTGGTTCCTAGTCAGCTTCCAACACTTCTGCAGCCTGTGACTCAGATGCCAAGTCAGGTTCACCCACAGCTTCTACAACCAGCAGTTCAGTCCATGGGAATACCAGCTAACCTTGGACAAGCTGCTGAGGTTCCACTTCCCTCTGGAGATGTTCTGTACCAGGTACTGTGTTAGCTAGCAAAAAAGGAGGGTACCAGAGGATTTCATTCTAGTAGACTATCAGGAACTTGACAATCTAATAGATGAGTATCAGAATAACTAGCAATAACAAAAGTTGCTGATTTCATCTAGAAAAGTTAAAATAGTAAAATTGGGAGAAAGGATAGGGTAATGTCTAACTTTCCTTATCCATTTTTCTGAACACACCTCTTTCAAGAAAATATCCTTCTCAATATTGGGTGTATGCTGATTGAATGCAAGATAGGGTTACTAGAGTACACCATGTTATGTTGGGTTTTTAGGGAGGGGTGTTTGTTTTTTGAGACAGGCTCTCTATGTTGCCTATGCTATAGTGCTGTGTCAGCGTCATACTCCTGGATCCTCCTTCATAAGCCTCCTGAATATCTGAGAATATGGGCATGCACCACCACACCCAGTTTTTGTTTTTGTTTTTGTTTTTGCAATTTTTGGCTAGGGCCAGGTTTGAACCCACCACTTCCAGTAGATGGGGCCAGTGCCCTACTCCTTTGAGCCACAGGTGCCACCTTTTTTTTTTTTTTTTTTTTAAGAGAAGAGGTCTCATTATTGCCCAGGCTGATCTTGAATTCCTGTCCTCAAGCTGTCCTCCAGTCTTGGCCTCTTAACGTGCTAGGATTATAGGTGTGCGCCATTGCCCCCAGACTCTAAAACTACATTTTTTTTTATATATGAGTAGAATAAATAGAATAGCCAACATAAAATCAAAAAGCTTCAAGGCTTAGATTTAGATCAGTATTTCATGCTATAATTGTAATAACTGATACATGAAAGAATTTTTGTATTCTTCTATTTAAGAATGGCTAGAGGCTCGGCGCCTATAGCTCAACCGGCTAAGGCGCCAGCCACGTACACCTAAGGTGGCGGGTTCGAATCCCCAGCCTGGACCCGCCAAACAACAATGACGGCTGCAACCAAAAAAATAGCCGGGATTGTGGCGGGCGCCTGTGGTCCCAGCTACTTGGGAGGCGGAGGCAGGAGACTCGCTTGAGCCCAGGAGTTGGAGGTTGCTGTGAGCTGTAATGCCACGGCACTCTACCCAGGGGGACAGCTTGAGGCTCTGTCTCAAAAAAAAAAAAAAGAATGGCTAGAAAGGAATTAAGTCTTTTCCTCCTGTGTAAATAATTTCTAGGAGGAGAAAACCCAACAATGATTGCAGAGTCCTGTCCCCTAAATTAGAACTAGTCTACTGCTTCATTTCAAGAATGGTCTTTAAATGTCCTTTAGATGATTAGAAAAGAGATTGGCTATTCTTCTTCTTTGCTGTGTGCTTTTTTTTTTTTTTTTCGCATGTCTTGCTGTGTTGCTAATTTGATGACCCAACCTGCACTGACTCACCTTCCTCATTTCTATCACAGGGCTTCCCACCTCGACTGCCACCACAATACCCAGGAGACTCAAATATTGCTCCCTCTTCCAGCGTGGCTTCTGTTTGCATCCATTCTACAGTCCTATCCCCTCCCATGCCGACAGAAGCATTGGCTACACCTGCTTACTTTCCTGCAGTGGTGCAGCCTTATGTGGAATCAAATCTTTTGGTTCCTGTGGGTGGTATAGGAGGACAGGTTCAAGTCTCCCAACCAGCAGTGAGTTTAGCACAGCAAGCCCCCACTACATCCTCCCAGCAAGCAGCTCTGGAGGTAAATGGAATTCCTGCATGTTTATATATGAAACATACACATATACACGTAATGGGATAGAAATGACAAAGGAGAAACATAGGCTTCCCTGGGTTAGAACTCATTTACAAACTATGTCAAACTAACTTCTGAATGACTTTCTCTTACAGCAGAATGAAATGCCAATGTGGGGGCCTTGTTGCCACTGGCTGTTCTGTTGGGAAGTGAGTGTGCCTTGGAGAAGATTAACCCTATTAGCACTTCACTTCTCTAGCTAGTACTTTGGCCATTCATTATTCTTGTCCTTTCACAAACTTTGCCATTGGCAGTCGTAAGAGTATCTTATCCTGCTGTGCTCCCAGCAATCGTTTTTGCCCTGCTAGAAGAAAGATTTTAATTCATCTTTGCACTTTGCTCTGCTTGCCCTGTTGCACACTTCTGGTAAAAAAGCTGGTTGTATGGCAAGTTGTAGTTTCACACTGCCTAGCAGATATGTTGGCTGACCTCCCACCATGTGGTTCTATGCCAGAGACTTTAGAAACTTCCTTTGAAATTTTAAGACTGTTTCTAGATGCTGAATTACTTGTAAATATAGTGCTTCTAGGGCTTGAGGGAGGGATTAGGAAAACAAAAGTAGGTTATTGAAGGTAATGAATAATAAATAAAATGTTATTGCCCAGATTTAAACAACCCTTTTCATCCACAGAGTACTCAAGGAGTCTCTCAAGTTGTTTCTCCTGAGCCAATTCCAGTAACACAACCACAGCCCACCCAGCCTACCAATTTGGTTTCCTCTATAGACAGGTATGTAAAACTACAATTCTCCTTCCTTGACTGGTGGGTAAGATAGTATGAAACTTCAGAGTTTATCAGGCCTTTAAATCTTGCATTGTAAACTGAATTTTTTTTCTCAAAGTGCCCATTCAGATGTTGCTTCAGGTATGAGTGATGGCAATGAGAATGTCCCATCTTCCAGTGGAAGGCATGAGGGAAGAACTACAAAACGTCATTATCGAAAATCTGTAAGAAGTCGCTCTAGACATGAAAAGACGTCGCGGCCAAAATTGAGAATTTTGAATGTAAGTGTTGTTAATTTGTGGGTTTCATACTGGTAAAGGAATTTGATACTGATAAATACCTTAGAGGTCGTCCAGTCTAAAACACTCTTCTTATAAGCCAAAGTTAACGTTATCTTTGTTCAATATGCAATTTATGTAGTACTCTTCTCATTTCATTTTCACAATGTCTTTGAATTGAATATCACATTTTTCAGATAGAAAAAAATGAAAATGTAGCTCTTAAAGCTATAATAGGGTTAATGTCATTTAAATAATTCTGAAGGCTCAGGTGAATTGATAAACATTTAGGTTCTTCTTATTACCCAAATGATAATCTTAAATCCCATATCTTTATACTAAGACACTGTTTACCTTTTAGAAGAAGAATAGAGACTTTTAGTAAATAGCTAAAAGGCTATTGTCTTCGCAAAAATATTTTCCTGGTACTAGTTTACAGGACAAAGTACCAGTGCTCCAAGGAAAAATAGTAACACTGTACTTTGTCAGACTTAAATTTGAGTGCTAATCTGTCAGCACACGTCTCTCTCAAATTCAGTAATAAAGCTAAATATAATCTTTCCTTTTTACTTTTTAGGTTTCAAATAAAGGAGACCGAGTAGTAGAATGTCAATTAGAGACTCATAATCGGAAAATGGTAACATTCAAATTTGACCTAGATGGTGACAATCCTGAGGAAATAGCAACAATTATGGTATGTCTGCATTGTCAGTTCCAAATTTTTCCACAGTATTTAATCATAATGTGCAAATATGCAATATTTTGTAATCCATTTTTGTTGACTATAATAAGCATGCCCAACCTGTGATTTAGAGATAATTTGTCTAAGATACGTCCAACTAGACATTAAAGGGCTTTTTAATTTTTTGTTTTGTTTTTCTTTACTACTGAAATTCTTAAAAAGAATTCTTAATTTGAATACCAGCTAAATAGTAATACAGGCAGAATGCAAATTGGGGTAGAAATCATTTAAGAGGTAGTTGAATGACTTAAAACTTGAGAAATGTTGCACTAATCAGACCGACAACACATTTCTTTTACAGGTGAATAATGACTTTATTCTAGCAATAGAAAGAGAATCATTTGTGGATCAAGTACGAGAAATTATTGAAAAAGCTGATGAAATGCTCAGTGAGGATGTCAGTGTGGAACCAGAGGGTGACCAGGGATTGGAAAGTCTACAGGGAAAAGATGACTATGGCTTCTCAGGTTCTCAAGTAGGTCCACCATTCCTATAGTAAAACTTTGTTTTATTAAAATATTTCTTAAACTTGGAATCTCTGAGATTAACATGATAACTGGGATGCAAATGGTAATATAAAAGTGAGAAAGAATAGAAAAAAATAAATTATTTCTATAGTGCTAAATTTGCTATGATGTCACATTACATGTATAACTGAGAACTTCTGTAATCTCTTCACATGTGGCAATTTGCTTTGCCTGATCACTGAGATTGCATCTGAGAATGAATTTAATCACTTTTGCTTGTTGTAGAAATTGGAAGGAGAGTTCAAACAACCAATTCCTGCATCTTCCATGCCACAGCAAATAGGTGAATTTCTTTCTGTTCCTTGACTGTTTTTACTTTTTAAAAAAGTATGTGCCAATAATGAACGCTTGAAGATTATATTATAATTACACAATTAAGTGGGTTATTTCTTGTTTACCAGGCATTCCTACCAGTTCTTTAACTCAAGTTGTTCATTCTGCTGGAAGACGGTTTATAGTAAGTCCTGTGCCAGAAAGTCGATTACGAGAATCAAATCTTTTCACCAGTGAAATATCAGATACAGGTAAAGAATTTATTCTATTGCATTCTTATGTAAATCCTACAGCATCTGCTATGTTGAAAGCTTGATCATCAAGCAGTTGTTCATGATGACACAAATAATAAAAAAGAATGGAAAACTGAATAATGACGAATAGAGAGGATCATAGGAAAAGAGCCAACAAGGATAGCCATACTCAATAGAGCCTATGTAGTAGGCTCTAGTAGATACTACTGTGATTATTTCTGCATTCAGTACTATTATGTATGCCCTAAGGTTACTCCATATTGAAGTAGGGGTGTATTTGTTTTCTGAAATAGATATTCATACAGACCGACTTAATTTGGTTAAAGTATTGACTATACTGTTTTAATGCCTGTCATTTCCTTGGGGTAGATTATAAACTTTATTGGTACCCGTCATTGTTGGTAATCCACAAACAGGTAATTAGGACCTTTTTAAATGGGCTGATTCTTACATTTTTATCCTTTGTAGTTGCTGCCTCTACATCTCAAGGCCCTGGAATGAACTTGTCTCACTCTGCTTCATCACTTAGTCTACAACAGGCCTTTTCTGAACTTAAACATGCCCAGACGACAGAAGGACCCAATACGGCACCTCCAAATTTTACCCATACAGGACCAGTATTTCCAGTAGTACCTCCTTCCTTGAGTAGCACTGCTGGTGTCTCAACCATAGCAGCAGCCACATCTTCAGTATCGATCCCTATAACCAGCAGCCCTTCTAATGACATGTCAGTGATTCAGTCTGAGATTATAGTCCCCACTGAGAAAGCAATTGCTGGAGTTGCCATTAGCACAGGTATGGCAACTTCAGGTGGTCTCCCTATACCACCAGTGTCTGAATCACCACTAATTTCCAATGTAGTTTCAAGTATCACAGTACCTCCTATTGCCTCAGTAACTACAACATCCCAGTCAGTTCAAGCCCCTGCATCTGGGAGTGTTATTTCTAGTACAGGCACTTTTCCTTCTATAACAGTTTCAATAGCTTCGGCCTCTAAAGTAGGCAGTATTGCTGTCCCCTGTGCTAAGCCTCCAGCTGTACCATCTCAGCAGGCAGCTGGCAGTACTACTCCAGTAGCCACATTAACATCAGTTTCTGCCACCACTTCACTTTCTAACACAGCTTCACAGACATCCCTTCAGCTTAGCAGCAGCACCTCTGCTCCCACTTTAGCTGAAACAGTGGTGGTTAGTGCACACTCATTGGATAAGACATCTCATAGCAGTACAGCTGGATTGGCTTTGTCCCTCTCTGCACCATCTTCTTGTTCTTCCCAAGGAGCAGGAGTATCCAGTTCTGCTTCTCAGCCTGCTGGGGTGCATCCTTTGGTTATCCCATCAGCTGTGGTTTCTACTCCTGTTCTTTCCCAAGCAGCAGGACCTACACCTTTATTACCCCAAGTACCTAGTATCCCACCCTTGATACAACCAGTTGCCAATGTGCCTGCTGTACAGCAGACACTAATTCATAGTCAGCCTCAACCAGCTTTGCTTCCCAACCAGCCCCATACTCACTGTCCTGAAATAGATGCTGATACACAGCCCAAAGCTCCTGGAATTGATGACATAAAGACTCTGGAGGAAAAGCTGCGGTCTCTCTTTAGTGAACACAGCTCATCTGGAGCTCAACATGCCTCTGTCTCACTGGAAACATCATTAGTCGTAGAGACCACTGTCACACCAGGCATCCCAACCACTGCTGTTGCACCAAGCAAACTCATGACTTCCACCACCAGTACTTGCTTACCACCAACCAACTTGCCATTAGGAACAGTTGCTTTGCCAGGTATACCAGTGGTCACACCCGGACAAGCACCTACCCCCGTCAGCACTACATCAGGAGTAAAATCTGGAATGGCTCCCTCAAAGCCACCTTTAGCTAAGGCTCCGGTAAGATTCTTGTTATAAAATATTCAGACAAATATGATCCTCTTTTTTATCCCTAATAAGAACATTTTTCAGCTCATCCTTGCAAATTAGAAATATAATCATAAAGGAACCTGGCTTTATAGTGTTTATTAGACAAATTGATGGCAATTTTGGGATACATACATTGAACAGATTTTTATTAACATGGTAGGACTTACAGGTTAATTATACCATTTTCTAAAAGTATGTAATTATCAGGTAAAATACGGGAATATATTACAATTTGGGACAAACTGAAGAAATCTGTATCCCAAAAGGGATTTACATGCATCTGTTAGCAATCTATAGATACTAAGAGCTGTTGACAGCCTTTGTGTCAATTAGAATGAAGCAAATTCCTTGCTTTAGTATAGCTTCCATAAATGTACAATTTGAGGTTTATAAAAAATTGGAAGTTGGTGATGAAATTAATACAGAAGAAGAAGAAATTAGCTAATCCTAAAACCAAAATATCCAGAATGTATTTTCTAATTCTGCAGCAGTAGGTTTCCTCTCATTCTGCCATTTTCAACCCTCTAATCTTCTCTAAATAACAAAGCTGTATTATGTCTACTGTATTGTATGCTTCAGCCATCTTTCTGAATTGCCATTGATGTGAGATTCTTTTTACAGTAGAGTAATACGAAATTTTCTCTGAAAATATAGAAATTGCTTGATATTAGATTTCCAAGGCCTTTCTCCTGGTTACTTCTGGACAACTACTGTTTTTTTTTTTTTTCTTAGAAAAGTCTTATTTTACTTGGCAAAAGCTTGATATGATAATATTATGCCAAATAAGTAGTATAAGAGTAGCTGGACTGTGCCTCTTATATACATAACAGCCCTCTTCTCTGTATTTTCCCTAGGGAACAACCTTTTACTGTATTTTACTATTCATTTTGTGAGTATGTCATAGTAACCCCTATAATAATACTATGGGTTGCCATGTCCTTTATTTAAGACAGATCCAGAGTATAACTTAGGTGATAAGCATGCCTTAACTAGATACATTTTATTCTTATGTTTATCCATTAAGATTAGTCAGTTTACTCTTTAGTGCCTCATGGACTTGAATTTCCGTTCATTGTTTATAGGTGTTGCCTGTGGGTACTGAACTTCCAACGGGTACTCTATCCAGTGAGCAGCTGCCACCTTTTCCGGGACCTTCACTAACTCAGGTGCCCCAAGACTTGGCAGATGTCTTTCTGTGCTTCTACTTTCTTTTACAAATCTTGTTTACATTCTTCATTGCATGATCTTGGCTTCTGATTCCTATTTGGCTTTGACTTAATAACACCTTTCTTTGAAAACAGTGTACCTAATGAAACAAGCCCTGTTTAAAATGCTTCAAAATCATTTTGTTTGTGATGTTGCTTTAGGTCATTTAGAAAACATTTGAGATTAATATTTCTTATATATTGATAAGAAAATATCAAAGTTGACATTTTGCTAGACTCATGATAATAATACCTTTTATTATTCACACTTTTTAGAGTTAGTGAAATTGTATCTTAAATGTGAAAGTTCTAAGCCATTGTGGAAATAAAAAATTAGATATAATCAAAACTAACTTTGAAAGTTGCTTAGAAAGAAAGAAGCACATTGATAACTGGTAAGCCTTTTTTCATGAGTCCAGTGCAGCTAGTTTTTTCTTGAATGTTTGTAATTTGTTTTGTTGATGGCCTAATGAAGTAAGTAGCTTACATATAGGTAGGTATATTATTATTCCTTTTCCCACCCTACCCCACCACAAATGCATGTAGTAGAATTTCCATAAGGAAAGTACTCATTATGCATCCATTGTGACTATGAAAAAGCTTCTGACATGGAGCAAGCTAGTAATTTTGAAACTAAATTAGGAATTTATTTTGGAAGCATATATAAGAAAAACATTGTAAATTGCTTACTTGAAAAGTCTAATCTGAATTTAACCCACTTCTTTGATCCTAGTACAGTAGAATATTATTTAAGGAACTTGCCACATTAAAGTAGCAATCCAAAAGAGAGCCTACTCCATCAGCTACTGAATTTTGATAGAAGTACATGGTGGTGAAAGTCTCTAAATTGGGACTTTAGTTTTAAACTTGTTTTCTCATTAAAAACATTTATTCAGATAACTAAAGAAGTTTTAAATGTGATAAGAAATAGCACATTAGACATGTGAAGGGGTAAGTAGATGGTGCCTTCTATAGGAGAGGCATAAATGAAGGTTGTGTAAGAGTAGGTTGATAGAAGCCAAGACAGATATAGGATTCGAGACTATGGCAAGGGCAGAAGCTAAGGCCTTGGGGTGGATGGTAGTGAGGCCAGATAACAGGATGGAATGCCTAAACCTTGGCTGCCTTTTAAAGGGTAGAAGATAGATTCATTATAACTAGTTCTGCTTCTTAGCCTGGTGGGGTGAAGGAGAGAATAATATGCCATGATAATGAGAGAATATATTAATGCCATCTTTTATTCATAAAGACAAGTTTCCAGACAGGTTTTAAAAACTGAGAAAGAAAATAGAGCAAGCCAGGCATGGTGGCTCACACCTGTACACGTAGCACTTCGGGAGACTATGCCTCAGGATCACTTGAGGCCAGGAATTCAAGATCAGCCTGACCAAGAGTGAGACCCCATCTCTATAAAAAATAGAAAAATTAGCTGAGCGTGGTAGGGCTTATCTGTAGTCCCAGCTACTTGGAAGTCTGAGGCTGGAGAATTCCTTAGCTCCAGGAGTTTGGGTTTACACTAAACTATGATGATGCCACTGTACTCTGTCCCCTGGCCACAGAACCAAGACCCTGTCTCAAAAAAAGAAAATATCAAACTCTGGATATAGTTAATCTTCCAACGGACCTCTTTGTACATTTTTCAGAGATACATTTTTAAAGAGAAGACAACCCAGGTATATTGGCTCATGCCTATAATCCCAGTACTTTGGAAGGCTACAGTGGGAGAATTGTTTGAGCCCAAGAGGTGGATACTAGTGTGAACAACATAGCAAGACCTCATTTCTACAAAAAATTTTAAAATTAGCCAGATGTGGTGGCACACACCTGTAGTCCCAGCTACTCTGGAGACTTAAGACAGGAGGATTGCTTGAGCCCAGGTGTTGGAGGTTGCGTTGACCTATGACGATGCAATTGCACTCTTACCCAAATAACAGAGTTAGACTTGGTCTTTAAAAAGAGGAGAGCATTTCTATCACTCTGAGTAACACCAAATATAGAAAGTTAAAAACGAAGGCCTTTGAAATGGAAAAACATGAATTACTCTACGGCTGATAGACTGACATATAATCCTTAAAGCAGTGTAACTAAGTTTTAGTGTAGTGAGTTTTATAATATATATGAAGAAAAATGGTATGTTGTGCCAATCTAAAGCATAAAATAGTACATCCTATATAAATTGCCTACATATTGTGGCTCTGAAATTTGCCATAGAATTATATTTACTGTATTCCTTTTTGTTCAGTCCCAACAACCTCTAGAAGACCTTGACGCTCAATTGAGAAGAACACTTAGTCCAGAGACTATTACAGTGACAACTGCAGTTGGTGTAAGTTTTGAAAATCTCGATAAAATTCCCTCCTAACTTTAATGTATTATATTTCTTGAACACAAACTGTAACCTAAACCATTTTTAGTACCTTTAATACATATTCAGAGTCCCTGCTTGTTCTAGCCAACAGGAATGAGACAGGTTAACAAAAGATTAACACTTACCCAATAGCGTAACTATGGGAAAGATTCGAATTGAAAGCACTTCTCTAGTCTTATCTCTGATTAGACCATATTACAGATGAGTTCTATGTGTTTACTCTTTGTAGGAGGCTAAACTTCTTAAGACAATACTGTTTTAATTACAACTACATTTCTATGAATATCCCAGTTACACTCTTACATATCCTCTGAAAAAAATTAACAAAGCATTCAAGAGGATTAAGACTCAAAGTTTCTTCTTACAAAAGATGCCTTTCTTTATATCAGACTTATTTTTAGGGTATAAGAAGAAAAAAGAACAAAGCAATGTCCCTCAGACATTAATTAGTTCCATCACATAAACTAACAAGGCAAAAATTTTAAACATGACTGAAGCTAAAGATTTTATGGCATCTATTTTTATGTTTTGCAGCCTGTGTCCATGGTGGCTCCAATAGCTGTTACAGAATCAGGAGCACAGCCTCAGAAGGATGGTGAGAAGCATCCTTTTATATTACTAATTCCAGTCCTACCTATAATTGATTATAGGGGTTTACTGTTTGGGAGACACATTATTGAGACTGTAGGTCTATATGAGACTATTATAAGGAACCTTTTTATGTATTTCATAGTGACATCTAAAGTATAAAATATTAACAAATGTAATCAATCTACTGTATTGTTATTGATGGGAATTATACAGGGGGTAATAATAGATTCTTAGCACGAAACTCTTTGTTACTAGTTAGGCCTTCCTATGAGGGATTAAGAAATTCAAGCATGCTATATTTATAAAAGTTAATTTACTGACAATCTTTGGCTTTTATGGCACTAGATATGTAGGGATAGAGACAAGCTTTTATATTCTGGACATACATTTGTATAAAAATACAAATATAAAATTTCAATTCATCAGTTTAAACATTATTTTCAAGGCAAATACATTCTGAATTGGCATTCTCATTTTAAAAGAAGTCACATGCAAATCAGTGAATAGACTAGAAAGTCTAGAAATGGATATATTAAAGGGGAAAATAAATTATCAGGGTGTAATGTTATCACCTTTATCACCTTAAACATATCCAATGACAATAAATAAAAAAAGTTAAAAGTCCACTACCAATAAAAAAGGAACGTAGAGGCTCGGAGCCTATAGCTCAGCAGCTAGGGTTCTGACCACGTACACTGTGGCTGGTGGGTTCAAACCCAGCCTGGGCCTGCAAAACAACAATGACAACTACAACAAAAAAATAGCTGGATGTTGTAGCAGGCACCCTATAGTCCCAGCAACTTGGGAGACTGAGGCTAGAGAATCACTTAAGCCCAAGAGTTTGAGGTTACTGTGAGCTGTGATACCCCAGCACTCTACCCGGGGCAACATAGTGAGACTCTGTCTCAAAGGCAAAAAAAAAAAAAAGAGAGAAACATAGAATATGAAAAAGGTGGCCATTCAAATTGATGAGAAAAAGATGGGATATTGCAAAAGTGATTTGGAATAATTGGATAGCAATATGGCAAGAAACAAAGGTAAATTGCTAGCCTAGACCTAAGCAAATTTGAAATGGATCAAAGATGAAATTTATATCATAAGGCTGGGTGCAGTGGCTCATGCCTATAATCCTAGCAGTCTGGGAGGACAAGTTGGGAGGATTGCCTGAGCTGAGTCGTCCAAGACCATTGTGAGCAAGGGTAAGATCCCATCTCTAAAAGTAGAAAGCTAGCCAGGTGCTATGGTGGGCACCCATATATCCGAGCTACTTGAGAGGCTAAGGCAAGAGGAATTGCTTGAACCCAGGAGTTTGAGGTTGCTGTGAGCTATGACGATGCCAGGGCAACAGAGTGAGACTCTGTCTCAAAATAATTAATTAATTTATGCACATACATTTATATCATAAAACAGTACTATAAGAAAACATTAAAGGCTCGGCGCCTATGGCTCAAGTGGCTAAGGCGCCAGCCACATACACCTAAGGTGGCAGGTTCGAATCCAGCCCGGGCCCGCCAAACAATGAAGGCTACAACCAAAAAAATAGCCAGGCATTGTGGTGGGTGCCTATGGTGGTCCCAGCTACTTGGGAGGCGGAGGCAGGAAACTCGCTTGAGCCCAGGAGTTGGAGGTTGCTGTGAGCTCTGATGCCATGGGACTCTACCCAGGAGGACAGCTTGAGGGCTCTGTCTCAAAAAAAAAAAGAAAACATTAAAAAGAGATTTTATTTTCAACTGTTCAGAGCAAAGTTGACAATATTTTCTTTTAAAGGATAGATAATAAAAATTTCAGGCTTTGAAGGCCTTACATTCCCTGTTGGAACATACTCAGATCTCCTGTTGTAGCCCAAAATTGAACTAGCTTTGTTTTAGTTAAATTTATTAACAGAAACAAGCAGTAGGCTGAATTTGATCCACAGATATAATTTGCTATTTCCTAATAATAGAGGAAGGTGTTCTTAAGTTTACTATCCAATGTAGAGCAAGCCAATAGTAGATTTAAAAATTTCTGCATGGAAAAAAGTGCCATTGAGTGCAAAGATAAATGAAAAACTGGAGAAATTATGTATATATGTATATATTTGGGGAGAGAGGCGTATGTGTATTCAAATCACAAAAAGGACTGGTTTTATCTAATGTAAAGAGTTCCTAAAATTCAACATGGATCAAAAAATAATCAAGGTATAGAAAAAGAAACTTTGACATGAAAGTACTTAACTTCCTTAATGATAAGACAAATTCAAAGTAAAACTACAGATAATACTCTCATTGGTAACTGACTGGTTTAATAGCCACCAGTGACTTGGCACTGCCTCCATGGAAATCAATTTATAGAAGTTTCAATTGGAAATGATTCAATACTTCCATTCTTAGGTATTTATTCCATAGAACTATAAGAGAATATATATTAGAAATACTTACTTAGGGGCTCGGCACCTGTGGCTCAAGTGGCTAAGGCCCCAGCCACATACACCTGAGCTGGTGGATTCGAATCCAGCCCAGCCTGCCAAACAACAATGATGGCTTCAACAACAACAAAAAAATAGCCGGGCAGGCGTTGTGGTGGGCGCCTACGGTCCCAGCTACTTGGGAGGCTGAGGCAGGAGACTTGCTTGAGCCCAGAAGTTGGAGGTTGCTGTAAGCTGTGATGCCACAGCACTCTACCCAGGGGGATAGCTTGAGGCTCTGTCTCAAAAAAAAAAAAAAAAGAAATATTTACTTAGAAAATCACAAGAAATTCTGAATAACTTAAATGTTCATCAGTAGAAACCTGATTAAAATATGGCACACTTGGGCGGCGCTTGTGGCTCAAAGGAGTGGGGTGCCGGCCCCATATGCTGGAGGTGGTGGGTTTAAACCCAGCCCTGGCGAAAAACTACAAAAATATATATATATATATATATATATGTATATATGGCACACTGGGGGCGGCACCTGTGGCTCAAAGGAGTAGGGCACCAGTCCCATATGCTGGAGGTGGTGGGTTCAAACTGGCCCCAGCCAAAAACCGCCCCCCCCCCAAAATATACATATGGCACACTGAAAGATCATTATAATGGCTACATAATGTCTATTGTTTGACATTATAATGTCTAATGTTTGGACATTATGCAGCCATTTAAAAGAATGAAGTATTGCTATGCAATGGTCTCTAAGATACATCGTTGTGTGAAAACATCTAAATCATTACTGTTTTACTTGCTGTATAAAATAAAAAATATATATGCTGTGTTCGCTTCAGTAGCACATACTAAAATTGGAATGACACAGAGAAGATAAGCCTGGCTCCTGCACAAGGTTGACACGCAAATTCGTGAAGCATTCGAAAACACAAAAGGAAAATATATGCTGATACAGGTCTACAATATCTTTAGGGAAAAAACTCAAACAAAGGAGGACTTAGGTGGCTTTAAACTGGTTGCTCAGAACTGGTTACTAATGAGAACTGGACTGTCCTATTCTAGGATAAATCACCTGAGTGGTACATTGAGAATGTAAAATTAGCTAGTTTTCATTTAAAAATGAATTTTTAGCCAGTCATTGTGGTTCACACCTGTAATCCTAGCACTCTGGGAGGCTGAGGCAGGTGGATTGCTTGAGCTCAGGATTTCAAGACCAGCCTGAGCAAGAGTGAGACCATTTTGCTATATTTCTAGCCAAAGAGAAAAGAAACTAACTAAAAGAGAAAATTTGTTTTTCTCTTCTATGTATTTCAGTTTCTCAGGGTACAGAAGGCCATGTCTTAGCAACTACTTCAGGAGCTGGTGTTTTTAAGATGGGACGATTTCAGGTAAGATGATCACTTTTCTTTGCCTTTATTCCCTCTTTTGGGGGGAGTTGTATGATATTACCGATTTGGGACATAATTGCTAAATCAATGATATATTTCTTTTACATAGTACTTTTATAGCTCTTTTTACCATTTTCCCCTAATTAAAATAATATGTAATAATTCTTTTGATAATATGTAATAATTAAAGAAAATGTAAAATACTTAGAATAGTAAAGAAACAGATAGTTGTACTATCTACCCACCTTCCTCCCGAGATTACTTTTTTTGGTATATCACCTTCCACTCCTTAGTCTATGCACAGGTGTGTTTCTAAAACTGACCACGATTTCTCCAGCTCTGAATATTTTGTAGCTTTTTCCCCCATCTATTAGTTTTATCTACCATTCTCCTATTCCTGCTCATTTAGGTTGCATCCAATCCAATATCATAAGTAAAGTAACAGTAAACATCGTTGTGTATAAAAGCATTTCTGTGATTAGGATGATTTTTATGAGTCATCATCAAGTCATACTGTATGACTTTGTTCATTGTCTGTTTTCACAACTTTTTTCAGATTGTTTTTCTGATAGCCCTTGGGGTTGGGGATAGTAGATGATATTTTTCTTATTCATAAAATCAAGCTTCTGAGAGTTTGTAGTTGGACTTCTGGGAGTTTGTATTGGTAATACATGAGCAAGGGTCTGGAACTTCCTGTTAGTTCCCAGATGTATTCATTCTTCAGGCTTAGCTGGCATTTAACAGGTATTAGATTTAATGTTTATAGTTTTATATGGTTTTTGTGAATAAACAAAACTTGCATATGACATGAGATATGGAAGTAAATAATTTGCTTAATAAGCTTAGCCAGCTACTCAGTCTGCGTCTCAGTACAGTTATGTTCTCTATAATGGTTTATTTTCACAAAGATGGACTGCTCATTAGAAAATAAAATGATTCCTTTTATTTATATATGTATGTATGTACATATAGTTTTTTTTGGGGGGGGGGGGGGTGTGGGGTTTGTCCATGATGGAAAACTTCAGTTTCATGTTAATTATTGTTATTTTGTTTGGTTTTATTTTATTTTTAGAGACAGGGTCTCACTCTGTCACTCAGGCTGGGGTGCAGTGGCATCCTCATAGCTCACTGCAACTTTTTAACACTTGGGCCTAAAAGCAGTCTTCTAACCTTGGGCTTCCAGGGTCCTGGGATTTTATAGACATGAGTAACCATGCCCCCTAGAACTTTGGCTTTTAATCTCACTTTGTTTTTGTTTTTCCATCAGGTTTCAGTTGCAATGGATGATGCCCAGAAAGAGGGTAAAAATAAGCCAGAAGATGCAAAGTCGGTTCACTTTGAATCTAGTACTTCAGAGTCCTCGGTGCTATCTAGTAGTAGTCCAGAGAGTACTGTGGTTAAGCCAGCACCTAATGGGATAACCATTCACAGTATCTCTTCAGATGTGCCAGATAGTGCCCACAAAACTCCAGCCCCAGAGGCAAAGTCAGAAACTGGGCAGCCTACCAAGGTTGGACGTTTTCAGGTATCAAGTACAGCAAATAAAGTGGGTCGTTTCTCTGTATCAAGAACTGAAGATAAGATTGCTGAGGCAAAAAAAGAGGGAACACTGACATCCCCTCCTTATGTGGATTTGGAACAAGCTATTCTTCCTGCTGTGATACCAAAGAAAGAAAAGCCTGAACTGTCAGAGCCCTCACATCTAAATGGGCCATCTTCTGATCTGGAGGCTGCCTTTCTAAGCAGAGATGTGGATGATGGTTCAGGTAGTCCACGCTCCCCTCATCAGCTGTGCTCAAAGAGCCTTCCTATCCAAACTCTAAGTCAAAGCCTTAGTAATTCATTCAACTCCTCTTACATGAGTAGTGATAATGAGTCAGATATTGAAGATGAAGACTTAAAGTTAGAACTACGAAGACTACGAGAAAAGTAAGTGTATTTTCTCCTTTGAAAGAAAAATGGCAAATAATGTTTTAAGACCTAGATCTCAGTGCCAGGATTAGTATTCTTTTCACTGCAGTGTGCTGATATCTTTCTTTTAAAGAGAAGGAGATATGCAAACGCTTTCATTAGGTTCTTGTATACTGAGGACTACTTTGTATTGCTGCTATAATATTATTTTTATTAATAGCACTTTTTATGACTTTTTCTTCAAGACAGAGTCTCATTATGTCGCCCTCGGTAGAGTACTATGGCGTCACAGCTCACAGCAACCTCAAACTCTTGGGCTTAAGTGATTCTCTTGCCTCAGCCTCCAAGTAGCTGGGACTACAGGTGCCCCACAACACCCAGCTATTTTTTGTTGTTGTTGTAGTTGTCGTTGTTTGGCAAGCCCAGGCTGGGTTCGAACCCACCAGCTTTGGTGTATGTGGCTGATGCCCTAGCCGCTGAGCTATAGGTGCCGAGCCACTTTTTATTGCTATTAACCACTCTTGGCTGTTTACTAGCCTACCAAATGAATCTAGTAATGGCACTGGACAGTATCATTATGTTGGCACATTTTGTTAATTCTGTTTGGCAGTTTGGATCAAAGTAGCAAATTCACATGTCTTGCATGTGGCCTCAAAAGTCAGGAGTTCTTTTTCCCCTAACACATTATCAATCATTTTTTGTTGGTTTAGGAGGTTGTTGGGATATGGCTTGGTTAATGGAGAGGTGAGTTGACAAGCTAGAATCTCATGGTATAGTATATTCGGGTAAAATGTTTATTAGTAACTAGAAAATATCTGAATACAGATTTAAGAGTATGTTATTCTTGTTTGAACAAAAAGGGTTATATTTGTTTATCTTTCATAGACATCTTAAAGAGATTCAGGACCTGCAGAGTCGCCAAAAACACGAAATTGAATCTTTGTATACCAAACTGGGCAAGGTTCCCCCTGCTGTCATCATTCCCCCAGCTGCTCCCCTTTCAGGGAGAAGAAGGCGACCCACGAAAAGCAAAGGCAGCAAATCTAGTCGCAGCAGTTCCTTGGGGAATAAAAGTCCCCAGCTTTCAGGTAAAAAGCCTTGGTTCAGGTCAGCCATGGCTGTTTCATCTATCCCATCTTTTGTTTCTTTCTCCAACTATATATGTAATCTATTAAACATTTGTTGTTTTTGTTAAATTTCTGAGGCTTTCCTAATATTTCTGTTAAACATCAAAGGCTTTCCTGGTATCCTTGCTTCCTTGACTTCCCTTCTCCCCATATTTACTGTGCCTCTTTTTGAGTCTATGGGGAAAGTAGAAACTCCTTTGTAATCCATACTGCTATGTACTAGTAGTCTTCATTTATAGTTGTTCATAAGGGTAAACATTTAGCTTTCCATGTCTGCTCATGGCATTTAACCAAACTCTTGAGCAATTGGAAGAAAGCGCATTGTTCTCTGTTCAGTAAAGTTTAGAGTATTCCTTCTAATGAATGAATTGGTCATAATTGCACCCAAGATGAATGTAAATGTTGTATTGATGCTTGAGTGTATCTAAGTAGTAACCTCCTTCATTAAGGTTCTTATTTCACATCTCTATATTAGGATAAAGAACTTTCTAATGGTTATAACCAAAGAAACAGTTAAATCATAATCTTTTATAAGGAACAATAGTATGTCTATTTTATTTTTTTTATTTTTATTATTTTTTCTTTTATAGAGACAGAGTGTCACTTTATCACCCTCAGTAGAGCAACCTCCAAATCTGGGGCTTACGTGATTCTCTTGCCTCAGCCTCCCGAGTAGCTAGGACTACAGGTGCCTAGCTAGGACTACAGGTGCCACAATACCCAGCTATTTTTTTGTTGCTATCTGGCCCTGGCCTGGTTCAAACTCGCCATCCTTGGCATATGGGACCAACACCCTACCCAGTGAGCAACAGGCGCCAACGCCCTACCCAGTGAGCAACAGGCACCGCCCCAGTGTGTCTATTTTAGTAGACAATAGACAGCTTTTATCCTTTGAAATTATGGTACTATTAACAGAATTATAATTAGTTCAAAAGTAAAAGAGGGCTAAAGTATGTTAGAAAACCGTTCCAAAGCAGTTTGTTTGTTTTGAGACAGTCTCACTCAGTCACCTTGGGTAGAGTGCTATGGCATCATACAGCTGACAGCAACCTCAAACTCTTAGGCTTGAGCAATCCTGTTGCCTTAGCCTCCCAAGTAGCTGGGATTACAGGCATCTGCCACTATACCTGGCTAGTTTTTCTATTTTTTAGTAGAGATGGGGTCTCAATCTTATTCAGGCTGGTCTTAAACCTGAATTCAAGCAATCCACCTGCCTTGCCTCCCAGACTGCTAGGATTACAGGTGTGAGCCACCACACCCAGCCAGTTTCAAAGTTCTTATTAGCAGCTTCATTCTATGGAAGCTTTCATGGATACTTAAATCTTTTCTCCAGCACATTTGAACCAATTCATGCAGCCAGTTAGTAGAGATGTGATTATAAGGGAGATTAGCTGATCTCTCAGTTAGATTCTGACCCCAACTTTGACATACTATCTAAGTACTCATATTTAACTAATAACTAGGGAACAGAGAAAGTAATCGTTTTGGGATCATTGACCTAATGATTGAAAGCCACCTAACCAAGAATAATTTTAAATATTCATTACTTTGTAATCATATATTTTGATACCTCTTTTTTACCTGATCTGATGCATATGAAAAGAAAGTCTTTTTTTTTTTTTTTTTTTTTGAGACAGAGCCTCAAGCTGTCCC